>NC_090252.1:27718663-27744175 GCF_037325665.1 Littorina saxatilis | reverse complement strand
CACAAAATCTTGGAGGCAAAAAACACTCGCCGTCGCATCATTTTGTCCGCACAATATTATATGCACCAACAACCGGAAAGAAAGGTGACAATGGAAAAAGACTCATCTTTGCTTCCTGCGATTCCTTGCCCCCGACTCGAACGTCGCACGATAATCCACATGACAGATCTGTTGTGAGATGGTCAACGCTGACTGTGCAAGCAAATCACCTCGTTTGAAATACGACAATCCCATCGCTCGAATGCAACATGTGGGCACTATCGTCTCAAAGGCGCTTACTGTTGGTTTCACACACCACTCTGTAGTCGGAACCTACAGAACTTCGCATCCTCAAACCTGACATACTTGTCTCAACATTATAAACTCAAATCACACACAGTAAGTTGCTTTCGCACGCCAGCTTTGAACAACGTGCTGGGGCCCCGAACATGCATTATAATAACAGAACTCGCGTGTCAAACCATGGCTCCCTGTGTTGATTTTTCACTTAATGTTGAACCACCAAAATGATGACAAAAACGATGTTTGATGGTTTGTTGCCAGACTAGCTTTTTTGTCGGTCCTCGGGGGGCATATCGACTTTTGTTTCATATTTATTGACCGCGGCCTTCGGCCTTGGTCAATAAATATGAAACAAAAGACGATATGCTCCCCCTCGGACCGACAAAAAAGCTGGTCTGTCAACACCCCATCAAACATCTTATAATATGCATAGAATATTAGAGTAGTCCCTCTCTGGGCGAGGACTGGTTGAAAAGAAGCTCGTTTAATTTGTATTGCTTATGCCACAACCCTCGTAAAATAAAATTTGATTTGATTTGATTTGATTTGATTTGACTTTCTCACGCACTCTCTCTTATTCTCTCTCTCTCTCACTCTCTCTTTCTCTCATTATCTCTCCCTCTCTCTTTCTGTCTCTCTCTATCTCTCTCTCTCTCTCTCACTCTCTCACGCACTCTCTCACGCACTCTCTCTTACTCTCTCTCTCTCTCTCACTCTCTCTCTCACTCTCTCTTTCACTCTTTCTCTCATTATCTCTCCCTCTCGGCTCTTTCTGTCTCTCTCTATCTCTCTCTCTCTCACTCTCTCACGCACTCTCTCTTACTCTCTCACTCTCTCTCTCTCTCTCACTCTCTCTATCACACTCAATCTTTCTCTCTTACTCTCTCACTCTCTCTCTCTCTCTCTCTCTCTCTCTCTCTCTCTCTCTCTCTCTCTCTCTCTCTCTCTCTCTCTCTCTCTTTTTTTTTGAATGAGAAGTGTTTCTTACAAGAGTTTAAAAGACGTTTACAAGATTGTTTTTTTCAAGAATGGTTCAAGGACTTTTAGAATGCAGTGAACGTTTCGACATTTATAATTGTTACAAAACATGCTTGGAAAAAGAGAAATACATTGAATTAATCGAAGATATTAAGTACAGAGTTGCTCTTACTCGTTTCCGCGCAGGAGTATCCGAAATCAATGCTCACAAGTTTCGGTACGCACCAAACCAAACGACAAGAAACTGTCCTCTCTGTACAGCTGGTAAAGAAGATGAACACTATGTTGTATTTTTATGTCCTTTTTATCAAGACCTTCGAGCCAAGTATTTGAAAATCTCGAACTCTAAGACGCTGCAACAACAACTTGTGTATTTCTGTGGCAGTAATGAGGATAATGTGATGAACAGCTTCAGCAGATTTGTGTTCTTCATGTTACAGAAGAGACGAACCCTTATAAATCAGGTTCAGTGACTTGTCATCAGGGTCTTAATGTATTTGTTGAATTTTATGTGTGACTATAATTTATAACTGTGCAGATACTATTGCTGTTATTTTAACCACTATTGTAAGGGGCTGTGGCCTTAGACAATTAAAGATTTGTTCTTGTTCTTGTTCTTGTTCTCTCTTTCTCTTTCCTTCAAGCACCTCCCTCCCTCCCTCCCTCCCTCCCCGCCCTGTCACCTCAAGACCTGTGGACGTTTTCAAACGCTTTTCACGGGCACAGAGCAAAAAAAAAGCCCGGGAAGGGGACAAAAAAAGTTTTAATGACATTTTCGAACCTTTCTTCCAACACATCAGCGAGCGATCTCGCGCCGCTGCACACAAATCCCCCCTTTCCTCTTTTCTTTTTTCCTGTCCTTTGTATTTTTTCACCTCTCTGGTTTCGATTCGGATGCCGGCGAAACCCAATTTGAGGAGGGCTTTGCGCGGGTTACCACTTGTTCTGCGCAGTCGGAGAAAATGCCGCCTTGTGAGCCCAAATCTCGCAGCTGCGAGGTTTTGCGAGACTTGCATTGAGACGGCGAAGGAGGAAAAAACAGTTGGATGGAATTACATAACACAACACTTAGGAAATTGCTTCTCACTCTCCCGCTTGCAAGAGGGAAATGAAAACTCGGCGGAACTGCCTGTGTCTCTGGCTAGTTGCATTTTGTTTTCTGCCCGTCTTGTCTCGCAAAATGGACTCTGGGTTCGGGTGGGAAGAAGGGGGTGGAGTAAGTTTTAGCTCTGGAACATAGTTCACGCCTGTTTTCCGGATTGCTTTCTCAGTCTTTTTTTTGCATTTTTTTTTTATCCCCCTCCTCTCATCCTACTTCTGTTTTTACATTTAGTCAAGTTTTGACTAACTGTTTTAACGTAGAGGGGGGAATCGAGACGAGGGTCGTTGTGTATGTGCGTGTGTGTGTGTGTGTGTGTGTGTGTGTGTGTGTGTGTGTGTGTGTGTGTGTGTGTACCCACGTTTCCACAGGTTTGGTTGCCTAAATCACCATAAGGCAATCATCCACACGTGGATGGCAACCTAAACTCTGGATGGCAACCTAATTGTGTGGACGGTCGCTTCATTTAACACCGTTAAATTGACTTTTTTGACGGAAAGAATGTCATAACAATGTTCAAAATGACATTCTTTCCGTCCTCTATAGGCGACGAAATAGGTCAAATTTTGTGCATTTTTTAGTGCAAAATTCTTCGATGCCGGAGCGAGTACTGCACCCAGTGCTGTTGTAGTGCAAGTGCACTAGAAAGGCACTACACCCAGTGCCGCCTCTTAGGTAACCATCCACACTTTAGGTACGTGTGTGTCTGTGCGTGTGTGTGTGTAGAGCGATTCAGACCAAACTACTGGACCGATCTTTATGACATTTTACATGAGAGTTCCTGGGAATGATATCCCCGGACATTTTTTTTCTTTCGATAAATACCTTTGATGACGTCATATCCGGCTTTTTGTAAAAGTTGAGGCGGCACTGTCACACCCTCATTTTTCAATCAAATTGATTGAAATTTTGGCCAAGCAATCTTCGACGAAGGCCGGACTTCGGTATTGCATTTCAGCTTGGTGGCTTAAAAATTAATTAATGACTTTGGTCATTACAAATCTGAAAATTGTAAAAACAATATTTTTTTTAAATAAAACGATCCAAATTTACATTCATCTTATTCTTCATCATTTTCTGATTCCAAACACATATAAATATGTTATATTTGGATTAAACACAAGCTCTGAAAATTAAAAATATAAAATTTATGATCAAAATTAAATTTTCGAAATCAATTTAAAAACACTTTCATCTTATTCCTTGTCGGTTCCTGATTCAAAAAACATATAGATATGATATGTTTGGATTAAAAACACGCTCAGAAAGTTAAAATGAAGAGATGTACAGAAAAGCGTGCTATCCTTCTCAGCTCAACTACTACCCCGCTCTTCTTGTCAATTTCACTGCCTTTGCCACGAGCGGTGGACTGACGATGCTACGAGTATATTGCATTGCGTTCAGTTTCATTCTGTGAGTTCGACAGCTTGACTAAATGTTGTATTTTCGCCTTACGCGACTTGTTTTTGTTTTGGTTGAGTGTATACCTAGCTGTTTCCTTTTTAGAATTTGCAGTTTTGTCATTTTCATTTTCATTTTTATTTCATTTCATTTCATTTTCATTACTTTATTGTCCCATCGCTGGGAAATTCGGGTCGCTTCCTCCCAGTGGAAAGCTAGCAGCAACGGAGTCGCGCTACCCAGGTGTCTGCGTGTTTAGGTGTATTCAGCCACCTGCACTTATGGCAGAATGACCAAGGTCTTTTACGTGCCATTGTGATGACACGGGGGTGGGACATGGCTTCCGTCTCTGGGTCTGCACATAAAGTTGACCCGTGTCCGTCCCGGCCCGAATTCGAACCTGCGACCTTCCGATCACAAGTCCAGTGCTCTACCAACTGAGCTACTGTGGCTGCATCCAGAGGTCGCTTAAATTAGCTCTGGTACTATTTTGGTGATTGTTTTCTCAGATTCTCCAGCTGAAATACGAGATAAACAAAAATGCACCAAACCAATGATGATTCTTCTTTCCATGATTGAATTTGTCTCTTTCTCTGACTCCATGTCTGTATCAATGTGTCACTCTCTGTCTGTCTGTCCTTCTGTCTGTCTCCGTCTCTCTATCTTCCTGCCTGCCTACCTGCTTGCCGTAGGGTACTGTACATGCCTCTATCTCTCGCTAATCATCATGGCGATTACTCCGATAGCACCAGAAAGCATGGCGGAAGCCTCCAGCAATGCATAAACCAACACCGCACTTTTGTGCCAGAAGGGAGTAGGCTACTTAGTTTATCGCTGAAGGAAGGAGCTTTGATTTCTTGGCAGAGAATTAGTATAACGGAAATACTTTATAACGGAGATGAGCACCTTTTCGTCCTTGACCCCGTTTTTGACTCTCTGCCTGTCTCTGTCTGTCTATCTGTCTCCGTCTCTCTGTCCCTATCGGACTGTCTGTATCTGTCTGTCTCCGTCTCTCTGTCCCTGTCTGTCTGTCTGTATCTGTCTGTCTCCGTCTCTCTGTATCTGTCTGTCTGTCTGTATCTGTCTGTCTGTATCTGTCTGTCTCCGTCTCTCTGTCCCTGTCTGTCTGTCTGTATCTGTCTGTCTCCGTCTCTCTGTCTCCGTCTGTTTGTCTGTCTGTATCTGTCTGTCTCCGTCTCTCTGTCTCCGTCTGTTTGTCTGTCTGTATCTGTCTCTCTGTCTCCGTCTATTTGTCTGTCTGTATCTGTCTGTCTCCGTCTCTCTGTCCCTGTCTGTCTGTCTGTATCTGTCTGTCTCCGTTTCTCTGTCCCTGTCTGTCTGTCTGTATCTGTCTGTCTCCGTCTCTCTGTCCCTGTCTGTCTGTCTGTATCTGTCTGTCTCCGTCTCTCTGTCCCTGTCTGTTTGTCTGTCTGTCTCCGTCTCTCTGTCCCTGTCTGTCTGTCCGTATCTGTCTGTCTCCGTCTCTCTGTCCCTGTCTGTCTGTCTCTCTTTAGCTGTCTGTCTCCATCTCTCTGTCCCTGTCTGTCGGTCTTTATCTATCTGTCTCCGTCTCTCTGTCTCCGTCTCTCTGTCCCTGTCTCTCTGTCCCTATCGGACTGTCTGTATTTGTCTGTCTCCGTCTCTCTGTCCCTATCGGACTGTCTGTATCTGTCTGTCTCCGTCTCTCTGTCCCTATCGGACTGTCTGTATCTGTCTGTCTCCGTCTCTCTGTCCCTATCGGACTGTCTGTATCTGTCTGTCTCCGTCTCTCTGTCCCTATCGGACTGTCTGTATCTGTCTGTCTCCGTCTCTCTGTCCCTATCGGACTGTCTGTATCTGTCTGTCTGTATCTGTCTGTCTCCGTCTCTCTGTCTCCGTCTCTCTGTCCCTGTCTGTGTGTAGCTGTCTGTATCTGTCTGTCTCACTGTCTCTGTTTCCGTCTGTCTGTCTCTGTCGCTGTCTATCTGTCTGCCAGTCTGTCTGGTCTGTCTGTCTCGCCGTCTCTGTCTCTGTGTCTGTCTGTGTGTATGTGTGTGTCTCTCTCTGTCTGTCTCTGTCAATCTCTGTCTCTCTTTGTCTCTCTCTCTCTCTTTCTCTCTCTCTCTTTCACTCTCTCTCTCTCTCTCTCTCTCTATCTCTCTTAGGTCACGGACAACGATTGTTCGCTCTCCATCAACATCGTACAATTATCCGAGTAGCCGGGACTCGAAGCTGGGAGTCCAGATGCGTCAACAGACGCCACACCTGCCTTTTCTTCTCGTTCATTTACCAGCCATAATATTGATGTGTTCTTTTGTTGTTTTGCGTTCAGCGCGCAACATTGTTTCACCTGCTAATCATCAAAAAAAGGTGGTTGACCTCCGTCAGAAGAAAGCACGTGCAAAAGCGTGATAAAAGGACAAAATCTTCATAATGCAAATAAGGTTCTCGACAAATGATATCAGGGCGTGGAACACGCTTCCGGTTTTCTTGTGTGCGTTTGTTTGATACGCAAAAAAATACTGCTGTCCAAGATCGCTGGAATTGTTTCGAAGTGCGTGTGTGTGCCTCGTGAACTCATGCTTGAAAAACATGAATGGTATCTTGAGTAAGCACCTGGTGAATGACTGTATTCATTGTCTCGCGCAGGAACGCCGGTTGTTTGCTAGAAGGAGTTGGACTGAAGTAAGGGGTTCGCGTTTAATAGTGAGCACCGGCATAGACCGGCAAAAATACTGCCGGCAGCCAGACAACCAGACAGCCAGACACACACATACACACACACCACACACACACACACACACACACACACACACATACGCACACACATACGCACACACACGCACACACACACACACACACATACACACCCCCCCCCACACACACACACCAATCACCCCCTCCCCTCTCTTCCCCTCCCCAACCAATCCCTCCCTCACTTCCAGATCCATCGTCGCTCCTCTCTCGTGGACAATGTTGATTACTGGAGGGCGTCTGGCCCGTCGTGCCCCATGGCTCCATGTCGAGTGCACTGGCTTCCTTTTCAATTCCCTCACCTCCCGCTCAATGGAAACAGGGGCACAAAAACTGATGACGCCACGACTCCACAAGGGCAATGACGTCTTATCGCACGCGCTGCTGTGTCACGTCCGGTTGCGCGCACAGATAAGAAGCTCAAAAACATGTGATTTTATTTTTCAAGCGGTGTTTGCTCGAGGAAATCTGACGGTAATTCTGGCGAACGCGGGTTGTTGCGATTCTCAGCGTTTGTGTTTCGTTTGTTGGCTTGTTGCGAGTGTTGACTTTTTGTGTGGTGATGGGACAGGGTGTCTTGGCAGGATGGCAACTCAAGTGTGAAAATTAAAGGAAATCTTTTTCCCTAGCTCGGAACCCAAACACTTCAGACTATTGGAAGGTCTGACGACAAAGATTGAAATGATGCCACGAAGAGGTTTTTTTTCTCAGAATATTTCCCCTTTGGATTTGAAAATTTGGAAATGTTCGGCTTGTACCATTTTTGGCTCACGTAAGTGTAGTCTATGCAATCGTAACTTTGTCTGTCTGTGCGTGCGTGCGTGCGTGCGTGCGTCTGTGCGTGTGTATGTCTGTGGTAGAAACTCTAACATTTGAAGACGTCACATTACATTGACGTCACATTATGACGTAAGAGGGTTAGACGTCACGCGAAGGAAGTACTGACAGTCTCGGTCATTATTATTTTGAGCGCGCCGAGACTAGTTGGCAGTCGTGTCCTTGTAAGTAGGCTACATGCAGACAGACAGATCTAGATCTAGTGTCTCGCTTTCTTGCACAGTTTCACCTATGCTCTTTCTGTGTGTGTGTGTGTGTGTGTGTGTGTGTGTGTGTGTGTGTGTGTGTGTGTGTGTGTGTGTGTGTGTGTGTGTGTGTGTGACGGAGTGATTGAGTTTGTGTTACTGTTTGTCGATTTCTTACGTGAGCCTTGATGGCTTCGCCTCTTGTTAAACGTAGTTGTTCTCTGTCTTTGTTCTTTGTTCATTTTCTCCCGATTCTTTTCTTTCTTCTTACCATAATTTCTTCGTTTCCCTCTCTTTCAAATGATACATGCGCACGGATGCTTTAATTTATTCATAGATTGATTTATTCATGAATTGATTTATTTAGCCTTTTGCCCTATTTGTTGTGGGGAAAAATCAAACCTTTCCAATATTACTTGTTTTGTTTTTGTCTTCGTTCTTTATTATTTTCTATTCTTTTTCTTTCCTTCCTTCCTTCCTTCCTTCCTTTCTGCGTTTCTCTATATTTGTTTTCATCTTTTTTCTCTTTGGCCTTCAATAGTGCCTATTTATCTCGGTCTTTTGGATTTATTTCAAAGCCATGATCATCGTCATCGTCATCGTCGTTTCCATTTGCAAAGTTGTTGTCATCAGATTCATCATCATTTGTGTCCGCACGGAGGTACCCCTCCCCCTTTAGCCTCCTCCTGATCCCTAACACTGGCGAACAGCCAACAAACACAACTTAACTAATGTTAGAATAGTCAGTGTGGTTATCACTAGCAGCAATGGCACCACCACCACCACCACCAACACTAACACCCAAAACAACTTTTTTTCAGTGACCTGCGCTTTTCCCGCACTGTACACAGTACAGGTCAGTGCCTAATCACTAACTTAATTTCCTGTCTCCCTCCTCTCTCTGTACATCTCTCCCACACACCGTATTCACCCATTCCACTTCTTTTCACTTTTTCTTCCTCTTTCCTCCACCCTTCCTATTTTTTCTTCAACCTCCCTTGCCCGTCTTTTTATGCTACGCCGATTCAATGAGTAAAAAGGTGGAACGGGGCGGGGGCTTCTATTTTTGAAGGCATGTGTGTGTCCCTCTCTCCCTTACATTGATATTCAAAGTCAGGGCCGCGTCTACGGGGCGGGCAAACACGTCTCTTTACCGCCATCTTGTTTAGGGTCAATGTCACGTGCACCGAATTAACCGCCTTGGTTGGCTGAAAGAGATGATGGCTTTTACTCCTTTCCAGTCCTCGCAGTTTCGTACAAAAAGATATTGAACTGCATGCTTGGAAGGTGATTTGGTTAATTGATGGGGCGTGACGTTTTTGTTGCGTGGGCGGAGGAACATTTTGGATGCTATGTTCAGCCGAGAATTGCATATTAGTGCCAATGGCGCTCAGGACTACACTAAGCTGTAGCCTTGTAGATTAAAACAAGACCGTATGTACCGCTCAGCATCACCAGCACAGTATTTTCTTTGGTCCAAACCGGCATTTCTTAATAAATGTTTTTTTAATTTTTTTATTATGTAGAGGAATGAGCGAGTGCTTATACTGTCTCTAATAGAGGCACACACAATTCCCATTTAAAAAGTTCAACTCACTGTCTCAGATTTGGTGCGGTCTTTGCATGGAATAAAACCATCTCTCTACTTGGTCAGGTGTCAAAATGGGTGCTTTTCGTGCAAAGTGGGATTCTTTTAATGATTAAATGTTGTAAACGCAATTAGTGGCTTTTTAAGAAATACATTGATTTCGTCACAGTAGTCAATGTGTTGATTGATGGTATGCGTCAAAGTGGAGGGATGGTCTTGCCCCATGCTACAGCCAAACTGCTTTCACGTGTAAGAGCGTGCCTTTATGTTCAAAAGCTGCTGTCGAGAAATTCCTTGAAACTTTGATAACGTGGGCGTGTGTGTGTGTGTGTGTGTGTGTATGTGTGTGTGTGTGTGTGTGTGTGTGTATATGTGTGTGTGTGTGTGTGTGTGTTAGTGTGTGTGTGTGTGTAGGTGGTTTTACCGACAAATGGGGACGATTGTCACTGGAGAGCAGTCAAATGGGGACGCTTCCGACAAACGGGGACGTCCCCATTTGTCGGCCCGTGCGACCCCATTTGACTGGATTTGAGCAGATTGAGCGACCCCATTTGACTGCTTCCTAGCATCCCTGTGGACAAACGGACTGGATTTTCACACAGATTCATACACATATTTTAGCTCTGCACTTTTTGGTCTGCTCAACTAAACCATGTGATTTTTATCATGTGACTTCAAATGACTTTACAGTAACTGCTTTCATCAGAATTCAGTTTCTATTCAAATGCAGTTAAACTAAAACATTTATTTGAATTAAAAAAAAAAAAAGTTATTGCATTTAATATATTTTATTCAGAATATTTTGAAAGAGTTCTGATTATTTGATCACGGTTTTTTTTGTATTAAAACAAAAACAAACACAGAAACATATACATTCCTGTAAAAAAAAAATGATTACAATTATTTTGTTATGAGATTTATTTTAGGTTAATTCGAAGTGTTGTGTCTTTGTCATTTGTTGGTTTGTGCAGTGCAGTTGTTTTGTCAGTTATTCTTCTCTTCATTTGTTCTATCGTCTTTCTTCTTCTTTTTTGTGTGTGTATTTTTGTGTTTTTGTGCCTGAAGAAGACCCTTAGGTCGAAACGTCGCTGTTATTCGTTCCGTGTTCGTCATTTTAACGTGAGTACATTGCTTTTTGGTCTCTTTATTGTTCCCTCTCACGTCCAGTCGCCATTGTTTAATACATGTTTTAATGTGTTTTGTATAATCCGGAAGCAGGAGTTTAAAACCTATGTATTCTTCTTCTTCTGCGTTCGATGTTTAAAACCTATGTATATATTAAGGGAAAAGTCTGGGTTGTGGCACTCGATCACTAGGTGGGGCACTGCCCTTCGCTCCCTGTTACCCGAGTTCCAATCCTCGTGGTAAGGCGTCCGCCCCGTGATCGGGAGGTCGTGGGTTCGAACCCCGGCCGGGTCATACCTAAGACTTTAAAATTGGCAATCTAGTGGCTGCTCCGCCTGGCGTCTGGCATTATGGGGTTAGTGCTAGGACTGGTTGGTCAGGTGTCAGAATAATGTGACTGGGTGAGACATGAAGCCTGTGCTGCGACTTCTGTCTTGTGTGTGGCGCACGTTATATGTCAAAAGCAGCACCGCCCTGATATGGCCCTTCGTGGTCGGCTGGGCGTTAAGCAAACAAACAAACAAACCCGAGTGCCAACAACAATAGGATGAGCATCAGAAGCGAAGATAAAGAGGGAATTTTTTTCTCTGCGCGCGCGCCAGCAAGCAGGATGTCTCAGAACTGAAGCGGTAATAGTATGATCTAATTACAGGCGATGGGTTTATGGGTCACGTGATTATATATATGAAGTCTTCTATCGCGCGCGTATCTCCAGACTCGGACTCAAGGCGCAGGAATCTATTTATGCCGTGTGAGATGGAATTTTTTACACAATACATCATGCATTCACATCGACCAGCAGATCGCAGCCATTTCGGCGCATATCCTACTTTTCACGGCCTATTATTCCAAGTCACACGGGTATTTTGGTGGACATTGTTTTATCTATGCCTATACAATTTTGCCAGGAAAGACCCTTTTGTCAATCGTGGGATCTTTAACGTGCACACCCCAATGTAGTGTACACGAAGGGACCTCGGTTTTTCGTCTCATCCGAAAGACTAGCACTTGAACCCACCACCTAGGTTAGGAAAGGGGGGAGAAAATTGCTAACGCCCTGACCCAGGGTCGAACTCGCAACCTCTCGCTTCCGAGCGCAAGTGCGTTACCACTCGGCCACCCAGTCCACGTGATGTGGGGGCGGAGCCAAACATTGGTTGATACTTACTGTGTTGACATTAGTTCATTGGCCCCGCCCCAACATCATATGACTTACTAATCCATGGGCTATCATTGGTTCATGTTTTTGGCGCTAAACTATCTGACAGGTAAAGAACTATTTTGATGTGACACGTTATTACTTGGTGCAAATACGCGCAGTGTTTAAAACCACTTGGCGGACAGAACTGTGCATTCTCACAATTCGACACTTACTACATCCATAATAACCACACCGTTGATCAATCGCTGAGAAATGGCACAAATGACAGTTGGGGAAAACATTCAGAAGTTGGAATGATCTTACTGAACGGCTGGCAGACTTTTCCAGAAAGAACGATTTGGTGTACGTGGTCAAATACAGTCGTGCTGTTCAACTTGCGAACAAGAATTCAAAACAGCCCTTTCCAGACGAACTGAAGTATGCATACGCAAAACTTGTGTGCAAGTACTCAGGAAAAGGACGACTCACAGGCCGAGGTGCGAAGAGGAGCAATGGGTAAGCGGATTAATATTTAGTTGCTATACTTCTTATGCGTTCTTGTCACAGATAGTAACTCGTATGAATGTTTAATTTTAATATTATTTTTTTATTTTTTAGGTTTACAATGTTTCAACATTCATTCCAGTATCGACTGACATTTTAACGAGTGCGGAAAGTCTGTCTGTCTGTCTGTCTGTCTGTCTGTCTGTCTGTCTGTCTGTCTGTCTCTGTCTCTCTCTCTCTCTCTCTCTCTCTCTCTCTCTCTCTCTCTGCGCGCACTTCTTCTTCTTCTTCTTTGTCGGACAGATTTTTCACACAAATGACCAGGAAACCAGATTACGTAAGCCGTGTCAGCTGTACCCTTTGTAAAAGTCAGCGTAGCTCGAGAACGGCATTGAAATATTTTCGGTGTTCTTTACCTTGCCCAAGAAGCAGAGCATAAGAGCATACGTCACACACTCGAGTCAAGGACGTCGTAAAATGGCCCTCGGTCAAGTTTTCACCGAGAACCATTTTATGATGTCCTTAACAATTATGTGTTAGTCGGCTTAGAATATGCGCGCAGGTTTCAAAGTTTTGATCCATTCGATTATCTCAACAGACATCCTTTGATTGTAAAGTTGAATGCGGGCACATGATGGTTGAAAATACTTAACTTGAAAGTTTCCCGCTGTGGTAGATTTTTATGGTGGTTGTCACACAGGCAGCGACGGCTTTACTGGTCGGACCCAGTTGTGCGTTACCTCGCTTTTGCCTTTAATGACTGACTGACTGGCTGACTTTGGGGATTAACGTCCTCTGAGGTAACTAGGATCTATTTGGGAACATTTACCGTGATACTGTAAGAGGAGCAAGAAAAGAAAAGAAAAATGATGATGATGATGATGATGATGATGATGATGATGATGATGATGATGATGATGATGATGATGATGATGATGATAGAAAGAGAGAAAGAAAGAGAATAGTGAGTGTTGTGGAGATCGCTAGATACCACTGGAATCGAATGGAAGGATATAGAACATTATAGAACTTACTTTGATTAAGTGCGCAGTCACTCATGACGTAAGCGTAGACGCTCATCGAACAGATGGAACTGACTTATTACTGCAAAATGACGGAAACAGAGCAGCTGATAACGCTTCTAAGGGAGCAGTTGGAGCAACAGCAACGCCAGCACAAGGAAGATATGGAGCAACAAATGCACCAGATGGAGATGATGATGAAAGTGTTCAGTGGTGCCGCAGCTTCTGCCAGGGAGGAAAGCTACGACGATCCGAGTGCTTCGAATCTACGTTTTCCCATTACTACACAGGCAGCTGCAATCCCATCTTTTGTTGCGTTTGATGCAACATCGGAACTGTGGCCTGACTACTGGTCAAGATTTTGCACGTTTGTGGTCGCCAACTCCGTGCCGGAGCAGCGCAAGGCTCAAGTTTTCTTGACGAATCAGACTGCTACGGTCTACAAACAACTGGCAAATCTGGCTACTCAGCAAAATCCGCCCAAGGACATCAACAGTTTGACAATGGACGAGATTGTCAAATTCATGAAAGAACAGTTCGACCCGAAACTCTTCATAGTGCGAGAACGTTTTAAGTTCTGGAGTGACATGAAACGGAAGCCAGGCGAAACTCTCCAGGAGTTAGCAGCGCGCATACGCCAAGACGCCGCTACCTGTGACTTTCCTTCGATCAAAAACCCACAAGACGAAGCTCTGAGACAGAGATTCATATGTTCTGTCAACAATGAGGCTGTCTTAAAGGCTCTATTCAAGATCAAGGACACAGAGCTGGATTTCGCACGTGCTGTCCAAGTCGCGATTGAGACTGAAGACGCAGCGAAGGTTGCCAAGGAAACTGTCTACGGTTCCAAGACCATGCCAGTCAACAAGGTCCACCAGAACAAGACTACGGGTCCACGAAAGAACCACAAGCAGTCTAATTCCACAGACAGGAAGTGCTACCGATGTGGAAAGGCCCACAAAGCAACAGACTGCCCCTACAAAGACGCCAAATGCCGATACTGTGACGTCACAGGACATTTGGAAGCTGTCTGTAGAAAAAAGCAACATCAGAATCGGGAACGACATTCCCAGGCTTCCGTGAAGAGAGTCACGAAAGCAGAGCTTGTCAACGCGATCCTCGGTGAAGTTCCCCAAGATACTCCTAGGTTGGATGTACCCATAACAATCCAGGACCGACAGTTCACCATGGAACTGGACACCGCAACTACAGGAAATTTTGTTTCTCTTCCGGTCTGGAGACAACTAGGAAAACCGAAGCTGGATGACGTCACATATCGTTACGAATCTGCCAGCAAGCACGACCTGCCCGTGCTGGGAACTTTCATGGGCCAAACCAAGGATCCAGTGACTGGTAAGCAAAGCTCAATTCCGTACATCGTCACCAAGATCCCTCATCTGAATCTGCTAGGACGCAACGCAATCCAGACTCTGGGAATTTCTGTGGACAATGCTCTAGGACTGAGGAGCATAGAGAGTCACGCAAAGAGTGAGGGTGCAAAACCTACGCATCCAGCGACCTCCAACGCGCCTTATGCTGCCCTGCAACGAGATTGTCACAGACTGTCTGATAAATTCCCAAATCTCTTCAAACAAGAATTGGGATGTCTCAAGGACTTCGAACTGGACGTGAAGTTCAAGTCTGATGCGAAGCCGGTTTTTCACAAGGCACGTCCGGTACCTTTCGCTCTTCGTGATGACCTCGCCAAAGGCTACGAAGAAGGCATCGCCAAAGGAGTCTGGAAGCCAGTCCAGTTCAATGAATACGGAACGCCAGTGGTACCAATTCGAAAGGCACAAACCTCGGGCACCCTACGGATCTGTGGTGACTACTCAGTGGGCATCAATGATCAGCTTGAAGATCACCGTCATCCAATGCCACTCCCAGAGGAACTGATGCAGAAGCTAGGAGGTGGATTCGGATACACCAAGATCGATCTTGCTGATGCCTACAACCAGATCAAGCTGGCACCAGAGAGTCAACGCAGGCTAGCCCTCAGCACTCACCGTGGGGTACTCCTGCAGCAACGACTTCCTTTCGGGATAAAGTCAGCACCTGGTTACTTTCAAGAGATCATGGAAAACCTGACCTGTGATCTACCTGGTGTTGCCGTCTTCCAAGATGATATACTCGTCAGCGGGAAGGACGCCAACGACCACCTGAGCAATCTGGAACGTTTGCTCACTCGTCTGAACGACAAAGGACTCAGATGTCGTCGTGAAAAGTGCGAGTTCGCACAAGCCAGTGTGGAATACCTTGGACATACCTTATCGGCCGAAGGGATCTCCAAAGGATCGAAGGTCGAGGCAGTTTTGAAAAT
Source organism: Littorina saxatilis (assembly GCF_037325665.1). Lineage (NCBI taxonomy): Eukaryota > Metazoa > Mollusca > Gastropoda > Littorinimorpha > Littorinidae > Littorina > Littorina saxatilis. The sequence goes on along the minus strand of NC_090252.1, from coordinate 27,728,960 downwards.
GCCAGCCCCTACGGACGTCTCAAGCTTGAAGTCTTTCTTGGGCTCAGTTCAGTTTTACGGGAAGTTCATCCCTAACCTGGCCAGCATGGCAGAGCCGCTCTACCGCCTGACGAAGAAGGCGAACCCCTGGAAGTGGGGAGATGAGGAACAGGCAGCATTTGAACAGTTGAAAGATGTGCTTTCCTCGGATCAAGTTCTGGTACACTTCGATCCAAACAAGACTTTGGGACTAGCTTGTGACGCGTCCAACGTTGGAATTGGAGCAGTCCTATTTCATCGCTATCCAGATGGAAGCGAGCGCCCAATCGCCAACGTGTCCAAGACTCTCACGGCTGCAGAAAGGAACTACAGCCAAATCCACAAGGAAGCCCTGGCCATCATCTTTGGCTTGCGGAAGTTCTACCAGTATCTCTACGGACGTCAGTTCATACTGGTGACAGATCATAAGCCGCTGACATCACTGTTCGGACCGAAGAAAGGGACTCCACTGCTCGCAGCTAACAGACTAGCTCGGTGGGCCCTGTGGCTGAACCAGTTTAACTACACCATCGAGTACCGGAAAACAGCGGATCATGGCAATGCAGATGCCCTTAGTCGCTTGCCATACGGAGATGACATCGACTTCGACAGGGAGGAAAGTGGTGAAGACATGGACATGGTGTGTGCCATCAAGGTTCTCAGTCTTCAAGTCCAGCCTGTGGATGCCAATATCCTCCGTCAAGAGTCAGGAAAAGATCCAGTGATATCTACTGTGATGCGCTACGTCCGTGAAGGCTGGCCACCAAAGAACGCTGAGATCAATGAAGATGTCAACAAGTTCCGGAAGTTGTCGGACTCTCTCAGTATCTGCCACGGATGCCTCGTCCATGGATCGAGAGTGGTGATTCCACAGAGCCTGCAGTCCAAGATCCTTGATCTGCTGCATCTCGGACACTTCGGCATGGAACGCATGAAACAGTTGGCAAGAACTGCTGTTTACTGGCCCGGTATCGATGCTGCTATTGAGATGGCTACTCGACGATGTGACTCGTGTGGTGAACATCAGAACAAGCCATCCAAGCCTCCAGTTCACCCATGGATGCTACCAGAAAAGCCGTGGAGCCGCTTACACCTGGACCATGCAATCAACTTCATGGGTAGAGACTGGCTGGTGATCACGGATGCTTACTCCAAGTATCCATGCATTCATCCTACGTCATCCACGTCCTCTAGAGCCACTCTAGACCTGCTGGAAGAAGATTTTGCTCATTTTGGATTGCCTCACACACTTGTCACTGACAACGCGCCGACCTTCACTTCTGAAGAATTTCAGAGCTGGTGCAAGGAACGGGGGATCACGCACCTGACAGGGGCACCATATCATCCTGCTACCAATGGAGCCGCTGAACGTTTGGTGCAGACATTCAAACAAGCACTGAGAAAATCTTCTTTGCCACCGAAGCGTGCTCTTCAAGAGTTCTTGATGCAGTACCGGAGAACACCGACATCCTGTGGTTTCTCTCCGAGTGAACTCTTGAATTCCAGGCAGTTACGGACAAGGATCGACACTCTGCTGCCCTCGCCAGCCCACATCGCTCAGGGCAAGCAATCCAAGGAGGCATCCAAGTCTCAGATGACTCCAGACTTGAAAGCTGTCGTCAAGGTAACCAGACAATACAAGGCCGGAGATCCTGTGTATGCTCTGTACCATGGACCTCGCCGAGACAAACAACCCCGATTGGTACCAGCAGTCATCAAGAAGTCTCTGGGTACTCGCTGCTTCAACGTCATGGTCATTCCTCATGGTCCAGTATGGAGACGACACTGGGAACAGCTACAGCCACGCTACACCACTGAGGAAGACAATGAACCTGGTGAGGAAGTGGACACTGTTTCTGAACTTGTAACAGATCACCCCATGGAGATCTTGGAAACTGTGCCACAAACTCGGAGACAGACCAAACCCAAAGGTACTCCATCCGTTTCAGAGTATGGACCAGACAATCCAAGACGGTCAAAGAGAACACGCAAACCAACAGAGAGACTTTGCTGTTGATGCTTGAGGAGTAGCATCAGTTTAGGTGGGGAGGTGTTGTGGAGATCGCTAGATACCACTGGAATCGAATGGAAGGATATAGAACATTATAGAACTTACTTTGATTAAGTGCGCAGTCACTCATGACGTAAGCGTAGACGCTCATCGAACAGATGGAACTGTGTAGATCTAACCAGATTAGTGTCGATGTTTCCCGAATATTCTCGTATGTCCATTAACTATATAAGTAGGGCTGCGCACACGTATTGTTGTTCTTTACCAGTCTTGCACTTGTTCTTTCTTACACTGTGCTGAGAGATATTGTCACCGTTGTTCCAGCTGTTAATAAATCTACAGAACCTACACAAATCGTTGTGTCTCCTTTGCGACTGAGAGTGACGAAAGGAAAAACACGACAGTGAGAGAGAGGGGAGAGAGAGAAAAAGAGAGAGGGGGAGAGGGAGAGAGAGAGAGGGGGAGAGAGAGAGAGAGAGGAGAGAAAGAGAGAGAGAGAGAGAGAGAGAGAGAGAGAGAGAGAGAGAGAGAGAGAGAGAGAGAGAGAGAGAGAGAGAGAGAGAGATATTTAGAACCGACTCCAGACGATGGGAAATGCTGTAAAGATACATTTGACGTAAAGCGAGTGACGCAATTTCACTAGATTTTTTCGAACTTTGATCATTTAGATTCCAAGTGAGCGGGTTGGCATTGCACACTCAGAGGATGGGCGGTGCTTTGCTATTCCGTGAAGCACCCACCGACAAAACTAGCTTTTCTGTACTTTTTTTTTAGATAAAGAGAGTATTATCTCGCAGCATTTGAAGTGTCATTCTTTAGAATAAATCACGTTGGTATTGTTGATTTAAATTTGTACTTTGTCTTGTCAATGTTTTGCTTGATAAACAAAAAGGGTCCCTGCTTGAACGTTATAACATTTAGAGGGTCACCTAGAATCCGTCCTGATTGGTCAAAAAGCCATATGAGGCACTGAACTGGTACTAAAATAAAATAATGTGCTGACAAATTTAAGCTTCTTTTTTAATACAGTAACAGGATAGATTTCTCCCCCGAAAACTACAGAAAATTGGCCATTTTGACCTCCATAATGTAACATCTTACAAGTAAGTGTAGTTGGACCTGTCTTTAACGACAGTTTGAAACGAGTTGTTATCGCAATTAAAGAAAGCCGCCGTTGGCTACTCGGGTGGTGTCTTATCGCTTTCAAGAGTATGTCAAGAGGTGTGTATGGGGTGCGCTCAAGCGCAGAAGACAACGTGATTGCATTCGGCTAACTCAGAGCCGTCCCGCCCGCCTGGTACGTTTAGCAGTCGGTATAACGAGATGGTAGTGTATGAATTTTATTTATTGGTGATGTAGAGATAGTACAATGTCATTAAAAAAAATAAATTCAAAACAAACATGAGTTTAAAGGTTGTGAAAGACAGGTTGTGAACGTTAGTTTGACCGAAACTGGCAGCCGCAAACACATAATAACAAACAATCAATATTATGATAGATTCTGGATAAATAATGTATTATAATGTGCATCTTGTAGGTGATTGTGCTTTTAATAATTTTCAGATTTGTTTTCCCTGTTAATGCTGATGCCACAGTACTAGTTGATTTTTATAGGGAGAAAATGGTTTTGTTTTAAAATGTTCATTATGTACATTGCTTTGTAATTTTGTTAACACATTAATTTTGTGAAACGCCCAGAACCATGTCAGGATTTGCAATACATAAAAAAACTTTATTATTGTTTTATCTTTTTATATTTAGTCAAGTTTTGACTAAATATTTTAACATCGAGGGGGAATCGAAACGAGGGTTGTGGTGTATGTGCGTGTGTGCATGTGTGTGTGTGTGTATAGCGATTCAGACTAAACTACTGGACCGATCTTTATGAAATTTGACATGAGAGTTTCTGGGTATGAAATCCCCGAACGTTTTTTTTCATTTTTTTGATAAATGTCTTTGATGACGTCATATCCGGCTTTTTGTGAAAGTTGAGGCGGCACTGTCACGCCCTCATTTTTCAACCAAATTGGTTGACATTTTGGTCAAGTAATCTTCGACAAAGCCCGGACTTCGGTATTGCATTTCAGCTTGGTGGCTTAAAAATTAATTAATGACTTTGGTCATTAAAAATCGGAAAATTGTAAAAAAAAAATAAAAATGTATAAAACGATCCAAATTAACGTTCATCTTATTCTCCATCATTTGCTGATTCCAAAAACATATAAATATGTTATATTCGGATTAAAAACAAGCTCTGAAAAATAAATATATAAAAATTATTATCAAAATTAAATTGTCCAAATCAATTTAAAAATACTTTCATCTTATTCCTTGTCGGTTCCTGATTCCAAAAACATATAGATATGATATGTTTGGATTAAAAACACGCTCAGAAAGTTAAAACAAAGAGAGGTACAGAAAAGCGTGCTATCCTTCTTAGCGCAACTACTACCCCGCTCTTCTTGTCAATTTCACTGCCTTTGCCATGAGCGGTGGACTGACGATGCTACGAGTATACGGTCTTGCTGAAAAATGGCATTGCGTTTAGTTTCATTCTGTGAGTTCGACAGCTACTTGACTAAATATTGTATTTTCGCCTTACGCGACTTGTTTATGATTACTATTACCATTATCAGTATATAAGAGGGACCACGCTTATACCGAAACTGCAATTTAAACAAAATTAATTTTGAAGAAATCAAAAATACATCGAACACATTTCACGCTTTGATTTAACTTATGTTTCCAGCTCGTCACAGACACAGCCTAAGTGCGAAGGCCTGTCTTGAAGCAGAAACGCTTTTGGTGTTCTAGTCGCTTCACACTTTAAGTCAAGTGTCATTCAGTCCGTCTCTCACAATATCACACCTATCCGCGAAAATAGGCAATAGGCCATGATGGGCCATATGTCAGGGAACAGAAGTAGCTCGCTGACTGTCTGATTTTTTTCCCGATATTTTATTACCTCTCTGGGCCATAAGATGTGGACTACCTTGGGATGGGACAATAAAGTAATGAGAGAGAAAAATCTAATATATTCCTTGACTTTGGGGTAGCGCGACTCTGTTGCAGCTAACTTTCACGTGGGAGAAATAGGCCCTGTCGGAGAACAGAAGTAGCTCGCTGAGTGTCTGATTTTTTCCGAGCTTTTATTACCTCTCTGGGCCATACGATGTGGACTACCTTGTGGTTTGTTTGTTGTTTGTTACGTGTAAGGATTACCCACATGACAAGCAAACAATACATAATTCGTTTGATCTTATCGAGGTTATCGTTCCGAATAAGTTGTTGTATATACTGTAAACATTCCACTTTTAAACACATTTTTAAAACACCTGTGAACACTGAATGAATTACTCTTTTACAAAAATAACACATGAATAACACACACTAAATAATGTTTACCATTTGTGCTACTTTTACCAGTTGAATTAAACAAACTTCACCAACAAAGTATTGCGACAAATTACGCACCCGAATTAAGGCATTAATTCCCATGTCATTTTGTTCAATTTGTCTATGCTACTACCCGTAGTACATGTAGTATGTAGTCAAAATAGTCGGAAAGTTTCAAAGCAAACTAACAAGTCCTTGCTGACATACAGCGCTTTTTCGCATAATGCCCCTCGTAATTAACGCAAAAAACTCCCGTTTTTGACCGCACATACGATCGACACCTGCATCAGAAGGAATAGCATAGAACACAAAATATGCGAGCGTGTGAATCCGTGATTTGTAAAAATGTAAAACAATCGCCCCGCGATTTACAAATCACGTAAATGCGCCGGATATTTTCTTGTCATCTCCAAAGTCAAGGGATCTATTAAATGTTTTCAATAAGGAATCAGAAAGGCCATATACATTCCGCTCCGCGCATATCTATTAAAATCCTTCGGCAACAAATTATTGCGACAAATTACGCACCCAAATTAAGGCATTAATTCGTATGTCATTTCGTTCAATTTGTCTATGTACTACCCGTAGTAGCTTACATGTAGTATGTAGGCAAAATATTCGGAAAGTTTCAAAGCAAACTAACAAGTCCTTGCTGACATACAGCGCTTTTTGGCATAATGCCCTTAGTAATTGACGCAAAAACTCCTGTTTTTGATCGTAAATGCGATCGACACCTGCATCAGAAGGAATCCCGTCGCGATATAACCTTCGTGGTTGTAAACGACGTTAAACACCAAATAAAGAAAGAATCAGAAGGAATAGCATAGAAGACGTAATATGCGAGCGTGTTAACCCGTGATTCGTAAAAATGTAAAACAATCGCCCCGCGATTTACAAATCACGTAAATACGCCCGATATTTTCCTGTCATCTCCAAATTAAGTCAAGGGATCTATTAAATGTTTTGATTCTTATTTCATTACTTTTTTGTCCCATCGCTGGGATATTCGGGTCAATTCCCCCCAATGGAAGGCTAGCAGGAACAAAGTCGCGCTTCCTCCAAATCAGGGGATCTATCAGATGTTTTTTCTTCTTTACTTCATTGTCCAATCACTGGGAAATTCGGGGCGTTTCCTCCCTGTGGAAAGCTAGCAGCAACAGAGACACGCTACCTCAAAGTCAAGGGATATATTAGATTGTTGTTTTTCATTACTTTATTGTCTATTCGCTGGGAAATTCGGGTCGCTTCCTCCCAGTGAAAAGCTATCAGCAACCGAGTCGCACTACCCCAAAGTCAAGGGATATATTAGATTTTTTTTCTCTCATTACTTTATTGTCCCATCGCTGGGAAATTCGGGCGCTTCCTCGCAGAGAAAAGCTAGCAGCAACAAAGTCGCGATACCCCGAAGTCAAGGGATCTATAAGATGTTTTTGTCATTAATGTATTTTCCCGTCGCTGGGAAATTCGGGTCGCATTCTCCCAGAAGAAAGCTAGTAGCAACAGAGTTGCGCTACCCCAAAGTCAAGGGATCAATTAGATTTATTTAATTCTTTTCATTATTTTATTGTCCCATCGCTCAAAAATTCGGATTTGTTTTCTTTATGCTAAAAATCGTAATATTTTATCTATCGAGTCCAAACCACCCCCACCACCCAGCGTGGACGGCTTCACTGTGTCACAATGTGGATGCAAAGAAAGACAAAAATATCTACTGAAAGAGCACACGCCGACGACGAGCAATATCTAGTAAAACTGCAGACGGGTCACCTGCAGACTCAGCCGTGTGTGTATGTGTGTGTGTGTGTAATCCAGCAGCGTGCTTACAACAACAACAACAACAACAACAAACACAAAAAACACCTAATAAAAAATGTTTAAAAAAAACCACAATAAATACCGGTTAAGCGATATGAAACAAATCAGTCAATCTGTCGCTCGAAACAAAAATATCAACACTAAAAACCAGCCATATATGACGTAATGTGAGTAGTTTTGACAGCATCGCTGATCACCTACCTTAATTCTGTTTTCACATATTAATGTTTAAAACAAACATAAACTTTGAAAATAATTCTCTGAGAATGTTAGGACAGTTCCACTCATCTTGAACTCAGGTCAAAAGGAGTTCAGGTCATTCTCTCCCTGACAGGATGCCTTGAGATTCCTTGTCTGGCAAGGAAACCGATTTTTGTGTGTGTGTGTGCATATTTAGAGCTTTTTGTAATGTATTATTGATATAAGCAGATTCGCGATCGTCGATAATGATTTTTCATGGTGTTTTGTCATTTTAAAATTACGAAGGAATTGAAATGTAAGACAGTTTCAAGCGAGCTATTTTTCGCGGCTGTATTTACTGTGCAAACAATTCTAAATATGACAAAAGTGTCACGTGATAATCAACCGTTTGGTTTCGGCGCTCACTGGAGCAGACGATTTTTTCTGTAACCAGTTGACAGAGATGAAACCATATATTACGGTCTCCTTCCGGCAGCAGTCCCAAAATTTCGACTTGTTTTGACCTTAGAACGATGTCTTTATCATAACTGTGAAGAACAGAACGGAGATCACTGTCGAAGTCGGCCAATCTGCAATCATTTTCGTCTCGCGAACACTGATCTCAAATTTAGATCAGTGCTCGCGAAAAACATATGGGAGATAACTCTGTATTCTTTTTATATTTAGTCAAGTTTTGACTAAATATTTTAACATCGAGGGGGAATCGAAACGAGGGTCGTGGTGTATGTGCGTGTGTGCGTGTGTGCGTGTGTGCGTGTGTGTGTGTGTCTGTGTGTGTGTGTAGAGCGATTCAGACTAAACTACTGGACCGATCTTTATGAAATTTGACATGAGAGTTCCTGGGTATGAAATCCCTGAACGTTTTTTTCATTTTTTTGATAAATGTCTTTGATGACGTCATATCCGGCTTTTCGTGAAAGTTGAGGCGGCACTGTCACGCCCTCATTTTTCAACCAAATTGGTTGGAATTTTGGTCAAGTACTCTTCGACGAAGCCCGGGGTTCGGTATTGCATTTCAGCTTGGTGGCTTAAAAATTAATTAATGACTTTGGTCATTAAAAATCTGAAAATTGTAAAAAAAAATAAAAATTTATAAAACGATCCAAATTTACGTTCATCTTATTGTCCATCATTTGCTGATTCCAAAAACATATAAATATGTTATATTCGGATTAAAAACAAGCTCTGAAAATTAAATATATAAAAATTATTATCAAAATTTTTTTTTTCGAAATCAATTTAAAAACACTTTCATCTTATTCCTTGTCGGTTCCTGATTCCAAAAATATATAGATATGATATGTTTGGATTAAAAACACGCTCACAAAGTTAAAACGAAGAGAGGTACAGAAAAGCGTGCTATGCAGCATAGCGTAACCACTACCCCGCTCTTCTTGTCAATTTCACTGCCTATGCCGTGAGCGGTGGACCACGAGTATACGGTCTTGCTGCGTTGCGTTGCGTTCAGTTTCATTCTGTGAGTTCGACAGCTACTTGACTAAATATTGTATTTTCGCCTTACGCGACTTGTTTTTATATAGATTCGCGTAGGACTGTAGCGTCCGGTCAGAGAGACAACTGGCAATAGCCGTGGAGCGATGCTTATCAGAATGAGTTCCACTGAGTCCACCATAATCAAATATAGTGCCGAAAAATTAAAGCTTCTTTTTTTAATACAATAACAGGATAGATTGTTCCAAAAAAAACTACAGAAAATTGGCCATTTTGACCTCCATAATGTAACATCTTAAAAGTAAGTGTAGTTGGACCTGTCTTTAACGACAGTTTGAAACTGTCTACCCGAGTTGTTATCGCAATGAAAGAAAGCCGCCGTTGGCTACTCGGGTGGTGTCTTATCGCTTTCAAGAGTATGTCAAGAGTATGTCAAGAGGTGTGTATGGGGTGCACTCAAGCGCAGAAGACAACGTGATTGCATTCGGCTAACTGAGAGCCGTCCCGTCCGTCTGATACGTTTAGCAGTCGGTATAGCGAGATGGTAGTGTATGAATTTTATGTATTGGTGATGTAGAGATAGTACAATGTAATTAAAAAAATAAATTTAAAACAAACATGATTTTAAAGGTTGTGAAAGACAGGTTGTGAACGTTAGTTTGGGCCGAAACTGGCAGCCGCAGTCCGTTTAGACATGTGATCGCAGTTGACAAGTAAGCAATATCTTAAAACATGTCGCGTAGACGAAATTAATACATTCAGTCAACCCTTCGAACTCTCATTATGAAAGACAATACGAAGACAAAACTCAATACCTGTGTCGATTTCATACCTGACGGCGACCGCTATCGCGTTCACGCCACAGAAAGCCAGTATAGCGCAGTAGTGTAAAGCGCTTCTTATGAAATTGTGCTTTTTCTATTGTATAATTTTTTTTCGAGCTTGTTTTAATCCAAACAGGACATTAAACGTTGTATGTATTTTTGACCAAAATAGGACATTTTACACAGATCGAAACAGTCAGTGTTCCTCCGAGACCGCGCTAGCGGTCGAGGTGAACGACTGTCGAGATATGTGTAAATTGTCATATTTTGGTAAAAAAATACAAATAAAATGTATGTATCTGGGTAGAATTTCTTGTAGTTTTTATGATTGAACGCACACAAACATGCACTATTTTGTAGTCTCGGCTGGCCGCCTAAACAGACGTTTTGTCGGCCTCTGACGTCACATAGCTCAAAGAAGGGAAATCTAGTGTTCAATCGATACACATAGATTTGTTTATGGAATCAGAAAATGATCAAGAATAAGATTACATCTTTTTGGATCGATTCATCACATTTTATTTTTAAATACAATTTTCTGACTTTTAATGGCCAAACTCAAAAAATAATTTGCAAGCTT
>NC_090252.1:27706153-27718463 GCF_037325665.1 Littorina saxatilis | reverse complement strand
GTCTTCTTTCTGTCTTCCACAATGCGGTTTGTTGACATAGAAAAAATCGGAGCAGCTTCGAAGAAAATGTAAATGGTTATAAGTATGTCACGTTAATTCGCAGACAAGTGATTTGTTTTCACACTTGGAATACTCTACAAGTGGTGACCAAAGAAGGTCACATGAACCATGTGCACTTGATTATGCCTACTGTCACACCCCCCACCCCCTCCCCTCCCTCGCGCGCACCTACTTTCACAAGACTTGACCATTTTGATGCGCCGTGATACATATTAAATGAAAAGCAACTTTGAAAACGAACCGAGGACAGATAGACAGACGGACAGACAGACCGGCGGACGGGCAGACACAAACAATATGACACAGACACACAGCCATACACGCACGCACACCCCGCACGCACACGCACACACACACACACACATACTACACCAACATACGCACGCACCCACGCACGCAAAAACACACACGCACACGCACACACACACCACGCACACACATACACACTCACACGCACAGACAGACACACACATACACACACACACACACACACACGCACACACACACGCACGCCAACAAGAACGCCAAAATAAAACCCATTAAGGTCCGCGCTGTCGGTTCGGAAAAGAACAAACAAGCAATTCTAAGCAAACACAGAAGCTTAAGCGTATATTCCTTCTTGTGAATACTGTTGGACTCGCTATTTTAGATCTGTCAGGCGTTTTGTCCATGGGATAAGACCATTTCTCTACGTAGACAACACTATGGCTGCTTGCTTTGTCGAGATCGACATTTTTAATGCATGAATTTCCTAAAATCCACTAATGTTTTGTTTCAAATTAAAGAGGAATGAAAGAAATTAATTCATGGACAAATTTCAAAACAGAGCACCCATTCTCTTCATTTTGGTATGTGACCAAGTGGAGGGACGGATCCCATGGAAAAGGCTCTGAAATCCTAACTGAATGTTGTAGTATTCACCGGATTTCGCCGTCAGCGTGAACTAAACGAATCGAACAGCGCTTCTGCTATAAAGATCCGCGATAGCTCTGTGGCAGTGCAGCAACAACACGGCTATTGATAATGATAACGGATCAATAGGAGCAGAGTAAATGAATGAATGAAACAAAAGCTGTGTTCCTAGCTGCAAGGACAACACTGAAACAGATCGCTCTCTCTGTCTGTCTGTCTCTCTCTCGCCTCCTCTTTCTCTTTCTCTCTTCTCAATCTTTCTCTCTCTCACTCTCTCTTACCCCCCTCCTCCCCTTTCTCTCTCTCTCGCAACCTCTTCTTTCTCTCTCTCTCTCTCTCTCTCCCCACTCAAAGTGAAGGAGAAAGGAAACACGAAGCGACGGCATCTCAAGGTGATAGTGGCCAATGCAATACAGTGGCCCATGCCGCTTCTGAGAAGTTGGCAATGCAATACAGTGGCCCATGCCGCTTCCGAGAAGTTGGCAATGCATACAGTGCACCATGCCGCTTCCGAGAAGTTAGCAATGCAATACAGTGACCTATCCCGCTTCCGATAAGTTGGGCAATGCAATACAGTGACCTATCCCGCTTCCGATAAGTTGGCAATGCAATACAGTGCACCATGCCGTTCCGAGAAGTTGGCAATGCAATACAGTGACCTATCCCGCTTCCGAGAAGTTGGCAATGCAATACAGTGCACCATGCCGCTTCCGAGAAGTTGGCAATGCAATACAGTACGTGCACCATGCCGCTTCCGAGAAGTTGGCAATGCAACACAGTGACCTATCCCGCTTCCGAGAAGTTGGCAATGCAACACAGTGACCTATCCCGCTTCCGAGAAGTTGGCAATGCAATACAGTGCACCATGCCGCTTCCGAGAAGTTGGCAATGTAAACACACCCTTCGATTGGCAGCTGACTCTCATGCCGGCTCGAAATCCCTATTGAGCATTGTTGAACTTTCTGCCCAGTATTTACACCGGTGACACTATGACGGTTCCCCTACGCTTTGTGTTCGGTGCCCTGACCCTTTGTGTTCGGTTCCCACTCGGTTCCCACACGCCAAAATTCGCGGACAAGATCGAGGTACTGTCACCCAAAACATCCATTTATGGTAGTATTACGCAATGTTGCTCTCTGAGAATGGTCTTGTTAGATCTGTGAGTGTTTACACTACATGCCTAGGTGCTGTTGGATTCAAGGTTTTTGATATTTTAGCCGCTATTAGGTAGAATGCCTTCCACTTTACTGCAAAACTGCATAATTCGTAGCATCGGCAAGAAATATCCTACCAAAAAATGCCTGCTTGGAACTGTCGTTGGTCCAGCAAAAAGTTCAACATGTCCGTAGCAGACAGCCCAAGTTTCAAGATTGTAGGGCCATCCAAACAGCCGTAATAATAAAAACAACAAAAGTAGTCAGTGAAATTGGCTGTGTTCGGTCCCCCCACACTTTTGTGACGTAGGCGTGACGGTTCCCATAATTCATTGTGTCGGTCCCCACTTTCTGTGTCGGACCCCACTTTCGACCTAATTTCTCTGTGACGGACCCCACAACCAGCCTATTTTGTGTCGGTCCCCACACCTTCTTGGATTTATGACTTGCCGGTTACTTGTATCATTGTATTCATTGAATCTAATTGTCTCGGAGTTATTTTTCAGCAAAAACCGGCAAGGCAGCACCTTTTGTGATACCAAGTAAGTCAGATGACATCAGTATGTGTGTGTGTGTGTGTGTGTGTGTGTGTGTGTGTGTGAGAGAGAGAGAGAGAGAGAGAGAGAGAGAGAGAGAGAGAGAGAGAGAGAGAGAGAGAGAGAGAGAGAGAGAGAGAGATTGACACCTTTCCAGATCACTCCGGTTATGCGACACTACCGCGAGCGTCACTACCGCGTGTCACACTACGGCGAGTACGACACTACCGCGTGTAACACTACCGCGTGTCACACTACCGCGAGTACGACACTACCGCGAGTACGACACTACCGCGAGTATAACACTGCCGCGTGTCACACTACCGCGCGTACCACAACCGCGAGTACCATAACCGTAGAGAGAACGCATGCAAACTTACTTCTTGTGAGTTTGTGTTCTAACTTTGATTGGAAGCAACCCATTCTATATGTATTCTGATAGTGTGTTCTGATCGTTTTGAGTTCTTGGTTAGCATGACAAACATTGAATTAGTGTTCAGAGAACAGACCAGGCCTTTTTGTTTTATATTTCAAGGAAACATTTCAACCTTTGCCTTCAGCCATGGAAGTCATAAAATGACACGCGGTAATGTTATACTCGCGGTAGTGTGACACGCGGTAGTGTTATACTCGCGGTAGTGTCGTACTCGCGGTAAGTTCTGTTTCCGTACCCGCGACAGCGGCAGCGACAAAAGAAAACGCGCGCAAACGCGTGACGTGTTTCCGTACTTGCGTTTTAAACATGCGGTAAAATCTGTAAACTCCCGCGTTGCCGCGCGACAACGCGAAAAAATCGCTCCAGGACCCTTTCAAAAAATCGCGTCGCTTGCCGCTTGTCGCGCCGCTAACGCTAACGCGTCGCGCGTGTGGAAACACTCCTGGTCATTTTCTATGTGCTTGATTTTCGTCGCGCCGCTGGAAAAACGCTGTCGCGGGTACGGAAACAGTGGGTGGATCAACACATAATTTGCTGGTATACTGGGAACCGTCCCAGAGATAAATAATGTTATATATTATTTGTGGCATAAACTAATAAAGTTAGTCTCTCTCTCTCTCTCTCTCTCTCTCTCTCTCTCTCTCTCTCTCTCTCTCTCTCTCTCTCACACACACACACACACACACACACACACACACACATACTGATGTCATCTGACTTACTTGGTATCACAAAAGGTGCTGCCTTGCCGGTTTTTGCTGAAAAATAACTCCGAGACAATTAGATTCAATGAATACAATGATACAAGTAACCGGCAAGTCATAAATCCAAGAAGGTGTGGGGACCGACACAAAATAGGCTGGTTGTGGGGTCCGTCACAGAGAAATTAGGTCGAAAGTGGGGTCCGACACAGAAAGTGGGGACCGACACAATGAATTATGGGAACCGTCACGCCTACGTCACAAAAGTGTGGGGGGACCGAACACAGCCAATTTCACTGACTACTTTTGTTGTTTTTATTATTACGGCTGTTTGGATGGCCCTACAATCTTGAAACTTGGGCTGTCTGCTACGGACATGTTGAACTTTTTGCTGGACCAACGACAGTTCCAAGCAGGCATTTTTTGGTAGGATATTTCTTGCCGATGCTACGAATTATGCAGTTTTGCAGTAAAGTGGAAGGCATTCTACCTAATAACGGCTAAAATATCAAAAACCTTCAATCCAACAGCACCTAGGCATGTAGTGTAAACACTCACAGATCTAACAAGACCATTCTCAGAGAGCAACATTGCGTAATACTACCATAAATGGATGTTTTGGGTGACAGTACCTCGATCTTGTCCGCGAATTTTGGCGTGTGGGAACCGAGTGGGAACCGAACACAAAGGGTCAGGGCACCGAACACAAAGCGAAGGGGAACCGTCATAGTGTCACCGGTGTGGTATTGAAGTGAAATATCTTGACAATTTATTTTCCTGTTCAGCCGTGACTGAAGCAAAAACGTGTTGCAATGTGCGACGCAATCACATTCCGAGTTATTTCGGAACTCGACCGGAAAGAGTTAAGCTGACCTTGTACGTTCTCTTCCATTTTCCCCCTCTCATTTTTATAACTGTATCTAATTGTCTCAACGCTGGGAATTCCTGGTCGCTTCCTCCTAGTGGAAAGCTAGCAGCAACAATGTCGCGCTACCCAGGTGTGAGCGTGTTTAAGTGAAATCAGCCACCTGCACTTATGGCAGAATAACCGAGGTCTTTTACGTGCCACAGTGGTGGCATGGGGTGGGACATGGATACCGTCTCCAAGTCTGCACATAAAGCTGATTTGTGTATGTCCCCGCTCGGATTCGAACCCGTGTCCCGCGGATCGTAATTCGAGTGCTCTATCAATTGAGTTACCAGCTACCAAGAATCCCATTGGCAAGCATCTGACGTCATCCCATTGGCAAGCATCTGACGTCATCCCATTGGCAAGCATCTGACGTCATCCCATTGGCAAGCATCTGACGTCATCCCATTGGCAAGCATCTGACGTCATCCCATTGGCAAGCATCTGACGTCATCCCGTTGGCAAGCACCTGACGTCATCCCATTGGCAAGCATCTGATGTCATCCCATTGGCAAGCATCTGACGTCATCCCATTGGCGTTCTTTGTTATGCTTCCCTGTAGTGGAATGCATGAATGGAGACTATCAAGCTAGTTGGGAACTAAATCCAAAGTTCGAAACTATCGCTCTAGTGCGCAATGCATGGCACGATATTTTCAAATGTTCCGACCTAAGTTGGTGACTAACTTGCCTAAATTTGGTCCTCCTCCGAGGAGGACCAAATTCCTTAGTTTCGAACTATTGCAAAAATACAAATGGCGGCCGCCATGACAGTCTTTGATTTTGCTGTACAAAAAAATCAAATATTCGGCAGTCCGACGCATGAACCAAAGAATGATGTCGACAAAGAAGTTGAAACATTGATTGCGCTTTGGAGGGGGTTCAAATACAAGTCGTGAAGTGACCGGCACAGCTGATTTGGGACACGATCTACCTTGAGTCGGGAGATTTGCTATGAACATTGACTAAATTTCCACTTTTTACATCAGCGACTGTACAAATTTGACTTGTACATCTTCCTGTCGCTGATTTTAATCGGTTTGGATCATCCAACAGGTAAGAGCAAGATTCATCCGTTGTGTGCGTGAATTTTGTGTGTCCCACGGTGTGTGTACGTGTGTTCGTTTGTGCGCCTCGGTGTGTGAGTGTGTGTCAGATTATATTGCAATAATACATTTGTTAGAAAGTGAGAGCAAGGGTAGATCTAGATCTATGGGCCAGGCAGTACTGTCTGAGTGTCTCCGAAACCGTGTTCAGTGTCATAGGAAAATAGGCCTACGAGCCATTGTGTAGTGGTGACGATGAAAGATACAGTTGTTGTTTTTCTGACAGTGACATTGACAATGAACGATCGTCAATGCATCAATGATTATGCACAGCAGCATCGGTTTCTTCGGAACTGTGCACTGTTGACTGAATTTCCCACGGTGGAGCAATGAACAGTAGACACTAAAAGTAAAACAAAGCTAATCTAATGCATTGAAGCATCGCTGTAGATCTATCTCATTCAACTAACAATATAATGCAGTGAATGGCAAATCTATCTCTGAATGAACTGTTGTGTATCCTTATTTGCTGTAAATGTCCTGGCTCACACTGCACTCCCAACATTAGAAGTATGTTTTCTAAGCTGAATGCATGTATAATTTGATATAGTAAGTGTGTAAAGCCAAGAGTTATTCAACAATGACTTATTTTTCTGTTTAAATACTTGATATTTACTCTGCATGAACAGAGTCAGAGGTAAATGCTGCTGGATAAACTATGATTGTGAAAGAGGGAATAAAAGAATCAATGAGTGAGTGGTTTAATTATAATACAGTTATTATTTATTGTTAATTAATTATTTTATGGTGTGTTTTTTCAGGCCTCCTAAGAAACCAGAGATGATGTGTGATGAAGTGTTCATACAGCTCTTGCATTCAGATAAATATGGATTCTGGAGAGGATTCAGACTGAGTGGACATGCTGCTTTACAGACTACCATGAAGAGTAAGTCACACATTTCTGTACCACTACCAAGTACCTGTTGTAAAATTGATTTATGATATATGTAAATTGGCACTGGTGATAGTAGTTTGAAGCTGTGTAGATGTTTTTGGCAGACTTTTGTACGTTGTGTTGTAAAGAGATCTGCGTTTCACATTAGATGCACTTACAATCTAGATAGATACATTCAGCTATGTCAACACTTGTTACATCTGAATCTGAGAGTAGTGGCAGGAGATGCAAGTTTATTGACACAAAAACATTACGGCTTTGTATAAAATAAATTCTTACATCTGTATGTATCCTTGCATAGTACAATTTGTACTATTTATACAAAATGGTACATAAAGCTTGGTTTTAGTTCTCTTTCTCTTCTCAAATCCTTTGCCACTATTCTTAAAGTAAATTACACAGTGTGAATGAACTAATGCAGCACAGGAAAGTAAAACAAAATTGCAAGATAAAATGAAATCATTACTAATTTACTGGAATTATTTTAAAGCACATACAGTTATTCTTCCCTTGGCTCACCATCCTAGATCTTGCCAGGCTTTTACATGGAATAAGAATGAATCTGTTCACTCGGATACTTCTACATTCAACACCCTGGCTTCTTCCTGCTCAGAGTTAGATTTTGTTGTGGAAACCACTCTCAGATTAACAAAAATGTTACTTCTTTACTTCTGCGAGTGACTTTTGAGAAATTCGTTCATAAACAAAATTCAACTATGCACATGAAGCAGTCACTGACTGTCAGGGTGTCAATATTTTATGTGTCTGGGTGAAGTTATGTTCCTATCCCATTTACAACTGGCCAGATCTGAAATGGCCAAAATCAATGGGATCAACACACATCCCCAGAATCTTCATCACTGGAAAATGTGGTGGGTTGAATGTATTTTAATAAAAAGGCTGACAGGCGAGTGCTTTGGATCCTGAAAGTTCTGTTTTGGACTGAAATCGAGACACATTTCCCAATGAAACTCAAACTGTATAGTGTTGATGCTGAAGAGCGAAAGTGTGTGGGTTGAGGGCACACTTGTTTTTGACTAAAATCGAGAAACATTTCTGCCGAGCACAAAGTTCATACACGCACAGATTTTTTTAATAGTTTAGATTACAATATCACACACACCATCCCCGATCCCAATGGTCATGTGAAGAGCAAGTGCTTCCTCACCCCCCCCCCCCCCACACACACACACACTGCTCAACACGTACACACCTTCTCCCCCCAACACACACCCTCCCCTCGCTAACCAAAACCCAACCCCGTGAATACTGAACTTGCTCAGTTATATGTTTTCTTTATTTTTCAGGAAGGACCGCTACATTAAGGGAAGGCTGTTTGCACCTTGGTTCCTGGGTTCGCTGGGGACGATGATCAAATTCAGAGTACCATCACAATTCTGTGCTTTTCCATCTGATTCGGTTGAGAATGCTTGCAGAGGTTTCTACACTACCCGTCATAAAAAAGTAGGCAGATGCGTTTGAGGGCAGATCTTACTGATGAGGCTGTTGATTGAAAAACCAAGTATATGACTGAAAAGGCCATTAATTTCCCTACTTTATTCAGAAACAAAATTGGGTTTTCATGACGTAGTGTCTATGCAGTGAAACCTGCAACACAGACACCCCTCCCCCCCCCTCCCACAAATCAAATTAACAAAATCAAGCTTCCCGTGTTAAAATCAACAACACAAATCAGAACAACGAAACCGAAACATGTTTTGCATGTCATTAGACAGAACAATCAAATCTTTATCCAAAACAGTCCGTTTTGTTCACATATATCTTGTCTAACATGAACGCTATGGCATGCTGAGCGTGTAGTTGTCAATCCTCTCAGTTTTTGAAGTCGTTTTAGCGGGTAATGAGACCAAAAATGGTACATTTCAGAACTCCTCAACGCATTGTCTTAAAACTGTCAGTGATTTGTGCTAACACACGTCGTTAAGTACAAAAATGAGACCAAAAAATGGTACATTTCAGTAACTCCTCAACGCATTGTCTTAAAACTTGTCAGTGATTTGTGCTAACACACGTCGTTAAGTACAAAAATGAGACCAAAAAATGGTACATTTCAGTAACTCCTCAACGCATTGTCTTAAAACTTGTCAGTGATTTGGGCTAACACATGTCGTAAAGTACACACGGAATCTCAAGTCATGTGAGATATTAGTTCTGCTGTTGCGCGACATGCCAGAACGAATGTTAAAAATAAAAATGTACCCTGTCCAATGAACTGAATTTGTAAAAAAAATTAGCATGCATTAAGAAAAATGAAAGCTTCAATTTACCTTTAATTTCATACATTTTCAACTATGACTCTTCACAGCGCACTTGTACGCACACACACATTCTTGGAAAATGCTCTTTCAAGAGCCATGCCCATGATCAGTTAAGCGTGTCAGCCGTGAGCTTTTCTAGGGGTAGGCCTACATTTGCGCTCAGCGCTCTGAATGAGGCAAAATATTAATGTTCGCGTTGAAATCCTCATACCGCCAATGTCTGATAAAATATGTACATGAAATTTAATTGTGTGACGCATCTGTTATTGTTCTTGAAGATAACAACAAATTAATTGTTTTTCAATGAGTCAGCGAAGACCTACCATCAATTCAAGAACTCTTTCTGGCATGTCAATTAACAGCAGACTAATGTCTCAAATGACTTTAAAATCCGTATGAACTTTCCCACATGTGTTACTACTGTTAGCACAAATCACCGCAACGTTGAAGGCAATGCGTTGAGGAGTTACGAAAACGTACCGGTTTTTGTCTCATTACCCACTAAAACTGCCTTTTACAGCTTCTCAGAGGAATGACACCTACACAAATCAACATGCCTTAATGTCAGTGTTAGACCAGATATATGTGAACAAAACTGACTGATTTGGATGCAGATTTGATTGTTTTTTCTATTGACGTGCAGAAGATGTTCTGACTTTTGTGCTCTATTTCAAAAAATAAATTCCAAATTCGGCGGTCGATTCACTAAAACGAAGTTTGACCATGAACGGTATCAATACTTACTTAATTTAAACCCTCCAGACTTTTAGCTTTTATATTATCTGAATGTCTGAGTATACACCCCCTAGATCATCGGTGACCTGAAGAAAGCAGTTATATACTCATAGACAGACGCGTGTGAAGCATGTTTAAATGTGGAGTACGCTCATTTAAAAAAAAAATACACCAAGTTTGTTTGAGAATACTCCAAGTCCAAAACAGGGATTCCCAGGTCTGAATGTTGATTAAGGTATACTTTTGTGATTCGAATTGCCCCGAATGTTACAATCTTGAGCGCTTAGATCGGGCAAGTTTGGCTACCGCTCAATTTTAAAACCCGTACTGTGAGTCGATCCCCAAAATTGGGAACTTAATTTAAAATTGCACAAAAGTCAGCCTATTTGATCTTCAAAATTGTCACTTTGTAGAAGGGTCATGCATAGGCTGAAGTTTATGTCCACAAATGTAGGTTATTAACTTGTTGTGGGTTGCATTGTTTTTGGGTCAACCTGTATTTGTTTTTTTTTTAATAAACGGCCTCATCATAAAGATTTGCCCTCAAACGGATCTGCCTACTTTTTATGACGAGTATTATAGTTGGCTCAGTGGCTAAAGAAACATTCTACAGGATGAATAAACAAACAAACAAATCTCATGATTCTCTGTGTTTTAATGTGTGTGTGTGTGTGTTTTGGGGAGTTTGTTTTGGTTTTTAGTGAGAGGATGGCTGGTGGTTTGGATGGGGTGAAAAGCTGAGTGACACTGTGATTGTGGATAATTAAATTGTTGTTGCTGCTGTCAGTTTCAAGGCACCGTTCTTCTTGCAAACGCCAAGTTTGGCTTACTATTTTATATCTGCATGGGCTCTTACATGAGGTTAGGCCATCTATACACTTTGATACATACCAAACATTTACATTCTGACTGGGTCATGTGCAAAGTTGGAATGTTTGAATGAATACATTTTGCGGATTGATGCCAGTAGAAGTTAAACAAATTAATTGATCAAACATTCCAACACTTCAAAGTAAACACACGTGTTTTTGACAGCTGGTATATGTTAAAGTGGAGGGATGGTTTCATTCCACGTGAAGCCTGCATGCCACATCTAAGACGTTGAGCGAAATCGTTTACACAAAATATGCAATCATTGTTTATCATCATTTAAATTAAAACGTTCATACACAATGACACAACAAATGTTGTCGGAAACTCAAAAGAACACATGAAAGAATAAAAGATGATCAATGCAGCAAAACGCGCCACTTGTACAGAGTGGGTTACAATTTCATGTTTGTTTAATTTAGCCTTCACATTTCCCTTATCATATCTTATATTTTAACATCGTTCTGTTCTTGTCAGCTTGAAATGTTTGCAGTTTTTACTCACGAAACAGGTTAGTCTTCTGAAGTCAGTGCAACATCAAAGCTAAAATTTCACACATGAGATGCATTTTGATGATCAGCTCTACCATACCGAAGCAATGCATTTAAACTGGCGCAGATTAATTTTCAAATGATGTTTAAGCAACAGCTAGCTTCCTTATAGACAGAGTGTCTAAGTTACAAAATATAGTCATCTCAGTATCCAACTTCATTACCTCTGTTTCTTTGCTTGCTTAGAAGAACTTCTCAGAGTGTTTGCGGCATTCATCAAACAAGATCATACACATTAAAATATTGTCACTTCCTACTCATTGAATAATGTATTCATTGTATCTAATTATTCATGTTAAAGACCAGCACAAAATTGCAATCATTTAAATATGTCACTGACATAAAGTATTCTACCCGATCTGGAAAAAAGGAAGAAAATCATAAGTGCATGATTCAAATCACTGATGATGTCTTGTAATTCGGTAGTGTTTCCAGTTAATCTTTTCTCTTTACATCTCACAATTCTTTTACTAGTTTATTTTGTAAGTAGAACACCAGGCCAAAACATTGTTGGCTCCTTTTGTATGACATCACACATTTTCAAGGATTTGCTTGCTAACTTGCTTGTTTCTTAATTTGTTTAATGATCGCTCCAAATTACATTCCTTCCTTTATCTGGCACTCTTGTTCTCAACTTTGTCCCTCCCTCTTAGCGGTTTAGAGAGAGAGGGAGAGAGTGAGTGTGTGTGTGTGTGTGTGTGTGTGTGTGTGTGTGTGTTAGTGTGTGCATATGCCTGTGTGTGTGTGAGAGAGATAGAGACTGAGAGAAAGAAAGAGAGAGAGTTGATCTATTGTCTTGATTCCCTCATTCAATTTTCTTTTGTTGTATAGTGTAGAACTTAGACAGCTTCGTGACATACCTGTGGTGCGGTTTTATGGTCGTTTAACTCTCCATCGGTGAACCATGCAATTATTTCTCTTCAACGATTACTCGGTCTCTACTGACAACTCTAAACTCCACAAAACACGATTTTTTTCAGTTCAGAAATGTCAGTTTCGCTCCCATAAATTGAAACACAAACTTAAATACATCCATACATCATTGTCTGTTACAAAGTTCCAGCTTTGCTTTAAAATGCACAATCAGTATGAGGGACACGGACTTTTTCCCAGTACATACCGACTGAGCCATCACTCAAATCTTCGACGACACTGACTCAGCCTAT
>NC_090252.1:27698653-27701153 GCF_037325665.1 Littorina saxatilis | reverse complement strand
TTAATTTGAGTGTTTTTGTGTGGATATAATGAACACTGATGCTTTGAACAAATGAAAATATAACCAAACGAAGTCTTCCATCACTGTGATTTTTCGTAATTTAACATTAAATACAGTGAAAGGTGTTTTTTGAAAGTATTGAGACTCATTG
Organism: Littorina saxatilis; assembly: GCF_037325665.1. Classification (NCBI taxonomy): domain Eukaryota; kingdom Metazoa; phylum Mollusca; class Gastropoda; order Littorinimorpha; family Littorinidae; genus Littorina; species Littorina saxatilis. The sequence continues at coordinate 27,701,002 of NC_090252.1, read as the reverse complement.
GGACTCTCACAAATTCCGGGAGAGAATTCCACAGGACGCTACCAGAATAGGCTAAGCTTGATTTGAAGAGATCTATCCTTGGAATTGGGACGTTAAACTTTCGGTTTGGTTTCACTTTAAAGTTTGCAACGAAAGTTCGTGGTGCACGGCCGGAAAGTATTTTGTGAAGGAGCACGCCTTCATTAAATTTAAATCTTTGTTTTAGTGGGAGAATCTTAAGTTTCTTATAATCATCAGATACAAGACTGGATTGTTTCAGTAAAATTAGTTTCAGCGCTCGCCTATGTAAACTATACAATGGTTTTAAAATATTAGCACTGGCAGAGTCCCAGATGGTTGAACAATAATCTGTGATGGTTTGTATATATGCGTTAAAGTATAATAACCTTGAGTGCTGATCTAGAAAGTGTTTAATTCTATTTAACTGATATATTTTTCTGGACATTGTTTTACATACCGACCGAACATGATGGGCCCAAGACAAATTATTATCGATATTTACTCCCAAAACTTTATGATCTCCTACCTCCTCTATTGCGTCGTTACCAATTAATATGGAATGAGGATTGTTTCGTATGTTTTGTCTCTTTTGTCTTGTTGTTATTAACATGTATTTGGTCTTTTTAGGGTGAAGACTCATGTGGTTATACTCCGTCCAATGAATGAGATCATCTACACTGTTCTGCAACGATGAATAAACTTTGTCTAATTTTTTATCAGTAGTGTGTAGAGTCGTATCGTCAGCAAAGAGTTCGCAGTCATCATTAATACTAAGAGGAAGATCATTAATATACAGGGAAAAGAGTAGTGGTCCAAGGACAGAGCCCTGGGGAACCCCGTATAACACAGGTCTTTTGCTGGATACGGTTGAATTAACGCAGACAGACTGCTCTCGCCCAGCTAAGAAAGAGGAGAGCAGGCATAAGGTTTGGGGTGACATTCTATATTCAACTAATTTTCTTAATAGTAATTCATGATTAATAACGTCGAAAGCTTTAGCAAAATCGACGAATAAGACACCACAGAGTTGATTATTATTAATGCTAAATCTGGTTCAACAGAACAAGGCTGTCCCATCTGTCGTCTGCTGCAGATCTGTGAGGGCCCCAAAGGGTTTAAAATCGTGATCGTCGCGCCTTCACACCCATATACTTTTGGAACCCCCCCCATAAAATGAACTGATCCGCCCCTGAGCAGTATTGATGACTAAATACAAAAGTAGACGTTTTATGGCGCGTTTACCAAAAAGACAAAAGGGGACTCGTTTCGCACATGAATTTGATGACACGATTTGCGGTCGCTGAAGGTTTGGCCAGGCACTCGCATAGTTTGTGTCAAAAAGTGGTGTTTTTTTTTAATGAAAACGTCGGAGTAATGGGATAAAAAGCTTACACACCTCGTCCTAAATATCGTGCATATTTTCCCTCGGATAGATTTCCAGGTATTTCCAGGTATTACCTCGCCGTGTAATATCATGGGGAGATCTGAGATGTTATGCATGACCCTTTGCACAAGAAGCAATTACCTTTTAAGCTCATAAGACCCCCCCCCCCCCCTCCCGCCACACACAAACACAAGTTGCTATCTGCCTGCTTGTATGTATTGACAAGTAGGACCATGTACGATCTTCTTCCTCTTCGTCTCCTGCTCTTCTTCTTTTTCTCTCTCTTTAATCCATTCTTTCTTTCTTTCTTTTTTACATTTAGTCAAGTTTTGACTAAATGTTTTAACATAGAGGGGGGAATCGAGACGAGGGTCTGGGCGGGGATATAGCTCAGTTGGTAGCGCGCTGGATTTGTATTCAGTTGGCCGCTGTCAGCGTGAGTTCGATCCCAGGTTCGGCGGAAATTTATTTCAGAGTCAACTTTGTGTGCAGACTCTCTTCGGTGTCCGAACTCCCCCCCGTGTACACTACATTGGGTGTGCACGTTAAAGATCCCACGATTGACAAAAGGGTCTTTCCTGGCAAAATTGCTTTGGCACAGTTAATAATTGTCTACCTATACCCGTGTGACTTGGAATAATAGGCCGTGAAAGGTAAATATGCGCCGAAATGGCTGCAATTACTGGCCGTATAAAATTTTATCTCACACGGCATCACTGCTGAGCGCCTAGAACTGTACCCACGGAATATGCGCGATATAAGCCTTATTGATTGATTGATTGATTGATTGATTGTGTGTGTGTGTGTGTGTGTCTGTCTGTCTGTCTGTGTGTGTGTGTGTAGAGCGATTCAGACTAAACTACTGGACCAATCTTTATGAAATTTTACATGAGAGTTCCTGGGAATGATATCCCCGGATTTTCATTTTTTCGATAAATACCTTTGATGACGTCATATCCGGCTTT
>NC_090252.1:27667704-27693453 GCF_037325665.1 Littorina saxatilis | reverse complement strand
GAGTGTTTACACTACATGCCTAGGTGCTGTTGGATTGAAGGTTTTTGATATTTTAGCCGTTATTAGGTAGAATGCCTTCCACTTTACTGCAAAACTGCATAATTCGTAGCATCGGCAAGAAATATCCTACCAAAAAATGCCTGCTTGGAACTGTCGTTGGTCCAGCAAAAAGTTCAACATGTCCGTAGCAGACAGCCCAAGTTTCAAGATTGTAGGGCCATCCAAACAGCCGTAATAATAAAAACAACAAAAGTAGTCAGTGAAATTGGCTGTGTTCGGTCCCCCCACACTTTTGTGACGTAGGCGTGACGGTTCCCATAATTCATTGTGTCGGTCCCCACTTTCTGTGTCGGACCCCACTTTCGACCTAATTTCTCTGTGACGGACCCCACAACCAGCCTATTTTGTGTCGGTCCCCACACCTTCTTGGATTTATGACTTGCCGGTTACTTGTATCATTGTATTCATTGAATCTAATTGTCTCGGAGTTATTTTTCAGCAAAAACCGGCAAGGCAGCACCTTTTGTGATACCAAGTAAGTCAGATGACATCAGTATGTGTGTGTGTGTGTGTGTGTGTGTGTGTGTGTGTGTGAGAGAGAGAGAGAGAGAGAGAGAGAGAGAGAGAGAGAGAGAGAGAGAGAGAGAGAGACTAACTTTATTAGTTTATGCCACAAATAATATATAACATTATTTATCTCTGGGACGGTTCCCAGTATACCAGTAAATTATGTGTTGATCCACCCACTGTTTCCGTACCCGCGACAGCGTTTTTCCAGCGGCGCGACGAAAATCAAGCACATAGAAAATGACCAGGAGTGTTTCCACACGCGCGACGCGTTAGCGTTAGCGGCGCGACAAGCGGCAAGCGACGCGATTTTTTGAAAGGGTCCTGGAGCGATTTTTTCGCGTTGTCGCGCGGCAACGCGGGAGTTTACAGATTTTACCGCATGTTTAAAACGCAAGTACGGAAACACGTCACGCGTTTGCGCGCGTTTTCTTTTGTCGCTGCCGCTGTCGCGGGTACGGAAACAGAACTTACCGCGAGTACGACACTACCGCGAGTATAACACTACCGCGTGTCACACTACCGCGAGTATAACATTACCGCGTGTCATTTTATGACTTCCATGGCTGAAGGCAAAGGTTGAAATGTTTCCTTGAAATATAAAACAAAAAGGCCTGGTCTGTTCTCTGAACACTAATTCAATGTTTGTCATGCTAACCAAGAACTCAAAACGATCAGAACACACTATCAGAATACATATAGAATGGGTTGCTTCCAATCAAAGTTAGAACACAAACTCACAAGAAGTAAGTTTGCATGCGTTCTCTCTACGGTTATGGTACTCGCAGTTGTGGTACACGCGGTAGTGTGACACGCGGCAGTGTTATACTCGCGGTAGTGTCGTACTCGCGGTAGTGTCGTACTCGCGGTAGTGTGACACGCGGTAGTGTTACACGCGGTAGTGTCGTACTCGCGGTAGTGTGACACGCGGTAGTGACGCTCGCGGTAGTGTCGCATAACCGGAGTGATCTGGAAAGGTGTCAATCTCTCTCTCTCTCTCTCTCTCTCTCTCTCTCTCTCTCTCTCTCTCTCTCTCTCTCTCTCTCTCTCTCTCTCTCACACACACACACACACACACACACACACACACACACACATACTGATGTCATCTGACTTACTTGGTATCACAAAAGGTGCTGCCTTGCCGGTTTTTGCTGAAAAATAACTCCGAGACAATTAGATTCAATGAATACAATGATACAAGTAACCGGCAAGTCATAAATCCAAGAAGGTGTGGGGACCGACACAAAATAGGCTGGTTGTGGGGTCCGTCACAGAGAAATTAGGTCGAAAGTGGGGTCCGACACAGAAAGTGGGGACCGACACAATGAATTATGGGAACCGTCACGCCTACGTCACAAAAGTGTGGGGGGACCGAACACAGCCAATTTCACTGACTACTTTTGTTGTTTTTATTATTACGGCTGTTTGGATGGCCCTACAATCTTGAAACTTGGGCTGTCTGCTACGGACATGTTGAACTTTTTGCTGGACCAACGACAGTTCCAAGCAGGCATTTTTTGGTAGGATATTTCTTGCCGATGCTACGAATTATGCAGTTTTGCAGTAAAGTGGAAGGCATTCTACCTAATAGCGGCTAAAATATCAAAAACCTTCAATCCAACAGCACCTAGGCATGTAGTGTAAACACTCACAGATCTAACAAGACCATTCTCAGAGAGCAACATTGCGTAATACTACCATAAATGGATGTTTTGGGTGACAGTACCTCGATCTTGTCCGCGAATTTTGGCGTGTGGGAACCGAGTGGGAACCGAACACAAAGGGTCAGGGCACCGAACACAAAGCGTAGGGGAACCGTCATAGTGTCACCGGTGTAAATACTGGGCAGAAAGTTCAACAATGCTCAATAGGGATTTCGAGCCGGCATGAGAGTCAGCTGCCAATCGAAGGGTGTGTTTACATTGCCAACTTCTCGGAAGCGGCATGGTGCACTGTATTGCATTGCCAACTTCTCGGAAGCGGGATAGGTCACTGTATTGCATTGCCAACTTCTCGGAAGCGGGATAGGTCACTGTATTGCATTGCCAACTTCTCGGAAGCGGCATGGTGCACTGTATTGCATTGCCAACTTCTCGGAAGCGGGATAGGTCACTGTATTGCATTGCCAACTTCTCGGAAGCGGGATAGGTCACTGTATTGCATTGCCAACTTCTCGGAAGCGGCATGGGCCACTGTATTGCATTGCCAACTTCTCGGAAGCGGGATAGGTCACTGTATTGCATTGCCAACTTCACGGAAGCGGAATAGGTCACTGTATTGCATTGCTAACTTCTCGGAAGCGGCATGGTGCACTGTATTGCATTGCCAACTTCTCGGAAGCGGGATAGGTCACTGTATTGCATTGCCAACTTCTCAGAAGCGGCATGGGCCACTGTATTGCATTGGCCACTATCACCTTGAGATGCCGTCGCTTCGTGTTTCCTTTCTCCTTCACTTTGAGTGGAGAGAGAGAGAGAGAGAGAGAGAGAGAGAGAGGTTGCGAGAGAGAGAGAAAGGGGAGGAGGGGGGGAAGAGAGAGTGAGAGAGAGAAAAAGATTGAGAGAGAGAGAAAGAGAAAGAGGAGGCGAGAGAGAGAGACAGACAGACAGAGAGAGCGATCTGTTTCAGTGTTGTCCTTGCAGCTAGGAACACAGCTTTTGTTTCATTCATTCATTTACTCTGCTCCTATTGATCCGTTATCATTATCAATAACCGTGTTGTGGCTGCACTGCCAGCAGAGCTATCGCGGATCTTTATAGCGGAAGCGCTGTTCGATTCGTTTAGTTCACGCTGACGGCGAAATCCGGTGAATACTACAACATTCAAGTTGGGATTTCAGAGCCTTTTCCATGGGTCCGTCCCTCCACTTGGTCACATACCAAAAATGAAGAGAATGGGTGCTCTGTTTGAATTTGTCCATGAATTAATTTCTTTCATTTCTTTAATTTGAAACAAAACATTAGTGGATTTTAGGAAATTCATGCATTAAAAATGTCGATCTCGACAAAGCAAGCAGCCATAGTGTTGTCTACGTAGAGAAATGGTCTTATCCCATGGACACGCCTGACAGATCTAAAATAGCGAGTTCAACAGTATTCACAAGAAGGAATATACGCTTAAGCTTCTGTGGTTGCTTAGAATTGCTTGTTTGTCCTTTTCCGAACCGACAGCGCGGACCTTTAATGGGTTTTATTTTGGCGTTCTTGTTGGTGTGCGTGTGTGTGTGTGTGTGTGTGTGTGTGTGTGTGTATGTGTGTGTCTGTCTGTGCGTGTGAGTGTGTATGTGTGTGCGTGTGTGTGTGTGCGTGTGCGTGTGTGTGTTTGCGTGCGTGGGTGCGTGCGTATGTTGGTGTAGTATGTGTGTGTGTGTGTGTGTGTGTGTGTGCGGGGTGCGTGCGTGTATGGCTGTGTGTCTGTCATTTTGTTTGTGTCTGCCCGTCCGCCGGTCTGTCTGTCCGTCTGTCCATCTGTCCGTCGGTTCGTTTTCAAAGTTTGCTTTTCATTTAATATGTAATCACGGCGCAGTCAAAATGGTCAAGTCTTGTGAAAGTATGTGCGCGCCGAGGGAGGGGAGGGGGTGGGGGGGTGTGACAGTAGGCATAATCAAGTGCACAATGGTTCATGTGACCTTCTTTGGTCACCACTTGTAGAGTATTCCAAGTGTGAAAACAAATCACTTGTCTGCGAAATTAACGTGACATACTTATAACCATTTACATTTCTTCGAAGCTGCTCCGATTTTTTCTATGTCAACAAACACGCATTGTGGAAGACAGAAAGAAGACGACAAGAAAGAATTTCATTCATAACCAAATGTGTCCGCCTCCGTGAATGCAAGCGTAGAACGCCGCAGCTGGCTGCCTTCAATGTGTTGCTTGTGGTTGGCACTCTCAGACACAATTCACATGCAAGCGATGTAAAATGCGCTCACAGAATTCAGGATCGTAAAAGTTTGCATTTCCATTTTTACGACACAAAATAAAGGAGCCGCCATCTACGCGGGAGGCAACTTAAACGGGGAAGTTTCTGGAAACGAAGAAGAAAAAAAATGGGTTGGTTTGCCATCAAAGACTAAAAACACGAATGACGCGAAAGAAGTCATTGAAAAGATAGCAGTATCCAAACGTCAGTGCGCATGACAAATTACAATCGTCTTGTCAAGCACAGAAGAGTGATTCGAAGAGTATACGTCACGTAATTTTACTCGCCACTGATATATATACTTCTGGCTCATTTAAAGGCATATGAACGCGCTCCCGTGTTTACAAAGTGTAGTTTTCCCATAATCGATGTCAAACGCACCATAAGACCATGTAATGACGATATGTCGCAATGCGCGGACCATATACATGCATTACAGCTTGTTCTAGCCTCTGAAAAAGTGAGGATGTCAACAAAGACGCGGAGTTATTTCCCTTGCGTCAACGCTACTTCTGTTGGCAAATCTATAAATAGGACGATCCAGATGAAAATGAAAATGAACATATCTCAACATTGAAGGGATCCTAGACCACAATATTTTGCAGGGAACTTAATTTAGCATGTCTCCAGCTGTTGGTAAAGCAATTAGCGTGTATATTCATCGAGTTAATATGCCTTTAAGGAAACCACCACGGCCAAGCGGAGCCCCCCCCCCCCCCCTCCCCCCAACCTTTCCAAACCCCAAATCGCCAAAATGAACAAAAAGTGTAATTTACATACTGTACTGAATGCCCTTCTGCTCATTAACCTTTGCCGGATGCCGCTTTTGACTACACACTCCCGACGATGCGGGTTTGTCTGAACCCATACATTTGAAAGAGGGTTTTTACCGTTTATTCCTCTAACGACGATGTGGGTTTGTCTGAACCCATACATTTGAAAGAGGGTTTTTACCGTTTATTTCTCTAAAGACGGGGTGGGTTCAGGGAAACCCACAGCGCTACTTCAGTGGGTGCATCGAATTTCTCCCTTCACCGACCTCTTGCAGGGGAGGGAGAGGGGGAGGGAGAGACTGAGAGAGACTGAGAGACTAAGTAAGAGAGAGAGAGAGAGAGAGAGAGAGAGACTAAGAAAGAGAGAGAGAGACTAAGAAATAGAGAGAGAGAGAGATTAAGAAAAAGAGAGAGAGAGAGAGAGAGAGAGAGAGACTAAGAAAGAGAGAGAGAGACTAAGAAAGATAGAGAGAGAGAGACAAATAAAGAGAGAGAGAGACTAAGAAAGAGAGAGAGAGACTAAGAGAGAGAGAGACTAAGAAAGAGAGAGAGACTAAGAAAGAGAGAGAGAGACTAAGAAAGAGAGAGAGAGAGACTAAGAAAGAGAGAGAGAGAGACTAAGAAAGAGAGAGAGAGAGACAAAGAAAGAGAGAGAGAGAGACTAAGAAAGATAGAGAGAGAGAGACTAAGAAAGAGAGAGAGACTAAGAAAAGAGAGAGAGAGACTAAGAAAGAGAGAGAGAGAGACTAAGAAAGAGAGAGAGAGAGATTAAGAAAGAGAGAGAGACTAAGAAAGAGAGAGAGACTAAGAAAGAGAGAGAAAAAGAGAGACTAAGAAATAGAGAGAGACTAAGAGAGAGAGAGAGACTAAGAAAGAGAGAGAGAGAGACTAAGAGAGAGAGAGACTAAGAAAGAGAGAGAGAGACTAAGAAAGAGAAAGAGAGAGAGAGACTAAGAAAGAGAAAGAGAGAGAGAGACTAAGAAAGAGAGACAGAGAGAGAGACTAAGAGAGAGAGACTAAGAGAGAGAGAGAGAGAGAGAGAGAGACAGAGACAGAGAGAGAGACAGAGAGAGAGAGACAGAGAGAGAGAAACAGAGGGAGAGAGACAGAGACAGACAGTCAGATAGACAGACAGTCAGATAGACGGATAGACAGATAGACGGATAGACAGATAGACAGACAGACAAACAGACAGAGCAACTGACAACAGACAGACAGACAGAGAGATACGGACAGACAGACAGAGAGACAGACAGTCTCTTGGAGACAAACAGGCAGACAGACACTGTTCCGCCGCTTTGGTAATTATGGGTGTAGCAGAACCCGCGCCGTCGGCAGAGGGATAGTTACATTCACTACTACTCTTTAAAAGTATGGGTATGTGTGAACCCGCGCCGTCGGCAGAGGGATAGTTACAATCACTACTACTCTTTAAAAGTATGGGTATGTGTGAACCCGCGCCATCGGTAGTGTTTATGTAAATTATCATAATCAATTAATTTTAATGTTTTGTCATGTACACACTAAAAATTTGCAGACAGAGAGCAAATTAGGTGTGTGAGAGATACTTAAAATTTCAAAACGATACCTTTAATGGTTCCAGAGTTACAATGATTTTAGTGTGTCTCTGGGTACAGGTGAACCCAGGAAGCACGGCAAAGGTTAAAAGTTCTGGACCGATGTTATATGAAGCATGATCTCAATCATCCCCCCCCCCCCCCCCTCCATCTCAACTCTTCCTTGCTGGTTTTCTGCACCTCAACCAACCCAGACAGACAAACAGACAGACTCACGGGCACATACACAACCCAGTAGCCTTCCTTTCTCTAAAACTGCGGCCGACGACAACATTGGACGGCCATATTTTAATTTCTGCAAACAAACGCACAAAAGACATGCACGTTCTCTGCGGCCCACGTATACAGCATTAATTTTCAAAGTTTAAATGATTCCAAACTCACGCACAAATAAATACAATCAAACTTCAATTAGTAATAACTAAAACAAAACAAAATGCAGGAAAACAAGTATGTCCCTTCACCCTTGTTTGCCCTCTCTCCGCAGACAGCTTAAGAGAGACAGACAGACAGAAACACAGACAGACATAGGACAGAAACACAGACATACAGACAGACAGACAGAGGACAGAAACACAGACATACAGACAGACAGACAGAGACAAACAGAGCCTGCAGAAATAGGCCACACACACACACACACACACACACACTCACACACACACACACACACACACACACACACACACACACTCACACACACACACTCACACACACACTCACACACATACACACACAAACACACAAACACACACACACACACACACACACGCTCACATACACACACACTCACAGACACACACACACACACACACATACTCACACACACACACACACATACACACACACACACACACACACACACACCAGATACCCCCCACCCCCTCCTCCCGCTTCGTGTCATGTTTCTTTGGGGTCGTACTGTCTGTCAATGTGTTTTCTTTAGTCTGATTATCTGCCTGGAAGTCATCTCCCTCGCTGTCTTTTCTCTTTCCGGCTGTGTTTTACTTCTGTCCTTATCTCTGGCTCGCTGCGTGTGTCTGTGTCCCTGTGTGTCTCTTTCAATGGGGTGAATGACGAAGTCCAGATCTGACGTCCTAATTGGCAGCATTATAGGCCGATTAGGTCCATGTCTAGTTAATACGCAAGCAAGAGAAAAGAGTAGGGGGGGGGGGGGGCGGGGGGCACTTACCTAATTACACAAGTAGGCAAACGGGAGCTCATCTCCCCCCCCCCCCAATCTGTCCCCCCCTCCCTCATCCCACCCCATCGTCATGTGCTTGTGACGCAGACGGACAGGGAGATGGAAACCGAATCAAAGAAAGACAGAGCGACTGTCGTACACTGTAGTACTCCAGGACTTACGCACTATGTTTGATCTATTTCGCTTGAAAGGCACGGGCAGTAAGCTGGAGACAGCGAGTCACAGAGGGCCAGGTTAGACTGAAAGGTGACAGCAACGGCCAGAAGGGAGGGAAGAAGGGGGGGGGGGGTTAGTACATAAACGGCTGCTTGGTTTCAGGCTGAAAGTTACGGTACCCTCGTATCATCATCAGAAACAAATCGGGACATAAAATCCTCTGTTCTGCCTCAAATAAGCGTAAAATGTCCCATGCCATGTTAAATTTGAAGTGCTTCTGTTCTGGTGTAGAAGTTTGAGGACCTACCTTCTTGAAACTGTCTTCATTGACAGTTTTCTGCACAGAATACTCCAAACTCTCTCCTGTGAGATGCCAAGTGTATCAGGAATGTAATAAATATAGGTTACACACTCCGAGTTCTGAATATCGTGCATATTTTGCCGAGGGTCAAAGACAATGACCTATGACAGGTAAGTTCGAGACTCGGTTGTGATGGATTATCCATATGGTTGTGATGGACTATCCAGAATAATCACCTCCTCAGCTAACAGAGACAAAGAGGCAGGTCATGGGATAAATGCCCATTGATTAATTGTGCATCACCAGTGCGCAGACAGCATCAACGGTTTCTTGAGTTGTGACCGTTGGTGGTCTTCCACACCGTTTGTCATCTTGAACGGTTGTCCTTCCAAGCCTGAATTCAGCTGACCAACTTATTACTGTGGTATATGAAGGGGAATCTCTGCCAAAGAATTTCCAGAGGGCTAAATATTGTTTTTTGCAAATATTGGATCACTGCTCTTTGTTAGTATTCTCCATTGTGGGGTAAACAGAGAGGTATGGTACTTTGGGAAACCAAGGCACACAAACTAACCGCTGAAAATACGTAATATTTTGCATGAAGTCTTCATAAGAACCTTTCTTAATTCTTTCTTAAGTTTTGAATGTCTAAGTGAATTCCTTCCTGGTCGGGCTTGGTGCTTCTCAGTTGGCCCTCGTACATCAGACGTAGTAATACCAGAATTCAACAACAACAACAATAACAATAACAAAACCGTACACCCGAGAGCTGTGTAGGAGAGATTTGCAACAGCATCCTTTGGCATTTTGAGAATGAAAATGATGCAGCAAAGGAACACAAAAACATGATGTGATCTTTGAAGATGTCTAAGTGAGGCGACCTGTGGCTGACCCAAACATTCGTGTTATGCACCTGCGTGAAAACGCGCTCAGTGTCGTCAGTATTGATTTGACGAATGAGACGACTAGACCTCTGTCTGTCGTCTGTCTTCTGTCTGTCATGTGAGCGTAGATGCGTTGTGCTGCCGTTACGCACCTGAAAAGTCAGGCCCAGCACATCCGACTTCAGCTTGTTTTTATATCAGAGTGTTCGCTCTCCTAGATTGATTGCTTTACCGGGCTGCCGAGTTCAATCTACCCGTGTGTCTGTCTTCTAAAGAATGAAGTTCCATCATCATCTTCATTATCATCATTATTTCTGTGCCTCAAGCTCTGTGTGTCCCAAAACTCAACAACCTATTGATAGGAAATCGCAGAAAAACAACACCCAAATGCTACGTAGCTCTTCCACCTAAAAACGTCTTCGGGACGCGATCTTTTTCCATGTTTTTTTATTTTTTTTATTTTTTTATATTTTTTTTTTTATGTTTGTTTGTGTCTTTGTTTATTTTTTTTTTCTTGCGAGGGAATGTTGGATGAATTGTGCATATATATATATATACCTCACACCTATGTCAATTTCCTGAATTGATTCAGCAAAAAGCCCCACTTTGCCAGGTATTCTGCTTGCTGGTATGTGTACAAATGGAAGGATGCTAGTATCTTCCCTGTCACGTAAAAGCCTGGACACAGTCGTCGTGGTTCACACCATGATTTGCACGGGAAGGAAGGCAGACGACACCTACACCTGGCAGCGGAACCCACCTGTGTACCTGTGCTCCTTTTGGCCATGACCCTCTTCATACCAGAGGTCGAACTCAACGCCTACTTGGCTAAGGTTTTTACATTCAGTCAAGTGGTTTAACGAGGGCGGAGGATGAGGTATGTCTCTATCTGCGTCTGTCTGTTTACAAGAAAGATCATTAGATCGACGTACTTGCATGTGAATATTTCGCTTTCTCCAAAAAGTTAACGTTCCAAGAAATAATCTTTCTTGTGTTTTTGATTCCAGCTGTACAACAGTCACGGAATTCGACAGAAGGCTACAGGTACATGAAGTCAACAGTACGCGTCCCTTCAAACGCCCAACGAAAAGCGCTTTGATCATCCGAGCACTTCTGATGGATCCAGCACTCAGTCGCCGTGTCCAAGGTACAGAGACATTGACGGGAAGCTCCTGAGGGGTGGGGGAGGGGGAGTGTGGGAGGCTCGGAACATGTACCTCCTCATCAACGTGTCAAAAGCGTTCGATGCCAGATAGAAAGGTGCACACCTACATGACCGTATGTTCCACAGGGGAAGCTGATTTCTGTGCTGCATATAAACACGTCTGGGAATTTAACGAGCAGAGGAAGGAGATCTTGTTGGATGATGTTTTATGCACAGAAAATATCCAGCTGCTGCTGCTGCTGTTAATGATGATGATAATGATGATGATGATGATGATGATGATGATGATGATGATGATGATGATGATGATGATGATGATGATGATGATGATGACGACGATGATGATGATGATGATGATGGTGGTGGTGATGATGATGGTGATGGTGATGATGATGATGATGATGATGAACCCACCACCTAGGTTAGGAAAGGGGGGAGAAAATTGCTAACGCCCTGACCCAGGGTCGAACTCGCAACCTCTCGCTTCCGAGCGCAAGTGCGTTACCACTCGGCCACCCACTCGGGATATGTTATCCTGCCAACGCTTTTCGATGGACACTTGTCCTGTACCAATACAAAGCGAGTCAGGTGTACGTTGTCACAGTGCCGTGTCAGAAACCCAACACAACCATCTTAGACATATGTCACCGCATAGTTCTCCTTATAAGAGAGATAGTTACAACATTAATCGCATTCCTACCTTTATGTAGGCTTAGTCATATACAAGTTCACACATACAGTTCATAATTTCTATGCAAACACATGGTGACATGCGAACTACTAAAGACGCCATCGTGTATTGTCCACGCAATGATACAGTTTGACCAAACTGCACCCAATCCTCTCCCTGTTTCAAGTCTGGGGTAGTTCCAGACGGAATTCTTTATGGTGATTTCGCCAGACAAATACACAACTTTCTCAACTCCCAGACCCAGGGAGCGTCCCTCTGAGCCAGTGCACACTGTGTACTGTAAGTATACTTGCTCAGTGAACGGAACAGCTAGCACCGAATCCGTTTCCTGATATTTTTACAAGTCTCGTATACTGCGGATGTTCACGAATTTTCCGAGCGCTTCTCTTTCTGTCTTACATAGAATGTCATCTTCATTATCCTCGTCGTCGTTGTCGTCGTCTTCGTTATCATCATCAACATTATCGTCATCATCATCATTATCGTCTTCGTCGTCGTCGACATCATCATCATCATCTGCACCACAATCACCTCTCCTCGTTGTCTTTCTCCTTGGCGACGGCTTTTTGTCTTTGGTGACATAAATCAAGCAACGATGAACCGAGCTGTGATTAAGCTCGCGTTTTCTGTTCCTTCTCTTGTTATCATTTGTTGGTCCGTCCATTTCCAAGACCAGCAGTTGATCGATGTTCTGAATGTTTCGTTTTGTCAAAGAATCCACGCTCCTTACAGTAACTGTTCTTGTTTTTGTTTTGTTTCTTTTCTTGATTTTGGGACGTTATAAATCTATTTCAGATTGTTTTTCTCTTCTTATGGTCTTGGTGTCTTAACCAAAGGTGCCCTGGCAACAACAGAGAGGCAGCGAAGAGCAGGCCGAATAAAGAGCTTATACTTGTTACCAATGATTAACTATAGCCTTGCGCATTGATCCCACATGCTAGCGGAAGTGCCCAGGGGTAAGTGGGCGGTCCTTTCTGGAATAACACTGGGTGCGGATGTACGCCGAGTGGGAAGACTTCGCTTTGAAGATCTACATTGTGAACCTGTCTGTGTGTAGGTGTGTGTGTGTGTGTGTGTCTCTCTCTCTTTTCCCCCTCTCTCTCTCTCTCTCTCTCTCTCTCTCTCTCTCTCTCTCTCTCTCTATCTCTCCCTCCCCCTCTGTCTCTCTCTCTATTTCTCTCTCTCTCTCTCTCTCTCTCTCTCTCTCTCTCTCTCTCTCTCTCTCTCTCTCTCTCTCTCTCTCTCTCTCTCCCCATATTGTTAATTCATGCGCTGGATATGTCTAGGTTTAAGAGAGAGAGTGAGAGAGAGTGAGAGCGTGCGTGCGTTCGTGTGAGTATATGTTAGAGAGAAAGAGATAAAACAGGGTGATTGTCCATAAATACAAACACACGGCATGTATTACTGACCCCCCCTCCCCACACCCCTTTGAAATGAACCTTATGTGTTTAATCAATAAAATGTCTTACGTCTTAGTCTTACGTCTATCTCTCCCTCCCTCCCTCTCTCTCTCTCTCTCTCTCTCTCTATTTCTCTCTATCTTTCTCTCCCTCCCCCTCTGTCTCTCTCTCTATTTCTCTTTCTCTCTCTCTCTCTCTCTCTCTCTCTCTCTCTCTCTCTCTCTCTCTCTCTCTCTCTCTCTCTCTCTCTCTCTCTCTCTCTCTCTCTCTCTCTCTCTCTCGTCTTAAAACATTCAAACAGCACTTGCCATGGTATTTGATTGATGCCACACATTACGAACAATCACAGAGATGGACGACTTTGTGACAGATCCTGGAATCACTCGAAGTATATCGTGGTTCAACATATCCAAGTTGTTCTGATCAGGCATTTTTGCTCCTGGAAATTGTATGTTTTCAGACATTTCTCAAAACTGCACATATATAACATTTAAAAGTTGTTTAAAGCCACTCTCACACACACACACATCCGCGCGCGCGCACGCACACACACACACACACACACACACACACACACACACACACACACACACACACACACACACACACACACACACACCACCACCACCACCACTACCACCCACTTGCGACCTAAACCATTATCTGCACTCTAAAAGTGTTATTTCTAACATTAGCGAAATCAAAAGTACACACACACACACACACACACACACACACACACACACACACATCACACACACACACACACACACACACACACACACACACACACACACACACACACACACACACACACACACATATTCCGAGAAAATCCTGCCGACAAGACACAGCATATAGATAGTAATCTCGTCGAGACAAATACGTCAACAGATAACTTGATAGCCCCCCCACCCCCCCCCCCCCCCCCCCCACCCCACCCCCATCCGCAACTGCTACCACCACCCTCCCCCTCCCCCACCCCCCCCCCCCCCCCCCGCCCCCCTACCCTAGCACTGCCCAGGTCCGTTTCCACATTACCTCTGCCTTTTGTGCAGACATGCAAATACAAATCAGTTCTTGTGATAGATGATCGTTACTTCCGACACAAGCTTTCCGTTTGTACTTTAAATGAATGTCTCTGATAGGGCAAAGAGAGGGGAAGAGAACAGACAAAACGGCACCCAAAAAAACGAATACAAAGCAAAACGAAATAATAAAAAAAGCTTTCTCGATCAATCTTCTACCGTCCTTGTTTGCTTTCACTGTTTCTACAAAACTAATGCACTATTTAAAGTATCCTAAAAAGATACTTTTTTTACGCGTACTTATAGTCCATTCAACAACAAAAAGCAATCTTGACAGTCGGATAGGAGAAAAGTAAACTTGAGATCTTGTGTTGTTAGACTTTTCTTTCCGGAGTTCACCAAAACTGAAACTTCGCATTCAACAACAAAAAGCAATCTTGACAGTCGGATAGGAGAAAAGTAAACTTGAGATCTTGTGTTGTTAGACTTTTCTTTCCGGAGTTCACCAAAACTGAAACTTCGCACACAAGACGTGACTGACCGCGAATCACGTATCAGTATTAAAACTGTTAAACATTATTGAGTGTTTAAACCTCTGCGTCGATGCGTGTGCTCAGTCAGACCTTCTGTTATACAGAAAACCCATAATACAGAAAACCCACTCGACTGCTGCTGCCTCACTTCGGCTACGCCGTCGTGAGACATCTACAGTCTCGTGTGCAAGAAAACTCTCTGTCACACGACTAACTCGTAATAGCGGGTATTAGAGACGCCCATGTGATAAATATAATATATTCACACGTGTGTATGTCACGCAAATGAGGTCAAACTATGCATGCACAACCTGGCGGTGACACAAGAAGCCATTTTAAACAGCTCATTCATTCTGAAAAACAAGTTGCTATTTTCTCCGAAGACATAAACACAGAATACTACATAATTTGCTGTGTTAAACCAGGTTTAAAATATCATACACTTAAAATATTGTATAGCTTTCTTTTCCTCGCATTTAGATTTTTGGTAAACCTTTAACAACAAAAACTCGTGTAAATCTTCTATCACATAACAAGCCATGTAGTATTCTCTATTTAGTCCACAGCGATAACTTAACAATTAAACTCTTTAATCTTCTGTCCTCAAATTAACCTCTGTGCCGAAGTATGGACATAGCCAGACGTTATGCTGCCGTAAAGAAAACTGTCTTAAAACTCAATGTCCGTTTGAGACCCAAAACACACAACAAAAAATCACGAAAAGCAAACGTACACACACACACACACACACACACACACACACACACACACACACACACACACACACACACACACACAGCAACACACAGACACATACACAGACACACATACACACACACATATACACACACACACACACACAACACCACCACACACAAAAAACAGGAGTACAATCCAGGGCTGGACTAGGTAAGTACTAGGGGGGGGGTTACAGATGGGGGTCCAGGGGGCGAAGCCCCTTGGGGGGGGTCCAGGGGGCAAAGCCCCCTTGGTGGGGGTTGCAAGGGGGCGAAGCCCCCTTGAAGCTGAACGTTTTTTGATGTTTCTGGAGAGAAAGGAAGCCTCTCCTTGAACGAAAAAGGTAAATTCGACAGCAAGCTGTATAGGGAATGAAGAGATGAGGGGGTGAGAGGTGCGATTTCTCCTCGGATTTCATGATGATCCAGATGCAACCCCCTCCCCCCCCTCCCTCCCCCACAAAAAATTGCGTTTGGGAGGTACATGCTTAAGCCAGGGGAGGGGGGGGGTTGCGCAACCCCTCTAACCCCCCCCCCCCCCCTAGTCCGGCCCTGCAATCAGTCACATGTAGACGAAAATCGATTTCACCTCCGCGAACTGTACATGACACCGAGCATGATTGGTCGTATTCTGGCCAATCAAAGTCCACTTAACATCTACTCGAACAGTCGTTTCCCGGTCTCGTCTGTGAAGTTGTAGGACGGAAAGACGTGGCATTAGTCGCTGCTTCAGAGACTCACAAGCACGGACTATGAGACCAACTCATGTCCCGAGTCCTGACCTGAATGATTAAAGGGTAGCGTACAGTTGTCTCACACTCGATTCGGCTCACCATCTTTTCTGGCCAGACTGTTACAGGGAATGAGACGAGCCTGTTTGGCGCGGTAGCCAAAAATCAGCACGTCTCTGCATGACTGCTTCCTGTGAAAAGTTGGAGTTTTGTAATGAATACATTTATTTTACAACATTATTTTATCAAAGGATTCGAACTGTGCACAGCGAGCCCACAGGCTTGCAACCTAATGGAGGGATGGTCGTATCCCTTGTAAAAGCCTGGCTAGATCTGAGATGGTGAGTCGAGTAAAGTGGTCTTAATTAATTTATTTTATTTACAAAAGTATTTCATCAAAAAATTCGAACTGTACACAGCGAGCCCACAGGTTGGTATGTGACCAAATGGAGAGATGGTCGTATCCTTTATACACGCCTGGCCAGATCTGAGTGAGTGTGAGACAACTAATTATACACTATCCTCTAATCATTCAGGTCAAGAGACGGGACTACGGTCTCATTGTCAATGCTTCTGATCCTCAAAAGCAACAGCTAATGCTAGGATGGTGAGTGCAGTACAGTGGTCTTGCGAGTTCTCTTTAACGTCTGCGACATGCTAGACAGTCCGGCCATGGGTGCCGTTTGGACATCGAGTCGACAAAACCCGTTGAAATTCATTTCAAATCGCCGTTATTTCAAACTGTGATTATTTTGGCAGAGTTGCCGAACTTTATGACGGTGGAGGGAAAGGTGACGTCAATGAATGCCTTAAACCTTCCCAAATTGCCGAACTTTATGACGGTGGAGGGAAAGGTGACGTCATTAAATGGCTTAAACCTTCCCAAATTGCCGAACTTAATGACGTTTGGGGAAAAGGTGACGTCAATACATGCCTTAAACCTTCCTAAATTGCCGAACTTAATGACGTTGGAGGGAAAGGTGACGTCAATAAATTATTTAAACTTCCCCAATTTGCCGAAACTTCGACACCTTCTATAGGGGAATGCAAATTAACTGGAAAGTCAGTTGTCGCCATGTGTATAGTTGAAGTTCCAACCGACTTCTTGCCTTCTGGGACAGGGAGGCAAAGCCATGCAAGTACCAACCAGATGCCATCAGCTAGCGTAGAGGTACAAAGTCGCTAAAAAGTCGAGTTGCGCCTAACCGGGATTTTGTGTCGTCCATTGAAAATCGGGCGGAGCGCTCGGAATGTCGCTCAATGTCTGGATGATTTTGCAAAGCAAACTTTCGACCTACTTCTTGCTATAAACAAATATAGATGGGATCAAAAATCGCAGACAATCGTCCATGCCAATAGCTCTTTTAAAAAGCTGTAAAGGGCAACAACCTGTGTTAGGGGTTGGAACTTCGTCCAATATCATTCGGCCAAGAGCAGATCATTTGCCTTGTTCGTGCTTTACGCTGATTGGATGCTCGTTTTTATGTGACCTCAAAGCCAGCGCGTGAGTGTCATCCGCAGTGGCCACGTGTCTGTCGCTCTGCTACTAAGAGATTCAGTCACGTGTGTGGTGTACTTTACGTACAGCATGGCCGTCGGAAGGATTTCGCTAATGGAATCCCTTTACAAAGACCAAGTTCGCATGAACTACATACATTTTTTCTGTGTCACTGTGTGATATAAACGCGGGATGAGCCCTCGAGATGAATCATGTAGTTGATGACAAAACAGTTCACGATTACTCCCCGTTGTTGTTGTTTTCTCTCTCTCTCTCTCTCTCTCTCTCTCTCTCTCTCTCTCTCTCTCTCTCTCTCTCTCTCTCTCTCTCTCTCTCTCTCTCTCTTCTCTCTCTCTCTATCTCTCTCTCTCTCTTTCTCTCTCTCTCTATCTCTCTCTCTCTCTCTCTATGCATTTCTTCTCAACTCAGGCAAATACTTTCACATTTTTGGACTCTCTGAGTCGAGACTTAACAGCAATATCACAGATGTGGAAGTTAAGATTGAAGGATATAATGTCGTACGTCGAGATCCATCATCAACAAAAGAAACTGGTTTGCTTGTTTATATCCACGAGTCCTTAACGTTTCATAGACTTCATCACTTAGAGCAGCATTCGGTTGAAACAATATGGCTGGAATTAAAATTGCGTAAATCAGCGCCAGTCTTGACCGGTTTCTGCTACAGGAATCCAGCTGAACATGTTAACTG
Source organism: Littorina saxatilis (assembly GCF_037325665.1). Taxonomy (NCBI): domain Eukaryota; kingdom Metazoa; phylum Mollusca; class Gastropoda; order Littorinimorpha; family Littorinidae; genus Littorina; species Littorina saxatilis. The sequence continues at coordinate 27,675,575 of NC_090252.1, read as the reverse complement.
GTTTGATAATTTCGATAACATGATGGACGCTGTCAGCCTTGAATCCAGAGAAATTATACTTTTGGGCGATTTTAATCTTGATCTTCTGAAACCCAACAAGTGCTGGATGGAAAAGTTATCCCTTCATAATTTACAACAATTAGTAACGATTCCAACAAGAGTTACAGCTACCTCATCTACGCTTATAGACCATATATGTGTGTCAACTCAGGCTAACATTATTGAAACCTCAGTTCCAAGTATTGGTTGTAGTGATCACTTTCCAATATGCCTCACATGGTCGAAAAAAGGGGTTAGAATCCCCAAACGAAAGCATAAATTCATAACGTATAGGCTATTTTCAAAACTTGATAAAGAATCATTTCTTTCTGATTTAAGTTGTACAGATTTTTCAACAATTTATAATCATACTGACCCCGATGAAGCATTTGAATTATGGTACAACTTGTTTATAAAAGTATATGATAAACATGCACCATTCAGAACCTCTCGTGTGCAGCAACACCCAAAACCAAAATGGCTTACACACGACATTCAATGTGCGATTAATCACCGCGATTTTCTTAAACGTAATGGCAGAGAAGAAGAGTACAGAAAGCAGAGAAACGAAGTAACGTCCATGAAACGTGCTGCTCGCAAAAAATATTACCGTGAGCTCGCTGCATCAAATACGAAACAAAACTCAAAAGCCATCTGGAAAGTGATCAACCAGTTGACACGTAAAGAAACCGTAAAATCTTCTGTCATTGATGTACCTGCGGATGATCTTAACATTCATTTCACTTCTATTGTTGAAAAAATAATCACAAATGATAGATCAAAACAGAATAATCTGGACAAGTTGAAACAGTTTTGTGTTTCAAAAAATATTACACATAATTTAGACATCCCCCTGTTATCTGTGAGCGAAGTCTTCCATTATCTGATATGCTTAAAACAAACTGGTACTCATGGTCTAGATAATCTTGATGGGAAAATTTTGAAGTTGTCTGCCCCTTTTATTGCAGAATCTCTGACATACGTTTACAACTTGTGCTTGGACAAATCTGACTTTCCCGCCAAATTAAAGGAGGCAAAAGTAATCCCGCTATTCAAATCAGGTAATTCTTCTGACCCCGCCAATTACAGACCAATCTCGATTCTTCCTGTTTTATCCAAACCACTTGAAAAACACATATATACACACTTGGCCGCACATTTGAAGAAATACGACCTTATTCATTCAAATCAGTCAGGCTTCAGAGTAAATCATTCGTGCCACACAGCATTAATAAACCTTCTTGAAAACTTGCTTAGCAACATTAATAATAATGAACTCTGTGGTGTCCTATTCGTCGATTTTGCAAAAGCATTCGACGTCATTAATCATGAGTTACTTTTAAGAAAATTAGCTGAGTATAGATTGTCACCCCAAACCCTATGCCTCCTCTCATCTTTCTTAGCCGGACGAGAGCAATCCGTCTGCGTGAATTCCACTATGTCAAGTAAAAGACCGGTGTTATATGGAGTTCCCCAGGGTTCTGTCCTTGGGCCACTTCTTTTCTCTCTGTATATTAACGATCTTCCTTTTAGTGTTAATGATGATTGTGAACTATTTGCTGATGATACGACCATACACACTTTTGATAAAAAATTAGACAAAGTTTATTTATCATTGCAGAACAGTGTAGATGATCTCATTAATTGGACAAAATATAACCACATGAGTCTTCACCCCCAAAAGACCAAATACATGTTAATTACAACAAGGCAAAAAAGACAAAACATCAAGAATAATCCTCATTCCTTATTAATTGGCAACGATGCAATAGCGGAAGTAGGAGATCACAAAGTTTTGGGAGTAAATATCGATAATAATTTATCTTGGACCCATCATGTTAGATCGTTGTGCAAAACCGTGTCGAGGAAAATATATTTGTTGAACAGAATAAAGCACTTTCTTGATCCACACTCAAGGTTATTATTTTATAATGCATACATACAAACCATCACGGATTATTGTTCGACCATCTGGGACTCTGCCAGTGCAAACATTTTAAAACCACTGTACAGTCTACACAGACGAGCACTAAAATCAGTTCTATTAAAACAATCCAGTCTTGTTTTCGACGATTATAAAAAACTTAAGATTTTGCCCTTAAAAGAAAGATTTAAATCAAATAAAGGCGTGCTCCTTCACAAAATCCTTTCCGGCCATGCACCGAGTGCTTTCATTACAAAATTTAAAGCCAAACCAAGCCGAAAATTCAACGTCCCCATTCCGCGGATAGATCTCTTTAAATCAAGTTTAGCTTATTCTGGCAGCGTTTTGTGGAATTCTCTCCCGGAATCAGTTCGAGTCCCAACAAGTCTCAATACTTTCAAAAAACACCTCTCATTACATTTAATGTCAAATTACGAAAAGTCACAGTGATGGAAGACTTCGTTCTGATTATTTTCATATTGATCATATCTGTCCATAAAGCATCAGTGTTTCATAACGCAAGAATGTATGTATAGCATAGTCATGTGAATAGTTTCTCTGCCTTGCTTATCTTTTGTAATTGTTTTACGTATGTATATATATTCAAGATTAGAATAGTCCCTCTCTGGGCGAGGGCTGGTTGAAAAGAAGCTCGTTTATATTGCTTATGCCACAACCCTCGTAAAATAAAATTTGATTTGAATTGATTTGATTTGATCTCTCTCTCTCTTTCTCTCTCTCTTTCTCTCTCTCTCTCTCTCTTTCTCTCTCTCTCTCTCTCTCTCTCTCTCTCTCTCTCTCTCTCTCTCTCTCTCTCTCTCTCTCTCTCTCTCTCTCTCTCTCTCTCTCTCTCTCTCTCTCTCTCTCTCTCTCTCTCTCTCTCTCTCTCTCTCTCTCTCTTTTGGTAGTCAATCTGTTCAGAAACAAACAAAACTGTACAGCAAAGTGTCCACTTGACAACCCCTTTCACTCCACAACAAAAAACGATTCCAATATTTTCTTTTCAGTCTGAGACTGATATTAATTCAAAGAAACGAAAAGAAACTCCAATGCAATACCGATTGCGCACCAAAATACCAACCAGAAAAAAAGAAAATCCCGCTCCCTGGCAAAAATAAAAATGATTGATGGGCGAAAAGGAGATTGCCGGGAATTTATGCGAGACCTTATTCGTTGGCAAGACCACAATGTATTCAACACCAGGAAAAGATAACCTGGGTTGTGTTCGGGATGACAGTGATTTATTGGGGAGGAGTTGTGGTTATTGCCCAAACTGTGAATAACGCAGTGTCCGATGACACTGCACTGTCCTGGGCACACAAAACCGAGACGGGGTAATAGTTTCATCACCAGATTCGCATGTTTTGAGAGAAACTGTTTCTGAATGTGTTTTTTTATGGGTTCATGGTTGTGCACCGTAAGAATACTTGCGCGGACTCTGACCCAAACGGTCTTCTTCACAACTTGGCTTTTGTACCAATCATAAAACCCTATAAAACATGTGCAAAAGGAGTAAGCGAGACATATGCGCAACCATTTTGGATGCGGAACCCATCTCCGTGTTGCAAAGGTCAAATATATTCAGAACGTTAACGTCCTCATGTTTCTCAGATATAATTATAAGCTATCATTTGATTATGATTTTCTTCATTAACCAACTTGAATTTCATAAAGGCACAGTAAGCCTCCCGTAAACCATCACAGATACTGTCAGGCTTTTACACACAGTACAAACACCCTTCCATTTGAACGCTCACCAAACGGGAACATCCTAGGTGCCCTACGTAAAGAGCGAGCAATTTTCAAAGAATTAATTTTGCGGATTGTGTCAGAGACAATCGGACCGTGGTGCGTTTTGGCGCTAGACCTAACTTTTAAAATCTAAATAATAAATTGACAGCTTGTTACACAAACATTCTTAAATCATAAAAGAATTCTTTTTTCATCAAGACAAGATCAGTACAATTCGAAGTTTTGAAAGTTTGAAAAAAGAAAAGCCCGGAAGCAGGGTCACGCAAGGTCGTGGTTCTCGTAGCAGACGACGGTTTATACCTATCGCCAGTTCCTCTGAACAGTCAAAAGCCATCGCTAGAGTTCTTGTGAACCACAGCCGTTTGTTTCGTGCATAGTCAGAGGTACTTAATAACGTGCTATTGCAGATAAGCTCACAGCGAGTCGCATTCAAATTACTAACTGACGACTACATTGTGAAAAAGGGAAACTTGATCACACGGGGTCACAACGGCTCACGCAAAAATAAATTCTTTGAAAAATAGTCGCTCTTTACGGAGGGCACCTAGGATGTTCCCGTTTGGTGAGCGTTCAAATGGAAGGGTGTTTGTACTGTGTGTAAAAGCCTGACAGTATCTGTGATGGTTTACGGGAGGCTTACTGTGCCTTTAATCTGTCCAAAACGGGTATGGCGGCTTTGCTTTTCTGCAAAATGCAGCTACCTGGCACTACTACTCCGGCGTTAAGCGAAGACTTGATCCACACACACACACCTGTTCCCTGGGAAGAGTCAGGCGCAAAATCGTTAATTGATGATTATGTGCATGTCCTCAGGTATTTTGCATTGCCCCATACAATTGATTAACACCGGACTTTAACAAAAATTTAGTCACATCAGGCACTGACCGCAGCATGGACGCGTGTAAGCTGATCAACTTGTCATGTCTCTTCCTGGCCCGTCTGTGTGTTTGTCTTGCACGTTGTCCACCACAATCGTATGTGTGTCTGTGTGTGTGGGGGGGGGGGGGAGTGGCCAAACCGGTCTTTGACATATATTCAGTCATGTTAGACACGGAAGCAGGAATGCGGTATCTTGCACTGAATGCTGCAAGGGCACATTTCTGTTCAGAATGCAACGGGGGACACATATTGTGTGTGCGAACTGAAGCAGATTTTAGCACAGATTAAGTCAATAAAGCCAAGTCTAAAACGATAGCAGGAATAATTAGGGTGTCTGGTATTTGTGGGTAAGTGTGTGCGAGTGGGCGTGCGTGCGTGCGTCTGTCTGTATTTCTGTCTGTGTCTGTCTGTTTGTAAACAGCATCAAAGGGTAATTATAAGCAACAGAGATTAAACGCTTGCGTGGAGAAAGGCAGACTGGCGGAAAGGTAGCCAACCTACACACACACACACACACACACACACACACACACACACACACTCTCTCTCTCTCTCTCTCTCTCTATCTCTATCTCTCTGACCCTCTCTGTCCTTCTCTCTATATCACTCTCTCCTGCTCCTCCTCCTCTTCCTCCTCCCCCCCCCTCCCCCCCCCCCCCCCCCACTATTTCTCGACACAATCAAACCTGTCATTTTCCTCTCTTCTTTATTTCACGGTGTAACCTTTCGACTCAGTCCCCCCCCCTCCCCCCTTCCCCCTTCCCCCACCCCCCACCCCCCACCCCCATTTAAAAAGAACCCCGTAACGAGCACTCCATCTATTATTGCCAATTTTCAACCTCATTTCTGACGCAGTAATCGAGATCACACGAGAGTTGACGCTAATCAGCGAGATTTCCAGAAATCGGTCTTGATCAGCCGGGTGACCTCCCCTCTCCCCCAAGGGAAGCGACTCGGGATCATTGTGATGTGGTGGAAACCACGTGAGCTACAGTTGTAGTCACTGACAAAAAAGATTTTCTGCAAGTAATAATTTAACACACACATACACTAAAGTACACACACACACACACACACACACACACAATCCGACACGTAAAATTAAAATAGAACGCGTTTGTTCAGATCGACTTACTGACGCAGTGGATACGGTGACCATTTTTGTGATAAAAACGTCCTGAATAAAAATGAATCTCGAAAAGAAAAACGAAGATCACGATGAACGTATTACCGCCTACCGAATGAAGCTGGAAAATGAAGTCAAAATCTAAGCATGTCAGAATATTTGCCTTGTTGGTTGTTTCATTCAGGTATTTGGTCATTTGTAGTAACCCTGCGTTCTTTAAGAATTTCCTCATGGATATTCGGGCTGCTACCAAAGGTGATAACGACGATGAAGCGCAATCTAATGTCTTAATGTATCATCCATCAATCTTTTTCTTTTAGGACAGAACTGTCACAAAAACATAAGCAGACACACTTCACAAACAGCGGGTGACGCATGCTTTAACAGTAAGTGAGAGTCATCATCATGATAGATTTTAAAGGTCTCATCGACACATTATTTCGAGAGCTGTGTGACCTAAAAGTACCAATCTCTTGAGGGTTTACCTTTCACAATGTCAGTGCTAAAGTCGTGATGAGTGTAGTGCGGACCTACAGATTCTTTATCAACGTTATTTGGTTATATTCAATTTCAGAGTCCCAATTTCAGGACAGTTCAAAACCCGACAGGCTACTACGTCAGTTTGATCGAACTGACGCAGAGCCATGGCTAAGAGCGTCATTTTTACTTGGAGATTCGCTTCATTCCCTTTACTCTATTACGCGGAATTAATTTCATGGCGAACTCTCACCAGAGAGAGAAAATTGAAACTAACTTTGTGTTTTAATCGTCATTCTGCCACAGCAAGACTTAATGTTTGGACTGGCACTGGCACTGTCACTATTACTCTGATAATGATCCTCTCTCATACACAGTAGGTATAATTATATGCTGATCAGTAAGTTTCCGGCAGTGGCAATTGTCATGGTGATGTTACTAAATTGTTCTCGATAAATGATCTTTCATGTAACCCTTTTGCTGCCTGCAGGACGTCAGTTGACGTCCTGGGTATCTTGCTTTAACGGGCAACCAACCGTTCATTATGCAAAACCTTATATTATGTACAGTGGATCCCTGACTCTCGCTACCTTGAGATGAAGTGAACTACAATTGACTGTGATAAGTTCACTTTCTGTTCATCGTCTCATTACATTTAGTCAAGTTTTGACTAAATGTTTTAACGTAGAGGGGGAATCGAGACGAGGGTCGTGGTGTGTGTGTGTGTGTGTGTGTGTGTGAGTGTGTGTGTGTGTGTGTGTGTGTGTGTGTGTGTGTGTGTGTGTGTGTCTGTCTGTCTGTCTGTCTGTCTGTCTGTCTGTCTGTGCGTGTGTGTGTGTAGAGCGATTCAGACTAAACTACTGGACCGATCTTTATGAAATTTTACATGAGAGTTCCTGGGAATGATATCCCCGGACGTTTTTTTCTTTTTTTCGATAAATGTCTTTGATGACGTCATATCCGGCTTTTTGTAAAAGTTGAGGCGGCACTGTCACACCCTCATTTTTCAATCAAATTGATTGCAATTTTGGCCAAGCAATCTTCGACGAAGGCCGGACTTCGGTATTGCATTTCAGCTTGGTGGCTTAAAAATTAATTGATGACTTTGGTCATTAAAAATCTGAACATTGTAAAAAATAAAAAATAAATTATAAAACAATCCAAATTTACGTTCATCTTATTTTTCATCATTTTCTGATTCCAAAAACATATAAATATGTTATATTTGGATTAAAAACAAGCTCTGAAAAGTAAAAATATAAAAATTATGATCAAAATTAAAATTTTGAAATCAATTTAAAAACACTTTCATCTTATTCCTTGTCGGTTCCTGATTCCAAAAACATATAGATATGATGTGTTTGGATTACAAACACGCTCAGAAAGTTAAAACGAAGAGAGGTACAGTAAAGCGTGCTATGAAGCACAGCGCAACCGCTACCGCGCCAAACAGGCTCGTCACTTTCACTGCCTTTTGCACTTGCGGCAGACTACGTTCAGTTTCATTCTGTGAGTTCCACAGCTTGACTAAATATAGTAATTTCGCCTAACGCGACTTGTTTTTATTGTCCATTTCAAACATCGCCGTTCGTTGTGAATGTTTTGTTCTGCCTGTAATTATGCGTTACATCAACTTGTTGTGTGTGTGTGTGTGTGTGTGTGTGTGTGGGTGTA
>NC_090252.1:27645204-27662704 GCF_037325665.1 Littorina saxatilis | reverse complement strand
GTGGCGTTGAACACCATCGCTTACCCAAGAAGGACTGAACCGTTAAACGAAAAGAATGGAGAATTATTTACTTCTCTATAACTTCTTTGAGCAAACCTTCATCGTTTCTGGGATCATACGAGTACGTTGAGGTCTTCGTATTTGGGGAAAGGCTTTAGTTTAAGGCGCACATGTTTGTTATCCAGCCATTTATTACACAAACAAGATTAAGTAGAACATGTTGGCCGGAGTGGTTTCTGTGCGATGAATCTCACTATTCTCTGTTCTGGGTGACATTCATCCAAGCTCCCATTACTGCTGTTTTTAATTAAAGAAAGTCTTGGTGGGAGAAAGGCATTAATCTTTTCAAGTCACGTAAAAAGAAACAGGATGGAGGTTCTTTTGCACGTGCATTAATACCGTCGAAGAGCCACACACACACAAAACCTGCATGGACAAAAAGTTTGGTTGGCGGTGGAAGGAAGGGGGTCAAAAACACTTAAACAAACCATTCATTATTCCTGTACATACAAAGCCCCGGTACGGACAGGAATCGAGGAGAGAAAATATTGTTTTTCGCAATTCATTTGCACAAGAAGCATGGCAGAAAAACTAAATAGGGAACGACGAAAAAGGAACACTGAGACCAGGGTCACCATGAGAACTCTGGCCACGAAGAGCCACAAGAGCCTTGACAAATATTGTTTTTAATTTTGAGATGAGGATTATTAGAAAAATTATGCCATAGATTTCCATTATGGTTTGAGACCACGTGATAGGGCAGCACTCTGCGCATTCTGGCGTTAACCAGCGCGAGAACTGCTGCACCTACGGTGTTGGCCAGAATAGCACGACCTGGGTGCACTTTCAGGTTTTTAATGAAATAGCAAACACTAAACGAAGAAGAAAAAGAAAATCTGGAAGGACAACATTATCGTCAAGTCATAAAAGGCTAATCACACCCATCACTTCTTGTTCTTATTCTCGTTCTCGTTCGTTCCGTTCCGTCTTATTTTTTCGTTCGTTCGTTCGTTCATTCGTTCGTTCGTTCTTTTTCTGTTGTCGAAAGCATACACACATGTTCATGTCGCCAAAGACTATCACGACCCACTCTCTGGGATGGCTAAGAACATTTCTGTGGGATTTTGGTTTTCATAGCGCTCAATATTCTTTAAAAAAAAAATCAAAAACGTACTGCAGCAAGAAATGTATGCGAAGAGCACTCAATGCTGTACATAGGCATGTGGTCTATATCGCACTTGGACACCAAGTTAAAAACTAAGAGCCGATATCGTCCTCTGTTACGAGCGGACCTTGTAGCCTCTAGGGATCATTGTGTAGACTAGCTACTGTGTACGTGTGAGATTGCACGTGTAACAGTACAATGGCCTAGTTACTTGGTCCGTAGGGACAGCGCCCAGGTCTTCGACCGGCCGAGTTGAACAAACAAACAAACAAACAAACACACTTTTATTACCACGGTGTGTAGAACCCCAGTGTGTGCTATCGTGTTTGTGTAGATGTGGGTGCGTGTTAGCAAAAAAGAGGGCGAGTAGAGTAGTACTGTTCCATATAGTCCAACTGCAAATTCCAATGCAATATAACTGCAGTATAACTACAGTCCATCTACAGTATAGCTACAGCATAACTGCAGTATAACTACAATATAACTGCAAGACCTAAAGTATAACTACAATATAACTGAAATATCTACAGTGAAACTACAGCATAATTACAAAAAGTACTGTGTAACTACAGTATAACAAAAATGCAACAACCGTATAACTACATAATTACTACAGTAACTACGATAACTACAGTGTTGTGGGCTACGTAAGACAATTTCGTGTTTGAGTCCGTGCCCTAACTGTTCGATACTTATTGTTTCAGAACACGTAATAGATGATGTTTGGAAACACCTTAGTCGGGTGTGTCTGGGTTGTACACGAGTGAATGCTCTTGCTTTTATTGAGTCAAACTTTTCTACGTGACAGTGTAGGCCGTTCACTAGCGAGGGTTGTGTCTCAAACACGTGTACAAAGAGCAAGTGTATACGTAGAAAGCTTGCCTCACTAAAAGCAAGAGTATTCACTCTTTCACAACCCATAAAAACCTTACAGGTGGGTTTTTTCCGGAGTTCGTTTATTTGAGAGCGAAAATATCTTCTTCGGTGTAAAACAAAATCTCAATGATAATGTCATTATGTACGTTGTGTGTGTCTGTTGTGTTTTCACTTTGTTTTTGTTTTGTTTCTTCCTTTCATTGGACATTTTTTCTGAAGAAATTAATATGAAATTAATATGAAATTAATATGGGGAGAAATTAATATGAAATTAATATGTAAGCGCCTAGGGCTATATCTAGATTAGGCGCATAAAAATGATCACAATAATAATAATAATAATAATAATAATATGTAGGAAAGCACAAATGGTGTGTGTGTGTGTGTGTGTGTGTGTGTGTGTGCGTGTGTGTGTGTGTGTGTGTGTGTGTGTGTGTGTGTGTGTGTGTGTGTGTGTGTGTGTCTCTCTCTCTCTCTCTCTCTCTCTCTCTCTCTCTCTATTTCCATTCCCTCTCCCTCCCCCAGTCCCCTCTTTTTCCCCTCTTCTCGCACCACCGTTAAACTTTCTCTCACACCACTTTCATCCTTCTAATTCCCGGTGTTCACAGTTTTGCCTTGTTTGAATGATACGCCCAATGGGAGCAGTATCGCATCACTTTGATTGAACGAAGCTTTTATCGCATTTTCCCAAAGCATTCATCATCCACCGACCGCTTTTCTTTTTCTTTTTCTGTTTTTGCCCAATTAGCCAGCAATCCTGTTTTCCAGTGCGTAGACATTCAAGACGAACGGATGAACGATATGTCGAACTGGAGCAAACCTCAGCAGTCCAATGAAAAAGCAATTTAGGTTTAATTGTGGACAGCGAGGTGTCAGAGTGACACTCCAACTTAAAGTTCGATATCAATGAATAGACAGTAGTAAAGAATATTTGAAGCAGCGTTGTTTAAAATAAGGATAATTAAACAAGGGAATTTCAGCGTTAATTCAATTAAATAGATCCCGAAACATTCGTACAAAACATTTGAAACGTCGTTGTTTGATAATGCTGATGAAAAAGTACTATTTTAATTTAATTCTAAATTGGTTTCCATGGGAGTTAATAATTCAAGGACAGCAAAGAGTTTCATTCCTTCGTTCCAGTAATGCTAGAAATGCTTTTCTGAAAGTGATGTAATGCTGTCACATTGTCGCATTGAGGAAATCAGTAGATAATGATAATGATAATGATAATGATAATGATAATGATAATCTTTCTTTCTTTATTTGGTGTTTAACGTCGTTTTCAACCACGAAGGGTTATATCGCGACGGATAATGATAATGATAATGCGGATATTTATATGGCGCTAATCCTGATACAGTTCTAAGCGCCTCACAAAAACATACATAAATAAATTATTCTGTACACAATTCAAAATGAAATAATAATAAACATTGGAAGAAACTAATACAATTTACAGTTTTCAATGCACATTCATGAATTTTAAAATACAAAGCACACAAGTAAAAATAGTTATTGAACATGAATAGCTCAGCCACTATCGCTGATAACACACACACACACACACACACACACACACACACACACACACACACACACACACACACACACACACACACACACACACACACACACACGCACACACACGCACACACACACACACACACACACACACTCACACACACTCACACTCACACAAACCACCAGAGGAAATGCATGAGCACATACATATTACGAATATTGCATAGTTGTCTTGAAAACAATGAAGAGAAAACAGATGGGTTTTCAGTTGAAAGTGAAAGAGGGTGCATGTCGGCTGAGAGTGGGGAGGGACCATGTCTGTTTGGAGTGGGGAGGGAGCATGTCGGCTGAGAGTGGGGAGGGACCATGTCGGGTGGGAGTGGGGAGGGACCATGTCGGGTGGGAGTGGGGAGGGACCATGTCTGATTGGAGTGGGGAGGGACCATGTTGGATGGGAGTGGGGAGGGACCATGTTGGATGGGAGTGGGGAGGGAGCATGTTGGATGGGAGTGGGGAGGGAACATGTAGGATGGGAGTGGGGAGGGAACATGTCGGATGGGAGTGGGGAGGGACCATGTTGGATGAGAGTGGGGAGGGAGCATGTTGGATGGGAGTGGGGAGGGAGCATGTCGGATGGGAGTGGGGAGGGAGCATGTTGGATGGGAGTGGGGAGGGACCATGTTGGATGGGAGTGGGGAGGGAGCATGTTGGATGGGAGTGGGGAGGGACCATGTTGGATGAGAGTGGGGAGGGACCATGTTGGATGAGAGTGGGGAGGGAGCATGTAGGATGGGAGTGGGGAGGGACCATGTCGGATGAGAGTGGGGAGGGACCATGTTGGATGAGAGTGGGGAGGGAGCATGTAGGATGGGAGTGGGGAGGGACCATGTTGGATGAGAGTGGGGAGGGACCATGTTGGATGAGAGTGGGGAGGGACCATGTTGGATGAGAGTGGGGGGGAGCATGTCGGATGGGAGTGGGGGGGGGGCATGTTGGATGAGAGTGGGGGGGAGCATGTCGGATGGGAGTGGGGGGGGGGCATGTTGGATGAGAGTGGGGAGGGAGCATGTCGGATGGGAGTGGGGAGGGACCATGTTGGATGAGAGTGGGGGAGAGCATGTCGGATGGGAGTGGGGAGGGAGCATGTTGGATGAGAGTGGGGGGGAGCATGTCGGATGGGAGTGGGGAGGGAGCATGTCGGATGGGAGTGGGGGGGAGCATGTCGGATGGGAGTGGGGAGGGACCATGTTGGATGAGAGTGGGGAGGGACCATGTCGGATGGGAGTGGGGGGGAGCATGTCTGTTTGGAGTGGGGAGGGAGCATGTCGGCTGAGAGTGGGGAGGGACCATGTCGGCTGAGAGTGGGGAGGGACCATGTCGGATGAGAGTGGGGAGGGACCATGTCGGATGAGAGTGGGGAGGGACCATGTCGGATGGGAGTGGGGAGGGAGCATGTCGGCTGAGAGTGGGGAGGGACCATGTCGGATGAGAGTGGGGAGGGACCATGTTGGATGAGAGTGGGGAGGGACCATGTTGGATGAGAGTGGGGAGGGACCATGTTGGATGAGAGTGGGGAGGGACCATGTTGGATGAGAGTGGGGAGGGACCATGTTGGATGAGAGTGGGGAGGGACCATGTTGGATGAGAGTGGGGAGGGAGCATGTAGGATGGGAGTGGGGAGGGACCATGTTGGATGAGAGTGGGGAGGGACCATGTTGGATGAGAGTGGGGAGGGACCATGTTGGATGAGAGTGGGGAGGGAGCATGTCGGATGGGAGTGGGGAGGGACCATGTTGGATGAGAGTGGGGAGGGACCATGTTGGATGAGAGTGGGGAGGGAGCATGTAGGATGGGAGTGGGGAGGGACCATGTTGGATGAGAGTGGGGAGGGACCATGTTGGATGAGAGTGGGGAGGGAGCATGTAGGATGGGAGTGGGGAGGGACCATGTTGGATGAGAGTGGGGAGGGAACATGTTGGATGGGAGTGGGGAGGGACCATGTTGGATGAGAGTGGGGAGGGAGCATGTTGGATGAGAGTGGGGAGGGAGCATGTAGGATGGGAGTGGGGAGGGACCATGTTGGATGAGAGTGGGGAGGGACCATGTTGGATGAGAGTGGGGAGGGAGCATGTAGGATGGGAGTGGGGAGGGACCATGTTGGATGAGAGTGGGGAGGGAGCATGTCGGATGGGAGTGGGGAGGGACCATGTTGGATGAGAGTGGGGGGAGCATGTCGGATGGGAGTGGGGAGGGAGCATGTTGGATGAGAGTGGGGAGGGAGCATGTCGGATGGGAGTGGGGAGGGACCATGTTGGATGAGAGTGGGGGGGAGCATGTCGGATGGGAGTGGGGAGGGAGCATGTAGGATGGGAGTGGGGAGGGACCATGTTGGATGAGAGTGGGGAGGGAGCATGTCGGATGGGAGTGGGGAGGGAGCATGTCGGATGGGAGTGGGGGGAGCATGTCGGATGGGAGTGAGGAGGGACCATGTCGGATGGGTGTGGGGAGGGAGCATGTCGAATGGGAGTGGGGAGGGAATTCCCGGTCCCAGAAGTGTTGTCCGGCACACTATTCACTAGTTTTCTTGTAGGTTGAAACTAGTGATATGTCGGGTATTCTTTGTGACAATTCCAAAAATAACGTGTGCTGAAGGAATCCTGACTAATTCTATTCCATGATATATTGATAAGAAAAAAATGTCTTATGTTCTAAAAGAAAAAAGTGATTCGCTCACCTTCCCTTTTGTGGCATAAACGAATTGATGGAACAATTTGGTTTGGAGATATTGAGAGGCTAGCTGTGTCTTTAAGTTCGTTTTGCAAAACGGAATCATTTGATTTGCTCGACTAAAGTATATGATTCTACAACCGCAATCTAATATACGAAAGGCAATTTCGAATATATGTTAGCTTGCATATTGAGAACGTCAATCCCATTTACCACAAACACTTGAAAGAAGACCGTCAGTCATGTCATCTTTAAGACACTTATAATCGGGCTGCAAAGAAGTTTTCACACAAATGAAACTTTGGCAGTGTGTGTATCAATCATTTGTCTGTAGATAAGTAAATAATCCCATTAAGGTTTGTAAAAACTCTGTACAGAACATTGCTTAACGACCTGTAACAATCCAACTATGTCCACAATGTCGGTACTTGGTATGTCTTTAACTTAAAATACAAATACATGTAACTTAAAATATAAATACACTCCCTTTAACTGTGACTTTGTCCACAATGTACGTCTACTATCCAGGTATCATTTCCTGAAAGTTATGAAGCAATCCACCATACCATTATTGAAATACAGCGCTTTTTGTCATGGAACCCTAAAACAAATACGCAAAAACATTCCTCTTTTAAACGCTAATACGATCGACACCTGTATCAGTAGGAATGACATAACACACAAAATACGCAAGCCAGCTACAACAAAAAACATGTTCTGGGTAGGTAATTGATTTGACTTTCTCCACGTAGGTACAAGTTGCCAAGTTTTGCCTATTTTGATTTTTCGTCAAGTTTTTAATTGCTACCTTACGTTTTTATCCGGTTGATTTTGGGGGTACCTTTATTTGAGCGGCGGTCACGTGATCCCTGTTAAAGAAATCTTTAATCCGGAAGGTTAGCCAGATAGTCAAGTTGGTTGCCTTAAATGGCATAGAAAGTTGACATTAAATGACATGGGAGTTGATGCTTTTATTGGGGTGCGAAATTTGTCGCAATACCTTTTTTGCTAAGTTTATATGTGTTATATTTATCTTTGACGGGTGTTTTCCAACCAATACATTAATACCATACACGCCCACTACCGCAACAAGTACCAACTCTTCCAGGAACAGCCATAAATATCCGTGTTCGTCCCAGTTTTCCCTGTTTGATTTTCCATGTAAACCACAATTGCATAAACAGTGCACTTTATGTGCGTCCGTACGCGCCGCTGCACCAATAGTGATAAAATTAAGTGGATTGTGCCTGTGCACTGAATTGCATGAAAATCGATTTTCCAATAATGCAGTAATGTCAGGCGTTAACTTCATTGGGAGGGGGCTGTGGGGAAGGGGAAAGGGATGGGGCGATGGGGGGGGGGGGAGGGGGTAGTTGGAAGTTGACAAGGTATGTGTCACACAGGGATGTGACCGATTTTGTGTGTATATGAGGTGGGGCGGATATGTTTTAGTGCGTGCGTGCGTACGTACGTGCGTACGTGCGTGTGTGTGTCAGAGTGTGTGTGTGTGTGTGTGTGTGTGTGTATGTGTGTGTGTGTGTGTGTCTGTCTGTCTGTCTGTCTGTCTGTCTGTCTGTCTGTCTGTCTGTCTGTCTGTCTGTGTCTGAATGTATGTGCGTGTGTGTCTGTGTATGTACGTGTGTCTGTGTGTCTGTGTGTGCAAAGGATCTGTTAGGTTTAGCGAGCAGAAATCGTGTTGAGGAGGAGGAGGAGGAGGACGACGACAACGACGATGATGATGCCCACAACGAGAAGGACTATTATCGCCACTTTTCAACTACCAGTCGATACAACTGTTACCAAGCCAAGGTTCACGTTCTAACGGTTAAACCGAGCAAACCAAGCGTAACTACAGAGTACAGAGGAACTGATGAGTTCGATTTTCCCCTGTCATGCGTGAGCGGTGAAATTCACACATGTTGCGTTGAAAGAAACGATCACAGGTAACGCGTGAACACACCCAGACAACATAACCTGACGACTTTTGTGTGTTTGGGGCACTTGTTTGCTTTTATGTTTAGTCCAACACTCTGCGTGTATGTTTGCTCCGACACGGCTTCTGGAGGGAGGCGTTATATGGAGGGTACGGTGTGTGTAACTAGGGGGGCGGGGGGAGGGGGGTGAACGGGACATCAGGAGGGTACAGGAAAGGAGGGAGGGGGATAAAGGGTGAAAGCGTGTGTTATATTTTGATCGATAAAAACGAGAGAGGGAAGTTACAACATTGATGATGAGATTTTCGTTTTCATGCGTCTGTCTATTGGGGTGGACGATCGGGGAGACAAAACAATTCAAATTCAAACTAAGAAAATTAAAAAGATGATTTTAAAAAGAAAAAATCGTTTTGCATGCACTTACTAATTTTTTTGGAAATTAAAAGCTCATTGAAACGTCATACATTTAACTAGGGTGAACTTTCTGTACGGCTGTTTCACAAATTGAATATCAAAAACAGAATATGACAGCCAAGATTAACGAATCACAGGTTGTTCTTTTCTGCAACCGACAGAAGAGACAGATGAGTCAGCCACAAGAACATTATAACTATTTGGGTGGAAAATATTTGGAAGTGCATGCAACGTGAGTAGGTTGAGAGTACGATGAAGGCAATAGAAACCTAAAGGCACATAGTCATGCAGTCTTCAGTCTCACAAACATACCTGACCACCTAAATATAAAAACCCATACGGATATCATGAAACAGGCAGTAACTAAACTCTAGATAAAGAGCCTGAGTTAAGCCACTTTTTACAAAACAATACACTAAAATGTATCTTTTTTTAACTCTTGAACTTTATCAATATTATGTATCGAAAGCATGTCTTTTCAGCTTCCCACAAGTCGATGTTCACGGTCTCCGCGTGCAAAACGACACAGCTCATTTCACCCCAGCGGATGATTTTGAACAAATAAAGGTATGTTTGTAGCTCGCCAGGGCCGGACTACCGGACTAGCCTAAACATGTACCTCACTTATTTAAAACATTTTTTATAATTGTTTATTTTATGCCGTTTCATGCAAGGAGCGACCATTTTCCTATATCAGAATATGACCTACCCATCAGCTTCAGGGGGATTTGCCCCCTGACCCCCACAAGGGGCTCTGCCCCTTGACCCCTGGCCCCCCCCCCCCCCCTCCTCTTAGCCTAGTCCGGCCCTGCTCGCTAAACACGTCAGGTATGTCACAATGTGGCAAATAATTAGTGAGTTGGCAGATGGCAGGAACTGCACAAGCAGGGCAGATACAGAACGGAAAAGACAAACTGCCAATCTTGAAAATTGAAGGTTATCTGCCCAAATGCATAGGAACCACAGAAAACTCTGATAAACATGAAACGTGCTGTCCATCGACGCACTCTTAACACAGACAATTAAAAGAACGCAATAGAGTGATATGATCACACTTACCTGCTAAATCACCGTGGAAAAAAAGACGTGGTGTTGCAGCAAATGCACACTAGCTTTACAACAGCCTCCAACAAGTTTGAAACTATTCTATCACAATCCTGCTTCTGAAGAAACGTATGTCTCTCTCCCCTTGGAATAAGGAATCATCCGTTGTGAGGTATCCATGACAACCGACGCTAAACGTCCATAAAAAAGGACGTTAAACATGTCACACAATGCCGCCGGAAGTCCTTACAAGCGTCTAGAGTGATCTGCCCTTGGACATAATCTCGATGGAGGGCATCAAACGCTTCATGTTTTCAGACTTTTTTTTCTGAAAAGAATCACCAGCTATGGGTCAATCTTTTCCACGTTGATATCTTCCTATCATCGGCTTCATGATATCATCAGGTGTTGAGCTGGGTTTTTTTCTTTCTTTTTCTTGTGAGAACTCGTACAGAAACTCAGACCTGCAAGTCACATTTCTTCCTCTCGATGTGAACGGAATGCTGAGACCCAGAATGGAAGTGTTTTCTTTGAATGTTGTTCGTCAATTGTGCAATGTATGCGATACTATTCACTTGAGTGTAGGATTAAATTTAGTTTCGATCGCCAAACTTGCCATTGTAGATAACTCTCTAGGGAACAAAACATGAAATGACCGTTTCACTCTATGTCAAAAATATGACAATGAAAACAAAATCAAGAAGAAGAAAAAACAGAAATAAAGAGACAATATAAATAGACAATACTACATGGCTTGCAAAAACACAATCACAAACACACAGTCGTTGCTTTTTTCAAATATTGAAAAGCTCGCTTTCGCTCGCATTTCAATCTTTATAAAATCAACTCGTGCAAATCTTGTACGACACAGCAAGTCATGTAGTATTCTGTTTATCCTATATGTGGCCATTTCTGCAAAAAGGGACAATCTTGATCTAAGCCTCTGATTGGAGAAACGCGGGGTCAAAGTTAGAGCACAATGTAAACAAACTTTGCTGTGCTGACTGATGCCCACTTCAAGTTGAATTTCTAAAATGTTTAATGAATTATCAGCGATAGTACAATGAACAGCAATTTAAAGTAATGGAAAATAGTCACGATCAACATTACAAACTTCTAAAAATGTTCATGTTCATTCCTCCTCAGGAAAAACACATCGAACCGATGACAAGTTGACTGCGATGATGCCGAAAATGGCGACAGAGTGTTTTGTTGTGCTTCGAGAAACATTTTTTCGTCGCTAGTTTTGGTCAAGTTAAAACAACTTACCTATTTTTTGTTTAATGTTTGACAGTAAGCTTAATATAAACTTTCATCTGGAAGCACATTCAGCAAAGTGATGTAGCCAAATCATCACACAGCTACATTTCACTAGACGGATCTATACGCATAGTTCAGGTAGATCTGACTTTCACGCGACCGTAGCACTGTACGAAAAACAGACGACAAACGCAGTTGCCCGATGAAGAACAGTTACTCCCCGTTTTCATCTTTAGTTGCTTCCCTTGCTAAAGTTACTGATATTTAGATCAGTGGTTACTGACTGGGGCATTCTGTTCTTTGCAGCTGTGAATTCTGATAGTGGAAGGGCAAGTCAGTCTTCTCAGTTGAACACGGAATGTTCTGCTGACAGAAGTCACTTTGGGATAAGACAACGATTTTGTTGACGAGGTCAATGCTGTTGATTTAGTGGGGCTCGTATGTTGCAGACGCACTCATAAATCATTCACATCTTGCAACAAACATCATACTTTGTGGTATTGTTCCTTATAATTATTTAAGGGATTTCAGATACAGAGCCACTTCAGAAATCGGTTTTTTTGGTCTTTGACAGGGAATAAAAGGCTGCATTTACAGCAGACGAAATTCGTACCAAAAGCGCTCAGCAGTAAATAATCCCAACTCAGCAAATGTAAAATTCAATGGTTTACCATGCACCAGAAGTTGTCTGCTGATAACACATGCATGACATAAATACTCTTATGAGTATTTTTGTGTTCTGGTATTTAATTTGATCGTTTTTAGAATTGTATATATCCGCAGCATGAAAATTCAAGATGGCGGCCTCCGCAACATTGCGTGTTTTGATTTGAGCGAAAACAACGTTTCTGAAGGTAAGTTTTCAAGAATACGCATCCATTCACCAATGTCACATCATTTTACTGTTTAATTCTCCCCTGGGGTCTGTTATTCATCGGGTGAAGCGCTGAAATGCAGAGTAATCTTGCAATAGCTCATCAAGCTGGATTGTGATGCTGATAGATCTAGATCTATCTGTTGATTACAAGTAAGGAAATCATGATCGCCACGCTGGTGATTTTAAACAGATTAAACGAACTTTGAATAAAAGGCGAGGAGAAAGAGATTGTTCATGGTATGATAAATGCTTAGTCCTGCCTACGTTAAGGACTTCCATAAGGTGGGGAGGGGTAGAGTCAAAAACTGAGTGAGGGTAGGCCAGATAGTAGGATGACCAGCTGGAGATAAAAACACTCCACTCCCCATGTCTTTACAGTGTTGTGATCAAACTTTCAAAGACGGTAGGTAACAGACAAAAGCATACAGTGCATGCTAATCAAATGAGATAAGTGGTTTTGAAAAATGAAGAGGTACCGCTCTTTGAGTTTTACAATTTTGGTTTGTTGCTTGTTTCTCATCCTTTTGCTTATTTTAAGTTGACCGTGCATTGGTGTGAATTTTATTTTTACAGGATATATACAAGAGTTACACCACATGCCGGTTCCTGGGAACAAGCGTTCTGCATTTATTCCGGTGCCACAGAAGGGAGCCGATTTCACTAGTACTACTGTATCAAGGTTTGTTACCTAATACATCTTAACAGTAAGATTTTTTTATTTGTATTAATTGGAACATGTTTGCACATCATTCGTAAGCGACCTCTGTTAATTTGATGGGTTTAACATACGAACCCTCACTATGGTCAACATTCTGTTAGCGACTGTTTGAAGCGAATAAATGTAGCGGTCAGAAAGATTCCAGAATCAGTTGGGTCATTGGAAACTGTGTTTGTTTGTTTTTTAACCTGAAACAGTAAGAATTATACGAATTCATGAAATATAATTTTCTTTCATTTTGGTCTGTTGTGTGAAGACTTGCTAACCCGGCTTTGACCGACTCTCTGAGATAGTAAACATTATTCAAATACATTCAAATAAAAATGTCACTTTTCATCTTTTGTGTGAAGGGTACCACAGGCTGATTTCCTGCACCATGGATGTAGAGGAGGCCAGACAGTCTGCTTCTCATTCCAGCTGTGTTGCGTTTTTTTCTGCTCGTGAAGTGTATCGCCACATTGCCAAAGCCATTGGCCAAGAGAAGTCACCCTGTCTGCCCATTTTGCATAGCCTTACAGGCTGTGACACTATGTCGTTCTTCAATGGTATTGGGGAATCAGAAGGCTTGGGAAGTATGGCAAGCATTTGAAGACGTCACTCAAACTTTCTTCAGGTTGTCTGCTCCTCTTTGTAAGCTGAGTACCACTGACAGGGCAGCACAAGAGCTTTTTGGTGTACATTTGTAGGACAAAACCAGCAACGTACTGGGTGTAAACAGTGCTAGACGGTACCTCTTCAGTAAAAAGAGCTGCCAAATTGACCATAATCCCCTTACAAGTGAGGTGCTGCTGCAGGACATGAGATTGAGAAGAGCCATCTACCTATTAGACTTCCAAACTCTGTGGGCTGGCAGTTCAAGGCTGGAAAGTGGGAGTCATTCTGGACGAGCTTTCAAGAGGTATCCAGCGTGTGCCGAGAACTCATGAGGTGTGCCTGCAAGAAGAGCTGTACAACAAAACGCTGCAAATGCTGCTAAGAAGGACTGCAGAGCACAGCTCTCTGCAAATGTGCTTGCATGCCTGTGAAAACTGTCAGCATCTAAACTGTGCAAAAATATTATTGCACCCATTTTCATACCCCAACTCAAACTTTTATTCCTGTGTCATTTTATTCAAACTGTCTATGCCATTAAAGGCTCGCATCTTCGCTATCTGGCACATTTTTTTTTTAACATCATCATTTACGCCGTCAAAATAAGGATACCCTTGACGTGACAAAGAGATGTGACAAAAACTTCGGGTACCTTTTAAAAAGCCGACGACAATTCCTGAGGCACAACTGGGTCACTGTTGTATACGAAGAGAAAGTCAACTTGATTATCCATCCAGAACAGGTTGTTTTATTTCGCCATCTTGCATATTTCTAGTGTTGTGCCATTGTACCTACTGATGTATGTGTCGATCTCACGGATGAGATGTTTATGTGTCAAATTTGAGGGATACCCAAGTCAACTAAAATCCATGTATTTTAGCAATGACCAAGTGGGTTGCGTTGAAACTTTCAGGAATGTGTGTCTACGCACGAGGCGTAGTTCAACCGTTTGAGTACACTTTGAAATCTTCACGAAATAATATTTTAAAAACTGCCACAGGTTTGTTGACTTACATCCCACATATGTTTGACTTCGCATACATGTATATATGACAGATGGTTGTTTCAAGTACTGCCAAAGTTTTTTTGAGTATAGACACTTGCCGGAATGTGCTAGTTGTGTAAACACATGAGAACAAACAACGTTTTCGAAATACAGCGATTATGAATTTTAGTCGACTTTTGAGTTGATACATTACATTTTTATCAGTTTTATTTTGGGGGTACCCTTATTTGGGCGGCGGTCAAATAACCCATGTAAAGGCCACCTTTTATCTTAAAAGTGTTCCAGTTAGCCAAGCTGAGTGCCCTCAATAGCATACATTGAATATAACAGCACAGGAATGAATGTTTTCGTTTTGGTATGAAAATTGGTGCAATATATTTATTTTTGCACAGTTTAGGTAATCCACAAATTCTTCAACCCTGCCACCCACACCGTCCAATCATTCTCTGCACCAACAATACATGTATTGTTTTGTTTAAAAATGTGTTTGTGTTAGTTTCTATTGCAAGAGAATGTCTTGTAGCATCAAAAATGCCTAAATACCCTTTTATTGGCGGCCATTTTGAAAATTGTAAAAAAACTACTGATTTCTTAATTTTTTCACGGTGGCTCTGTATCAGGTTTTGTTAAGCAAAAGCAAATGTCCATTTACGCCAAATTTGCTGTTAATCACATGAAGTGAAATATGCCTAACATACCCAACCGTTTACACTGGCGGCCATTTTGAAAAATTGTTTAAAAACTACCCATTTTTTATTTTTCGCGATGGCTCTGTATCAGGTTTTGTTAAGCACATAAAACTCTTCATATTTGCTTAATTTGGTGTTTGTTGCATGATTTGAATGATTTTGCAACATAGGAGCCCCACTAATTCAGAATAATTGTGTTGCACTTCGCCCGGACATTTGTGACTCCGAAGTCGAAGCAGATACCGAACACACACGCTACAGAGCTCGACTCGATGTGCGCAGTTTCGTATAAAAATTATTTTCCAAATTTCCCCACTGTGTTTTATAAAATAATCATATTATGAAAGCACATACATTCTTATCTTAGTTTTTATGTATTCATTGTTAGCAAACATCGACATTATTCATGTTTTATTTTAAACGCAATCATTGTTATTTATAGATCACAGGCACTTGATGTAAGTAGGTCACACACGTGTAAATGTTGTGCCCAGTCCTTGTTTTTGTTTCTGTTATTATTTTAGTTAGCAGGCCTAGTTGAGCACGTATTGTGTATCATGTACCCTCTACTAGTCATTGTGCATTTTAGTTAATGGACTGATGATGTCATTTGTATGGAGTCGACGCACGTGCGAGGATATGTATGTGTGGGAGGGGGGGGGGCGCGGGAGATGGAAACTTGCTGTATGTTATGTAATGTATATATTGTGTGTGATACGTGGAAAATGTGATACTATTTATTTGCATGTATGATACAGGGACAAATGTGATATTTGTAGGCCTAGGCCTATACTAGTGATTACTGTGTGTGATACATGAAATGTGATATGAATGCTGTTTTTATATGTTATACTCTTACTTTCTGCCTATGTCTTAATCCCAAGCGCAAGACAAATTCTTCTATGTGGAAATTGAAGCCAATAAAATTTGAGTTGAGTTGAGTTGAGTTGAGTTGATCACGATGGTGTTGTAAACGTTCATGATGACAACGCACACTACTAATCGGTTAAAGAGTTCTCCAAGAGCATAGGCCTATTGCGAAGCAAGGTCTTCCTCTTCCTGATCGTTTGAATGCCCGGACATCGTAAATGAGAACCTGTTGGTCTTACCGTTTGCTGTCTCCACTTAGATCTTGATCTATGACAGGCTACAATTTCAGGTAAGTTACCATATAGACTGCAGTGTGTGTGTGTGTTTTGTGTGTGTGTGTGTGTGCGCGCGCGCGCAGCTTGTGTGTGTGTGTATGTGTGTTTGTTGTGTGAGGGTTTCTGTGTGTGTGTGTGTGTGTGTGTTTGTGTGTGTGTATGAGCGTGTGTGTGAGAGAGAGAGAGAGAGAGAGAGAGGGGTAGATAGAGGAAGAGAGATGATAATGACGATGATGATTTTGATGATGATGATGATGATGATGATGATGATGGTGGTGGTGGTGGTGGTATGTGTGTACGTGTAGTATGTTTTTAAACTCCTCTTTTTTCTATTTAACCAATGTTATTCTCTTTCTCTCAGTTTGCTGGCGTGGAACAGCAAACAAGTCCAGCAATTCACCGGACAGTGCAACAACAAAAGACAGAAGTGCCTGGCCACAAAGCAGGTGTTCGACAGAATGGGGCAACAGCAATGTCCAGCCGGTTCCAGTTCCAAGGAAATCAGCATGGTTTACCCTTGGGACTTTGCTCAGTAGGTAAAGACATATTAATACTTTACAATTTGTCAGTACTTTAAAAAAGAAAAGGGGGGAACAATACAGTTATATTTGTGTTTATGTGCTGTTTTCTCCAACAAAGAAACACACACACAGACACACACACACACACACAGAAACACACACACACACACACACATACACACAGACACACACAGACACACACACAGACACACACCACACACACACACACACAAACACACACACACACACACACACACTACATTTTTGATAATGTCACCATACCATACCAGCTTAGAAATGGCAAGTGGATAGGTACCCAAAACCAGACTTGAGCTGTGCAAATAGTGGTTAGTAAATAATATGTTGATCAACTCTGTGGTTGCCTTTGTTTCAGAGAAGCAAATCGTCTACCTTGCGAATGAGGCAGGGGTACAGAGAAGGGTAGCAACTTCAGTCTTCGGCATGGTGCATCAATACTTAGGCATGCAGTTTTGTGTGTGAATGAACAGCACAAATCCATTTTGAAAATGTCTTGATCGTCGGCCACATCAAGTTCGACCCTGATTGGCATTTCAGTTTGTTGAAAGTAAAGGGAGACGTTCGATAGCAGAGTGCACGGATGACATTTTCAATTCAGTGAAGTGATGGACAGACTGACAGACCCACGTGTGCAAGGACACACAGCACCATGTTACTTTCTACAACTGGAAGATGTATTTACCAAGGAAACTGAACAATTGATCCTTGTTATGAAATTTAGAAGTACCACAACTTCAAGTCGACAAGTGTGTGTGTATTGTTTTCAGCAGACAGCCTCAAATACTTTGTGTTTGTATGTGCGTGGGTGAAGAAAGAATAGAACATGGAGGGGGGAGAGGTAGTATGGAAGAAGAAGAAATATTCGAGAAAAAAATATCATATGGCTGGTTGTTTGTTCTTCTGCATGGGAGGAGAGAATGATAGAAAAAGACGAAAAAGTAAAAATTAGGGTAACGTTACCCTAACCCTA
>NC_090252.1:27587704-27640204 GCF_037325665.1 Littorina saxatilis | reverse complement strand
AACCAACGCCTTGCTTCACTCCTATCTCGTCTGACCCTTCTGGCTGAGAAAAATAGCTAACTTGCAAAATGATGGTGTTCACTATATGACTATATAGTAAGCTAATCGCATCATAGAGTCTATGACGATAAACAGACTCAGTGAGGGAAGTCCACAGGGGTATACCTCGTTGTCTGCAAACTACCAATCATGTAGGAGAACTATGAGACGTTGCGAAATCCTCCAGTGTATGTTATTAGTTGCTTGAAGCTATCCAGACCTGTATGTGTATCATTTGAAGATAGTTTTCCCCGAAAAGCAATCATTTCAAATGATTTCGATGGTTACGCAATTCTGCTTCAGCTTTTGAATGATAGAGTAACAAAAGGAAAAAACATCAACTCAACAGAGCTATAGCCGGAACCCACTTTCTTCCGTAGTAAGTGTAACACTGACATATCAAGAATAACAGAATGATGCAAAAAGAAGTCAGGCCAAGATGTAGCCTTCACAGCAATTTTGTTTTGACCAAGAATCATTGTTATCGGGCGTAACTGAGCATAATTATTAAGCTATTGTACCAGTAGGTTCGTAAGCACGACTACACTATATATCCATTCTAGCGCTCACCCATGACACTACTTCTCAGATCTGGCCATGGTTTAAAGGCTGACATATAGTCCTATTTAATTAGTTTAATTACTTCCAGGGCTTTTCCCATCGTTGCGGGGATGTATAAATTAAGCTTCCTGCAAAGTTTTAGGTTTGAAGTCCTTACCAATTACGAGAAATAATTAATTCTTTATTGCATTGTTTAGCAACAGTTCTCCAGGACTTGGGCTATTTTTAGACCGTTGACGTCACTTCGTGACGTTTCGTAAACCAAAGATGGCGTCGGAGACAGTCAAAGCGCGGTTGCGTACAATGGCAAAAAAGATAGAAGTAAACCCGTCTAAAGCTGTCAAGGCCACTAAATCTGCTGAGAAGAGAAAGTGGACTCCTTGCTTCATCACCGCGCAGCACCAGCGCTGGGTCGCGCTGAAAAAAAGATTGTTTTCGTCAGAGGCCCGTCGCTTAAAATTGAGAATCAAGTACAAAGGGGATACTGAACTCGCCAAATTTTTGCTGGACACGTGAGTACATAGGCCTATTAGAAAATTAGATGTACTTGTAGCTTGTCAGCTGAAGCCTGTGGCCTTATTCTTGCGAATATGTGCTGTGAGAGATCGTATATTTCCGCCTGCGCAATTTCCGGAAAACATCCACTTTCACTTTGAGACTGTTCTGTTTACATTCGACACTATCAACACCACTTTGCAATACTGAAATAATTTTTTCTGTGTTCGAAAGCTACAGCCAATCGTTATTATATCCCCTTAGGTACAGTTTTATAACATTATTGGCACATGTAAACAATATGAATTAATTAATGAACGCTACGAATATGGCAGCCTTTAACATCGGACAAAGATGCCCAACGTCCTAAAAATTAAACTGTTACAAATCATTATGTTACGTTGCCCACACTTCAGAGCACTTTTACAATGACATTATAACCCCAGTTGTTAAGGCTAAGGCAACGGAACATTTTAAACTTGCGCGCGCGTGTGTGTGTGTGTGTGTCTGTGTCTGTGTGTCTGTGTGTGTCTGTGTCTGTGTGTCTGTGTGTGTCTGTGTGTCTTTGTGTGTCTGTGCGTGTGTTTGAGTGTGTGTCTGTACGTGAGTGCATGCCACTCAGTCTGCCTGCCTGCGTACGTGCATGAGTATGGGATGGGTGCGTGATGCGTGTACGTCAATCTGTCCGTCTTTCTGCCTGTGTGTCTCTTACACCAAAGAGTAGCTGCATCATCAACAATGCACGAAGGGGCAGTCTTTGAGAAAGCGTACTCTATTATTGATCAGTGCTTTTGTCAAAGTTTTGTCTCAAAAGTAAAAACGTCAAAAAGTGTATCGATCAACTCATCTCTTATTTCTATTCGCCTAAGTTTACATTTCCAAGCAAATCACAAACCTTCTATGTCAGCATCACTAACAGAGCTCTTCGTTCGATCCACGAGCACAAAAGCCACCCACTGAGGTTGCAATGTCAGCTGAACAAAATGGGATACTCGCGCATTGTTTCGCCATGGAAGGAAAAAGGCTGTGTCCTTTGATCAAGTGGCCGCGCTGTGATCGTCGCCTGGCTCTAGCAGCATGGGTCCAGACTCCATTTCCACAGTAATCAATTACCCACACAGCTGTGGCGACTCGGAACCTATATGTCCACGTAGCGCATTTCCGCGCACTCGCCTGCCTTGCCTACTGTTCAGTATGTGCATAGTCCACAAAACTATCGGGCTTGCTAAAAGTCGGTAGGACTTTGATGAAGCATACACACTCAGTATTTAGCTACATCTGCTATAAAAAAAAAAAATTAAAAATAAACTAGTGTTGAAGCTCCCTGGGCGACCCCCTCATGATGACGACCACCTGCGAATCATTCTGTCATGTAAAAAAAAAAATTCATTTTCATTATTTTATTTGTCCCATCGCTGGGAAATTCGGGTTGCCTTCTCTGTGTGGAAAGCTAGCAGCAACAAAGACGCGCTACCCAGGTGTGTGCGTATTTAGGGGTTATCAGCCACCTACAATTATGGCAGAATGGCAGAGGTCTTTTACGAGCCACAGTGGTGACACGGGGGTGGAACATAGATACCGTCTCTGAGTGTGCACAGAAAGTTGACCCGTGTCCGTCCCGGCCCGGAACCCGTCAACCGCGGATCACAAGTCCAGTGCTCAACCAACTGAGCTACCGGGCTCCCCATATGTTCTTGTTCTTGTTCTTGTTCTTCGACTACCACCTCAAAGACTCCCCCTCAAGATTATGCCCCGTATAATGTACCTTCCCATAAGGAGCACCTGTCTATGAATAGAGACCACTTTGACTTTAAGTCAGGCCCTTGGCTGGTCGTTATGGACAGGTTCGACTGTAATGAAAATAGATACACGTTACAGGATCCATAAACAGCGGTTACCCACATAACTAAGCAATTAGCTACATGTCATCTACTTAACCAAATCTAAACATTACATAAGCCATAAACAGTGGTCACCTGAAAAACGGCATCCCTAAAACAGCATGTCCAGAGCCTTTACAGCGATGAATAATTCAATACAGGCTGCACAAGAGGCATGTCCAGAGCCTTTACAGCGATGAATAATTCAAAACAGGCTGCACAAGAGGCATGTCCAGAGCCTTTACAGCGATGAATAATTTAATACAGGCTGCACAAGCGGCATGTCCAGAGCCTTTACAGCGATGAATAATTCAAAACAGGCTGCACAAGAGGCATGTCCAGAGCCTTTACAGCGATGAATAATTTAATACAGGCTGCACAAGCGGCATCAATAAAGCAATAGGTCTCTGATTGTTAGCGGAATCAATTGGCAAAACAAGCAACAAACAGGCAAGCTGTAAGCCCGCACCGGGCCCCCTGCCGCCCTCTTTGTTTGCACGCACTACACATTGCGACTGTGTCCACCCGTTACAACAAAGAAATGATAAACAGAAATGTTTCAAAGGAAAAAGGAAACACCAACCCCCAAAACGGAGTATTGGTGCCTTTCGGCAGGTAAAACCCGACCATTCACGTGACATCCAACCACAACAACAACAACAAAACACGCGTCCACGATCGCTGAGAAATTACGAATACAAATAAAATTAAAATCACATCAAAAGAAAACAAGTCGCGTAAGGCGAAAATACAATATTTAGTCAAGTAGCTGTCGAACTCACAGAATGAAACTGAACGCAACGCAACACATCAAGACCGTATACTCGTAGCATCGTCACTCCACCGCCCGTGGCAAAGGCAGTGCCAGTAGATTTGACAAGAAGAGCGGGGTATTCGTTGCGCTGAGGAGGATAGCACGCTTTTCTGTAGCTCTCTTCGTTTTAACTTTCTGAGCGTGTTTTTAATCCAAACATATCATATATATATGTTTTTGGAATCAGGAACCGACAAGGAATAAGATGAAAGTGTTTTTAAATTGATTTCGGAAAAAAAATTTGATAATAATTTGTATATATATTTAATTTTCAGACCTTGTTGTTATTCCAAATATAACATATTTATATGTTTTTGGAATCAGCAAATGATGGAGAATAAGATGAACGTAAATTTGGATCGTTTTATAAAAAAAATTTTTTTTTACAATTTTCAGATTTTTAATGACCAAAGTCATTAATTAATTTTTAAGCCACCAAGCTGAAATGCAATACGGAAGTTGAGGCGGCACTGTCACGCCCTCATTTTTCAACCAAATTGGTTGAAATTTTGGTCAAGTAATCTTCGACGAAGCCCGGACTTCGGTATTGCATTTCAGCTTGGTGGCTTAAAAATTAATTAATGACTTTGGTAATTAAAAATCTGAAAATTGTAAAAAAAAATAAAAATTTATAAAACGATCCAAATTTACGTTCATCTTATTCTCCATCATTTTCTGATTCCAAAAACATATAAATATGTTATATTTGGATTAAAAACAAGCTCTGAAAATTAAATATATAAAAATTATTATCAAAATTAAATTGTCGAAATCAATTTAAAAACACTTTCATCTTATTCCTTGTTGGTTCCTGATTCCAAAAACATATAGATATGATATGTTTGGATTAAAAACACGCTCAGAAAGTTAAAACGAAGAGAGGTACAGAAAAGCGTGCTATCCTTCTTAGCGCAACTACTACCCCGCTCTTCTTGTCACTGCCTTTGCCATGAGCGGTGGACTGACGATGCTACGAGTATACGGTCTTGCTGAAAAATGGCATTGCGTTCAGTTTCATTCTGTGAGTTCGACAGCTACTTGACTAAATGTTGTATTTTCGCCTTACGCGACTTGTTCTTTTTGAAGTATCGGTGTTTTGAGTTAAAAGTTCCATAATTTTTGTTTCTTTTATCCAAGGACAGAATAATATCTGCATAACTTTTTTTTTTTCTGTATGCATAGTTTACTGCACATGCTTTCGTCGTCGACTTTGCATGTTGCGTCCGTTTCATTACGGCTAAGTTGTTGTTGTTTTTTTCAAACAATTTTATTCAAATAAATAACTACAATTAACAATATCTCATACAATGAATTAAATACAACTTATCGAGTACAACAAGCTAACTTTTAAATGTGTTTCTACGACAAAAAGACAGCTCTGCTAGAGAGTAAGATCTAAGAACTCAGAACTCAGAACTTCATCACGAGAGGATCGTGTGATATGGTCGGTCGTCGGAAAACGGGCACTCGCTATTCGGTGTCACGTACAGCGCAAGAGGCATCTATGCCAAAAACATATGTCGGAAGAAAGGATGTTCCCTTCTTGAGAGGGGTCGTTATGGGAGGTTTTACTGTGGTCAGAAACTATCGATTGGAAGGGGGGAAAAACACAGACAAACAAGTCGCGTAAGGCGAAAATACAACATACGCTTTTTTATATCTCTATTCTTTTAACTCTCTGAACGTGTTTTTAATCTAAACATATCATACCTATATGTTTTTGGAATCAGGAACCGACAAGGAATAAGATGAAAGTGGTTTTAAATTGATTTCGAAAATTTAATTTTGATCATAATTTTTATATTTTTAATTTTCAGAGCTTGTTTTTAATCCAAATATAACATATTTATATGTTTTTGGAATCAGAAAAGGATGAAGAATAAGATGAACGTAAATTTGGATCGTTTTATAAAAAAAAATGTTTTTACAATTTTCAGATTTTTAATGACCAAAGTCACTAATTAATTTTTAAGCCACCAAGCTGAAATGCAATACCGAAGTCCGGCCTTCGTCGAAGATTGCTTGGCCAAAATTTCAATCAATTTCATTGAAAAATGAGGGTGTTTTACAACAAATGAGGGTGCTTTTACAAAAAGCCGGATATGACGTCTTCAAAGGTATTTATCGAAAAAAAAGAAAACAAAACATCCGGGGATATCATTCCCAGGAACTCTCATGTAAAATGTCATAAAGATCGGTCCAGTAGTTTGGTCTGAATCGCTCTACACACACACACACACACACACACACACACACACACACACACACACACACACACACACACACACACACACACACACACACACACACACACATACACCAAGACCCTCGTCTCGATTCCCCCTCTATGTTAAAACATTTAGTCAAAACTTGACTAAATGTATAAAGAATGGTAGGTTATTGGAACGATTGATTTCTGACCAATCAAAACGTTACGTATGGGTGTACGTATCACAAATGTACGTGATACATCAACATGCAACTATGCAGTGATTGTAGCGCAGACTCTATACTCACATCAAAAATCTTTCACAAAGAAAAGAAAACTAGATCCTGATATCCCATTCTTGTTGTAACGCTCATGTTTGAGTGTACGTATCACAAAAAGTATGCAGGGATTGTAACGCAGTAAAAACAATACAAGGCAAAAACTTTCAGAAAGAAAAGAGAAAAGAGAAAATTAAGGTATATATACCTGCATGTTTGAGTACGTATCTCAAATACACGTGATATAAAAAAAAAAACATATGCAACGATTTCATCGCAGAATAAACACACACAATGACGAACAAGAGTTTCACAAGAAAAGAAAGAAAAAAAGTCATCTTCATACCTGTAATGATTTCGTTTCCATGTATGCACGTATTACAAATCCACGTTTTGAATCCACTGTCGCGCAGCCAGCACTGGTGTCGGGAACAGCTGGTATCAGAACTATACCCCCAGACTTTCTGTACTAACTATCCACACAACAACGAGAACAGCTGAGATCAGAACTATTCCACAAGACTTTTTGTACTGGCTATCTACATAACAACGAAAACAACAGAGAACAGAACTGGCACAGTTCTCTCTCAGTACTTATTGCTATTGACACAACAATTGTCAAACTCAAACCGAACTTTGTTCACGTGCAAAAAGAACAACTTGTCACATCTCGCGCGTGCTGCGGGCGCGCGCAGACAACATCAAAACACAGTGTCGCTGAACACGACGCAGTTCTGCTAAGAATGGCAGCAAAACGCACTTCTAACAGAAAGTCGCAGAGCAGCTAGAATGGTTTTTGTCGTACGCGGAACCAAGTCACAGAGGAGGAGAATACTGATGGAAAGAGTAAGAGGAAGAGAGACAAAAAGGGCGCGGGGATAGGTGGGCGCTGCATGGCTAGCGCGAGGTATTGGAGAGTCGGGCCTCAAAAGGGTTCGGATCAATCGCTCTGTGTGTGTGTGTGTGTGTGTGGTTGGGGGGGGGGGGTAGCAGGGTAGAGGGTGTCGTTGTCGCTCGATACAGTTTTTCTCTGCTTCGCTGGCTACTCGGCGACAAGGAGACGGGTGCAACTATTCATTCAATGTTTGTTGATTCTGATTTGATTTTGTTTGGGTATTTTTGTCTTGTTTTGTTTTGTCTTTACTTTGTCCCCTCCAAATCGTTACTGTGACAAGCTGTCGACGTCGTGG
This sequence comes from Littorina saxatilis, assembly GCF_037325665.1. Lineage (NCBI taxonomy): Eukaryota > Metazoa > Mollusca > Gastropoda > Littorinimorpha > Littorinidae > Littorina > Littorina saxatilis. Next base: position 27,632,738 of record NC_090252.1, on the reverse strand, counting down.
GTCTAGATGTGCACGTGATAACGGTGAAACAGGACATGGCTATCGTATGCAGGCAGTGATTGTTTCTGATAAATGTACAGTTACTGTCGTTGTGAAACACTTGCTTCCCCCCCATACACACACACACAGAGTACATTCACAAAGATACACATACATACACAAACACATGCACGCACATACATAAACACACATACACACACATACATACACAAGCATACACATACATACACAAACACATGCACGCACATACATAAACACACATAACCACGCACACACACTTACACACAAACACGCACGCACGCAAGAACACGCGCGTTCAGAAACACACACAATGACAATAAAGTTTATTCGTATTCGTATTCACACACGCACACGCAGCAAGCACGCACGTATGTACAGACAACACTCACGCATGCAGGAAAACGCACACACGCGCACATAATACACACACACACACACACACACAGATTCACTAGCACGCACGCACGCACGCACGCACGCACGCACGTACACGAACACACACACACACACACACACACACATCATCATCACACACACACGTTCACCTGCGCGCGCTCATAAATGTTAAGCAGTCTGTCTGTCTGTCTGTCTCTCTGTCTCTCTGTCAGTCTGTCTGATCAGTGCTTTCTGTGTGCTTGTAAGAGTCTCTCCAATTGTCTGTCTCTATGTCTGTATGCCTGTATATTTACCTGCTCGTCTGTCTCGTCACATGAAATTAGAGTCTGCTCATAAAAACACGTCTGTCGTTTTACATGATATTGCTATGAATGTATAATGTGTCAGAAGGTCGGTACCGTTAGTGGTCCTATTTCTGACAAAACCTAATCAAATGAAGCAAAACGTCTGAAGAGAAACTTGGTTGGGGAAAATATATTAATACCAGACAGATTGAATTTCTCTGGGACCAGACATCCCTAAACACTATATCCCGTCTAAATCATTCACTACAAGAACATGATTAGCGTCGCAACATTTCATAACTAATTTAATTGGACTTAGTTTCAGAAACCGTCCCAAGTGCGTTTTTCAGAAGAGAAAAGGAAGAAGTAAACAGAAGTAGTACTAGGAGTACTTTACTAATCCAGTAAAAGCGACTACGTTGTAACTGAGCGATTACTGAAGTCTTTGGGTAGCAGCCTATATTGAAAAGTGCGAGGAATGACGAAGACGTTTTAGCAGCTCGGGGATGTCTTTTCCTTTCTAGTAAAGACAGATAAGGGCTTAGATCATACAACGAACAAAAATACATTATTTTTCATGGCGCATAGGACTAGGTTGAAGACAAAATCAGTTTTCGATTTATGAAGTCCCCAAAAGTGGATTTTCATCAGTTGTTTTTTGAGAGAAAAAACGAAACTCAGCCAAGCTTCTTCCACTTCCAGGCGTGGCCAGGACTCACGACTTGTGTGTTAATTCCGTCTTCGATAATACCACCGCAGTCCGTCTGAGATCCTTCCGAGTGGTCGTTGTAGGCAGGTGGTCGCTTCAATACTAAGTGGTCGCAATTAAGGGTAGGTTGGACTGTATAATCCAACGGAAAGGACACATTTGTCTGCAATTCAATACCATATCAAACTTGCGCGCCCATCCTTTAATGTCACAGAATTGAGATCTGACACGAGTTTCAGTAGGGATAAAACTGGTTGATGGATTGGTGTGTTCATACTTGAGCCTTAAAGGCTTCGCCGCTTGTCTTTTCTAAAAATGGAAATGTCATGAAAAAGTGCGTTGTTTGCGACGAAGACACATTGCAGCTGCCTGGTGAGAAAGATGTCTTCAAAACTAATTTCATCGTGCAAGCAACTTCACACAAACACATCGTTCTCTTCGATTTCATTTGGTTTGAAGCTGTTTGCTCTTCGACACAACAGCAGAATATGTTTTGAAATACTGCACGATGTTTCGTGTTTCCATCACACACACACACACACACACACACACACACACACACACACACACACACACATATATACATATATATACACACACACACACATACACACACATACACACACACACACGATCTCTCTCTCTCTCCCTCTCTCTCCCTCTCTCTCCCTCTCTTTCTCTCTCTCTCTCTCTCTCTCTCTCTCTCTCTCTCTCTCTCTCTCTCTCTCTCTCTCTCTCTCTCTCTCTCTCTCTCTCTCTCCTCTCTCTCTCTCTCTAAGAGAAAGAAAGAAAGAAAGAAAAGAGAAGGAAAACGGGGGGGTGGGGTGGGGTGGGGGGGAGCACAACACACTATTAAAACTCTAGTTATGCTGACAGACGTCTACCATTAGATGTTTAACCTTCAAAAATTATATGGCTTCTAGATTTGTACGTAAGCGAACCATCAAGTCACGTCTTCATTTGTCAACCAAATTGGTTGATTTATTTGGTCAAACAATCTTTGACGAAGACCGGACTATGGGATTGCATTTCAGCTCGGTTAATTAGTTAATAGTTAATTAGTTTGGTCATTAAAATTGTCATTAAAATCGATTTTTCACAAACAAATTTAAAAGGGATTGCATCGTATTTTTCATCAAATTCTGAATCTCAAAATATATACGTATGTCATGTTTACTCTTAAAATGTGATCACAATTAACGAAAATAGTTTAATTGATACTACGATTAAAATGTAAGCTATATCTGTGGACAGAAACTAGTCCGTTTTAAACGTCAAATTAAGAGTGAACGCTGCCAGAAGTGTTAAAAAAAAAAGCCGGTTTTGTGGTTTGTGCGTCCTCAACTGTTTTTGACATGTGCAAGTTATTCAGAGAGGGTAAATGTTGGAAAAGAAAGTGTTTCTGAGCCCTCTAGCATCGTTATTTGGTCAGAACAGGTGGTGGTCTATCATGAGAGCCAGTCGATATTAGGGGCCCTTCCCCCATGTGTCCCAGCAGAAGATTGCTCTCCTCTCAAGTGAAAGCCGAGAGTACCCAATATGGACGGACTGTTTGATGATATCTTCTGCTATGGTCTGTTGAGACAGTGATATCAAAATCGAAACAGACCAATAGCAGAAGATATCATCACACAGTCAGTCAATGTTAGATATATTGCTTTTTCTCTGGACATTTTGTATTCACTGTAAAGAAATAACAAAAATATTTGTCTCAGTTTTGGCTGTTTCATACCCCTCCCCCTGATTATTATTTCTTTTTGTTCACTCTTTTATTGTACTTTCCAGTATTTCCAAATGTCTTTTCTTTCAAAAAGATATTATAGTCACTTGCTCAACTAAATGTTGGGATAATTACATTTTCATATATATTTTTTGTTTTCAAATTTATGTAACTTTGTTTTTGAAGTGGGGAAGCAATAAAGGGGTCGTCGATTTCAAAACTGATACCGACGGAAATGTCGTCGATATCACTGTTGCAATGAGCTCAGTTTTGCCCAATTGACCAATGGAAATCTACGTAACATATGAAATAGTAATATAGATCTATATGTAACCGAGTGCTGAAACACTACGATCACCTCGGGAGGCGAAGTGCAATCAAACAGGATTGAAAATGTTAGGGCTAATTTCTTAGCCCTATAAAAACTGTTATGCAAACCCGAAGGTTTCCATGAACATACAGACAATCGGAAACCACCAGACCCCATCACAAACAGAACTCCACAATCCAGAGGTGTTGACTTAAAGGCCAACAACTCGGGTGCAGAGTCTGCTGTGAAAGGAGCGGTAGCCTCCCCTGTCACATATACAGTGGTGTACATCTTCGCTTACACGAGAAGGAATATATCTTTAACATTACTCCTACGGCATCGGTTCACCGCGTTTCACTGTCGCTGCGGGAAGATCGTCAAGGGGTCCAGCCTGTTGTTCAACAGTCGTACGGTTTGTCATTATAACCTACAATAGACGATTTTCGGAAATAACATCTTCGGGTTTGTATGGGTTGTGGAAGAGTAACCTTTTCTTGAAAAACTTGGTACACACATTGGAGGGGCCAATCATTAGCGAGGAGTGTGTCGAAACACGTGCGAGTTGCCACATCCCATACAAACCCAACTATTTTCGGAATTCCGACAGAAAACACGACATCTACACACAAAAACTGGTGATTGTCTTCTTTTTCATATATGTTCCAAAATCATTTTCAGAAGAAGGTGATCGTAACTCTTTGACCATTTGTGTTGTTGACAGGTCATGCCTCGCAGCCGGCGAGCGGCGTGTCAGAGTAGCTTGCGCACAGCCGCGTGAAGTGTTTTGACAGCGAGAATTCAGAATACAGTCAGCACGTGCAATTTCATCTCGCTCGTAAATAGGCCAGGGAGGGAAATGGTCTAGGAAAACGCGCCTTGGGAATTAAAACCCGGCTGCGTTTTTGTTGCGAAGTTGATATCTCCATTGTGATTTGATGCCAATGAGTGTCCGCGCCTCTGCGGATGGCATGTAGAAAATCGGAATTTGATGCTTTTGTGTTAGGTTTTTCATTACTCGCTCTGTGTGTGTGATTGTGAGTGTGTGTGTGAGTGTGTGTGTGTGTGTGTGTGTGTGTGTGTGTGTGTGTGTGTGTCTCTCTCTCTCTCTCTCTCTCTCTCTCTCTCTCTCTCTCTTGCATAATGACCTGCATATTATGCATTTGATTTTATGAATAACCCCATGTGTATGCTCTTCATGCCTTATATTCATCATCATCATCATCTTCATCATCATCATCATCATCATCATCATCATCATTATCATCATCATCGACATCTTTATCATCACGAGTTTAGGTTTTACGACCTCCTTTTGTTGTTAACTTTTTATATTTTGTATTGTTTATTTTTATCTCCCTACCTCCCTCGATCTCTACTCTCTCTCTCTCTCTCTCTCTCTCTCTCTCTCTCTCTCTCTCTCTCTCTCTCTCTCTCTCTCTCTCTCTCTCTCTCTCTCTCTCTCTCTCTCTCGGAAATAATATGTAAGGGCAGACACGGAATTCAAATGCTTCCCGGCGAGATCGAACTGTTTCTTTTGATGTTCGCTGACGACATTGCACTGCTATCATCGTCCATAGTGGGTTTGCAAAATCAACTGAACATCTTACATAACGTTTCAAAGCGTCTTGGGTTAAGGCTAAACATGAATAAAACCAATGTCGTTGTTTTTCGAAACGGTGGTCATTTAGCCAAAAGTGAGAAATGGTTCTACGGAAACGCGCAAGTATCAAGTGCTAGCTCTTACAAGTATCTCGGTCTGACATTCACAACCCAAGCCCGTTTGAATCTCTCTTTCAATGACGCAATCACCAGAGCCAAACAAGGTGTCATTGAGATTTTTAAAGTCTTATGGAATATAGGATGCCACGACATGGACATATTTTTCAAATTATTTGATGCGCAAATTGCTCCCATCTTGCTCTATGGCTCAGAACTATGGGGATGTTTTGACTGTTCACAGATTGAAAAGGTTCACATGTATGCCTGTAAAAGATTACTCGGGATCTCGTCAAACAGTCCAAACCAGATGGTGTATGGGGAACTTGGAAGATGCACTTTGTCAATCCTAGCAAATATCCGAAGCGTAAAGTACTGGTTGAGACTTAACTGTATGCCGGATTCGAGATATGCAAAGATGTCATACATCATGTTAAAAAACGCAGTTGAAAGGGGAAAACAGAATTGGGTCTCACAAGTTAAATGCCTCCTTTGCATGAATGGATTTGGAGATGTGTGGTTGAACGGGTCTGTAGGTAGGGAATGTGCGTTTATTAGAACATTACAGCAACGTCTGCAAGACTGCTTTGAGCAAAACTGGCACTGTAAACTTGATACAAGTGTGAGATTTGATGTATACAGGATGTTTAAAGGAGAACTTGAAAAAGAAAAGTATCTGGGTGTCATTGAAAACCAGTACATACGCAAAATGTTCACAAAGTTCAGACTGGGCATTACACCATTGAAGGTAAATAAACTGCGCTATAATCCCGAGTGCGCTGAATCCAGAAATTGTACATTTTGTAAATCAACTGAAGAAAATGAAAACCACTTCCTGTTTAAATGCCCAGCTTACAATGCAATCCGTCAAAAGTACATTGGTGCTTGTTTTGACCTTGACCAGTTCTCCAACTCATCGTTGTGTATTTTACAGACTGACAACAAATTACGACTGATTGCATTGTCAAATTATGTGTTCTACGCGTTTAGACAAAGAGAAAATCAATTGTGAAATAGACCGGTATGATCGTACAACCCAAAATCCTTGTCTTCATCTTACTGTATTTTTTTTCTTCTCTGTTTTTACTTCTTGTGCTAGGTGTTGATTTTAAGTTGCCTTGCTTCCGGACGGTCAAGTCCACTGTGTTCACATGCTAACTATTTCTCCCCCTTGTACATACACATTGTGTTTGATGCAATAAAAATTCGCCTTCGCCTTCGCCTTCGCCTTCTCTCTCTCTCTCTCTCTCTCTCTCTCTCTCACTCTCACTCACTCTCTCTCTCTCTCTCTCTCTCTCTCTCTCTCTCTCTCACACACAATTCCTGTGAATTTGTTTGTCTGCCTTTTTTCTCTTCTTTTTTTGTAAAACTAATTTACGTGTGTCTAGGCCTATATATGGCAAGGGCTGGTTGAAAATAAGCTCGTTTGTAATGCTTATGCCACAATTTGATATGATTTGTTATAATGTAATCTCTCGTTTATTTCAGCTTTCTTAGTGTCACATATTTATGCTGTGTGCTGTCTTGTTATGGCCGCGAAAAAGTAGTTCTTTGAGAATGACACTTAGATGGAGGTTCACATTGATTTATTTTCATCTTTGTTTGTTTTAGATGTATTGTTACTGTTTTTAATCCAATCGTGTGTCGCTGAGGGTGTGCCGATAATTCGCTGCTCGCCTGTTTCCCTCGGAAGGACAGATTCAACCATCCCATCAATTGATGTTCTTTTGGTTTGTCTCTAAATACCTGTTTGTGCTACTGAAGCTCCTGTGTCTGTACGTCCGGCCGGCCGCTGGCATGCCGTCCGTCCGTCTGGCCTGTCTGTCCATCTGTCTCTTTGTCTTGTTCGTCTACTAGATGAGGAACGAAAAGAAGTGTGGCCGTCACCAACTCCCTTGCAGACCAAACTATACGGCAGTCGACAGGAGTTGGAGAAAACGACAACATTTATCACCAGTGCTGGACTGATTGTGTAACCTCTGCGAACGCCAAGAAGAAGAAGAAGTCTTGTTCGTCATGTGTGTCCATGTCTCTGTCTGTGAGTATGATTTTATTTTATTTCATCGTAAGCTGCGGGAGTTTTATACAGGTTCGGTAATCTTGTTTCAAATACATGAGTAAATAATAACAAAAATGTTTCTACGCTAAAGACCTCTCTCTCTCTCTCTCTTTGTCCTTTCTCTCTCTCTCTCTCGGTAGGGGTCGACCTACTGTTTCGTAGAGATAGGGATACGGCCGGCCCCAACCTTTAGTTTCTGCACAGTGTTTTAATGGACAGACAACTGACGACAAGTATGTGCACATGAGTGGTGAATGAGAGCAAAGACAACACAAGGGGGACTAACACTGATACAGGTATGAGTTCAAAATCAGACGAGTACAGGGGAAGGTTTCATGATCAGCGTTCCCGTCAAACTAGTGATACATTTAGTGTGGGTAAAGCAGTGTCTTTTTTGGTGTGGAACGTGGGAAGTGTTAACCCGTGATTTGTAAAAATGTAAAAAATTGTTACAAATCACGGGGCGCGCCCCGCGATTAACATTTTTACAAATCGCGGGGCGCGCCTCGCGATTTGTAAAATTTTTTTACAAATCGCGGGGCGCGCCTCGCGATTTGTAAACGCCCCGCGATTTGTAAAATTTTTTACAAATCACGTTTTTGCGCCCGATATTTTCTTGTCATCTCCAAAGTCAAGGGACAACAAGTCGCGTAAGGCGAAAATACAATATTTAGTCAAGTAGCTGCCATTTTTCAGCAAGACCGCATACTCGTAGCATCGTCAGTCCACCGCTCATGGCAAAGGCAGTGAAATTGACAAGAAGAGCGGGGTAGTAGTTGCGCTAAGAAGGATAGCACGCTTTTCTGTACCTCTCTTTGTTTTAACTTTCTGAGCGTGTTTTTAATCCAAACATATCATATCTATATGTTTTTGGAATCAGGAACCGACAAGGAATAAGATGAAAGTGTTTTTAAATTGATTTCGACAATTTAATTTTGATAATAATTTTTATATATTTAATTTTCAGAGCTTGTTTTTAATCCGAATATAACATATTTATATGTTTTTGGAATCAGCAAATGATGGAGAATAAGATAAACGTAAATTTGGATCGTTTTATAAATTTTTATTTTTTTTTACAATTTTCAGATTTTTAATGACCAAAGTCATCAATTAATTTTTAAGCCACCAAGCTGAAATGCAATACCGAAGTCTGGGCTTCGTCGAAGATTACTTGACCAAAATTTCAACCAATTTGGTTGAAAAATGAGGGCGTGACAGTGCCGCCTCAACTTTCACGAAAAGCCGGATATGACGTCATCAAAGACATTTATCAAAAGAATGAAAAAAACGTTCGGGGATTTCATACCCAGGAACTCTCATGTCAAATTTCATAAAGATCGGTCCAGTAGTTTAGTCTGAATCGCTCTACACACACACACACACACACGCACAGACACACATACACCACGACCCTCGTTTCGATTCCCCCTCGATGTTAAAATATTTAGTCAAAACTTGACTAAATATAACAAGTCGCGTAAGGCGAAAATACAATATTTAGTCAAGTAGCTGTCGAACTCACAGAATGAAACTGAACGCAACGCAACGCAGCAAGACCGTATACTCGTAGCATCGTCAGGCCACCGCCCGTGGCAAAGGCAGTGCACGTGGAATTGACAAGAAGAGCGGGGTATTCGTTGCGCTGAGAAGGATAGCACGCTTTTCTGTACCTCTCTTTGTTTTAACTTTCTGAGCGTGTTTTTAATCGAAACATATATCTATATGTTTTTGGAATCAGGAACCGACAAGGAATAAGATGAAAGTGTTTTTAAATTGATTTGGACAATTTAATTTTGATAATAATTTTTATATATTTAATTTTCAGAGCTTGTTTTTAATCCGAATATAACATATTTATATGTTTTTGGAATCAGCAAATGATGGAGAATAAGATAAACGTAAATTTGGATCGTTTTATAAATTTTTATTTCTTTTTACAATTTTCAGATTTTTAATGACCAAAGTCATTAATTAATTTTTAAGCCACCAAGCTGAAATGCAATACCGAACCCCGGGCTTTGTCGAAGATTACTTGACCAAAATTTCAACCAATTTGGTTGAAAAATGAGGGCGTGACAGTGCCGCCTCAACTTTCACGAAAAGCCGGATATGACGTCATCAAAGACATTTATCAAAAAAATGAAAAAAACGTTCGGGGATTTCATACCCAGGAACTCTCATGTCAAATTTCATAAAGATCGGTCCAGTAGTTTAGTCTGAATCGCTCTACACACACACACACACACACGCACGCACGCACGCACATACACCACGACCCTCGTTTCGATTCCCCCTCGATGTTAAAATATTTAGTCAAAACTTGACTAAATATAAACAAGTCGCGTAAGGCGAAAATACAATATTTAGTCAAGTAGCTGTCGAACTCACAGAATGAAACTGAACGCAATGCAACGCAGCAAGACCGTATACTCGTGGTCCACCGCTCACGGCATTGGCAGTGAAATTGACAAGAAGAGCGGGGTAGTGGTTACGCTATGCTGCATAGCACGCTTTTCTGTACCTCTCTTCGTTTTAACTTTCTGAGCGTGTTTTTAATCCAAACATATCATATCTATATATTTTTGGAATCAGGAACCGACAAGGAATAAGATGAAAGTGTTTTTAAATTGATTTCGAAAAAAAAATTTTGATAATAATTTTTATATATTTAATTTTCAGAGCTTGTTTTTAATCCGAATATAACATATTTATATGTTTTTGGAATCAGCAAATGGTGGAGAATACGGTAAACGTAAATTTGGATCGTTTTATAAATTTTTATTTTTTTTTACAATTTTCCGATTTTTAATGACCAAAGTCATTAATTAATTTTTAAGCCACCAAGCTGAAATGCAATACCGAACCCCGGGCTTCGTCGAAGAGTACTTGACCAAAATTTCAACCAATTTGGTTGAAAAATGAGGGCGTGACAGTGCCGCCTCAACTTTCACGAAAAGCCGGATATGACGTCATCAAAGACATTTATCAAAAAAATGAAAAAAACGTTCGGGGATTTCATACCCAGGAACTCTCATGTCAAATTTCATAAAGATCGGTCCAGTAGTTTAGTCTGAATCGCTCTACACACACACACACACAGACACACACACGCACACACGCACATACACCACGACCCTCGTTTCGATTCCCCCTCGATGTTAAAATATTTAGTCAAAACTTGACTAAATATAAAAATGGGATGGCGGCCAAATGGGATGGTGTCAAAATGTCGCGCAATTGTTATGACACGGTAGTAAAATGACGCTTGGCTTGTGAAATGTCGCGACAATGGGATGGGGACGAAATGGAATGCGGTGAAACCGCATGGCGGCCAAATGGAATATGGTGTCAAAATGGGATGTCGCGCTATTGTTATGACATGTTAGTAAAATGACGTTTGGTTTGTGAAATGTCGCGAAAATGGGATGGGGCAAAAAATGGGACGGTGGCAAAATGGGATTGCACCAAAATGGGATGTGGAACTAAAACCACCCCCACCACTCAGCGTAGAGGCTCTAAACAAGAAAAATAATAATAATAAAAGGCATGCATTACTTTGTGGAATGCGATATTTTTCCATTTTTACATTTTTACAAATCGCGGTTTTAGGTTCGACGTGATTTGTAAAATATTTTTACATTTTTACAAATCACGGGTTAACAGGAGGTCTTGCCTCTCACCTTGGTGATACAGATTTTTCTGCCTATGTTGGAAAGTTTGATATTGTATGTTTTATTGAGACGTTTATTGATGACTCCTTTGATCTGTCCCTACACTTTAAAAATTACGTAAAATTTGTGTCTCCAGCTATCAAGCTCTCACATCAGGGTCGCAGGTCAGGGGGTATTGTCGTGATGTGTAAGAAAAACATAGCAAAGCACATTGAATTGGTTGATTCCTCACATGATCATATGCTAGTCTTCAAACTGTCAAAACATGTGTGTGGTGGTGATCGAGATACTGTGTTCGTGCCAGTGTATGTGCCACCATGTGGTAGCCCTTATTACCAAAAGACAGACTCCTCGTGCCATCTAAATAAAGTGGAGCTATGTTTAAGTGATGTTTTAGAAATGACAAGTGATTGCCACACGCTCTTGTGCGGTGATTTTAATTCTAGAACATTAGACTACCAGGTAAATACGCAGAACATTTTTGACCTCCTTGATCAAGACTCGCAAGGTCATGACCATGACACGATTCCACATGGTAGAATGACTGAAGACTATACACTAAATGGCTTATCGATCTATGTGTATGCTTTGATCTCAAAATCTTGAATGGGGTTTGCAATGCGGACAACTCGTGCAAGTTTACTTATATCTCCCATAGTGGTAATAGTGTGGTGGATTATTGTTTAGCCTCTGTTGACCTATCCAATAACATTCACGATTTAACCATTGGCGACAGAATTGAATCAATGCATATGCCTGTGACCTTTGCGCTTGGGTTGAAAGTGAATCAGCGCCAGCCCCCTAAACAAGCACGTGTCTCAAAAGTTGTGTGGAACGATGCAAAAAAGAATGATTTTATTGAAAGTGTTAAATCAGACGATTTTAAAGCTAAGTTAAAGGAAGCGTGCGACATCATCAGCGCAGACATGAACGAGGGGCTGGAGATTTTTAACAAAGCAATGTTACAGTCGGCAAAGTGCATGACCAAAAAAGTAGGAGGTGACGCTGAAGGTAGAAGTGCGTCCTCATGGTTTGATATTGAATGTTTGGAAAAGAAGCGATCTGCGAGACGGTTGCTGAGAAGTTACCAAAGAATTAAAACAGAAGATAAAGAAGAACAAGTCGCGTAAGGCGAAAATACAATATTTAGTCAAGTAGCTGTCGAACTCACAGAATGAAACTGAACGCAATGCCATTTTACTCGTAGCATCGTCAGGCCACCGCTCATGGCAAAGGCAGTGAAATTGACAAGAAGAGCGGGGTAGTAGTTGCGCTAAGAAGGATAGCACGCTTTTCTGTACCTCTCTTTGTTTTAACTTTCTGAGCGTGTTTTAACTTTCTGAGCGTGTTTTTAATCACAACATATCATATCTATATGTTTTTGGAATCAGGAGCCGACAAGGAATAAGATGAAAGTGTTTTTAAATTGATTTGGACAATTTAATTATGATAATAATTTTTATATATTTAATTTTCAGAGCTTGTTTTTAATCCGAATATAACATATTTATATGTTTTTGGAATCAGCAAATGATGGAGAATAAGATAAACGTAAATTTGGATCGTTTTATAAATTTTTATTTTTTTTTACAATTTTCCGATTTTTAATGACCAAAGTCATTAATTAATTTTTAAGCCACCAAGCTGAAATGCAATACCGAACCCCGGGCTTCGTCGAAGATTACTTGACCAAAATTTCAACCAATTTGGTTGAAAAATGAGGGCGTGACAGTGCCGCCTCAACTTTCACGAAAAGCCGGATATGACGTCATCAAAGACATTTATCAAAAAAATGAAAAAAACGTTCGGGGATTTCATACCCAGGAACTCTCATGTCAAATTTCATAAAGATCGGTCCAGTAGTTTGGTCTGAATCGCTCTACACACACACACAGACAGACACACACACACACACACACACACACACATACACCACGACCCTCGTCTCGATTCCCCCCTCTACGTTAAAATATTTAGTCAAAACTTGACTAAATATAAAAAGAGATAGCAAAGCAAAAGTACGCTGAAGTCAGGAAGGAGTATAAAGATCTTCTTCGAACAAAGCGAACAGAGTACAGGTTAAAACAAGTTCATAACTTAGTGCTCTCTGCTGATAAACCAACGGAATTTTGGAAGGAAATAAGGAAATGTAATAGAAAAGAGGTGCACTCCAACTCCGTACCAAAAGAGGCATGGTACGAACATTTTAAGGATGTTTTAAACACCGATACAGTTGAAGGTGAACCCGAAGACGATCAGTTGCCTGATACAGGTATCAGTGACGAAATTCTTGACAGTGAAATAACTGAAATTGAAATTAGTAAAGCAATCAGAAATTTGAAAAATGGTAAAGCGGCAGGGTTTGATGGTGTGTTGAATGAAATGTTGAAAGTGTCTGAAAGTCTTATTTTACCTTTTCTAGTTAAATTGTTCAACAACATTCTCGAGAAGGGGGTGTACCCAAGAGAGTGGTCCAAGGCCATTATTGTGCCGTTACATAAAAAAGGAGACTGTGATAACCCTGATAATTACAGAGGAATTTCCCTCACCAGTACGATGAGCAAAATGTGTATGTCTGTTCTGAACGACCGCCTGTCTGTTTGGTCAAAAAATAATAACATTTTAGATGAAAGCCAGGCTGATTTCCGGAGGAATTACTCAACTATTGATCATGTGTTTACCCTTTACGCTTGCGTCCAGAAACAATTTTCACAAAAGGCCAAACTGTATGTAGCCTACATAGATTTTTGTAAGGCTTACGATAGCATTAAGCGCCCCGTGCTCTGGTCAGTGCTTTTTCGATTAGGCATACAAGGCAATATGTTTAAGGTGTTAAAGAGCATGTATGAAAATGTGAAAGCATGCGTGCGGTGCGGAAACGAATACACTGATTTCTTTGAATGTATGCAAGGCCTTAACAAGGTTGTGTAGCCTCACCGACAATTTTCTCGTTTCTGATCAACGAACTGGCGCAGGATGTCATACAACGAGGCAGACATGGGATACGTTTATCTCCGTCTGAGTTAGAACTGTTTTTATTCCCCCCTCTGCTTCTTTACCTCTGTAAACTTGTAGAGCTAGTTATTTTTCGATAAACACCCAGCAACCAAACAAATAACGACCCAGCAACAGCCTGAATCCTCGATAGCGCAATGGGTTGAGAAGCTGTTCTGCGTCGGTACTACTTTTGCGACTGAAAAGTTCCGAACGCTCTAATGTACGAAGTATACATCTCTGGAGCAAACAATACAAACATACCGCATTTAAATTAACAACTACAGGCTTGAACACATGAATCTCCATATAAAATCCATGAGTTTGGTTGTTTTCTGAATCTAGATCTGCTGTGCACAAACGTTCATCACAAGCAAATTCCCAAGGCAAGTAACTCTCATACTTTGTCTAGCGACAAGAGTAGTTTCCCTTTCAAATTTCTTTTCACTCAGTTTCTTCGACAACAGACTGCAATCCGACGGTCAGTTTTCAACAATATTTCATTTAATAAACAGATCACACGCAACCAAATGCACACATCTCATCAATTTAAACAACATAAAGCGGTTTCATACACAAATTTCTCCAGAAAACTGAACTTCATACAGTTTTTAACGTTGGAACACGGGTGCAAAAGTTCGTCTGCTAGTCCCATTTGACGAAAGAACATTATCCTAAGCGATACCAAAACATATACAGAACACACAATATCTGCCTTTGCCGCCACAGCAGAATAACAGCATATCTGTGTACTTGATTTTAGTCCAAAATAGGAAAACTGACAAGAAGTGTTAACAGAATGGAATGATTTGCACAGAACTATACAACCGCGCATTAATCGATCGCCTGCGCAGGTTGACTGGTTGAGTGAATAGGATTCGATCAAACTTTCGCAAAAAAACTCCTCTTTTCTTTGAATAACTGAAGAAAGGAGGAATAAAGAGGTTACACACCTCGTCTCAGTGATTATAAAAAATAATGGTCTCAGTTCGCGGTCATGAAAAAGCTCGCCAAAGCTCGCATTTTTCATGATCCGCTAACTTCGACCATTATTTTTAATAATCACTGAGACTCAGCATGTAACCTCTACGTAATGCTTTTTGCTGACGACATTGCGCTGTTATCCAGCACTGTAGTAGGCCTACAAAACCAGCTTAATGTCCTGCGCTGCTCTGCAGATAAACTGTGTCTGAACGTGAACTTGACAAAGACTAAGGTCATGGTTTTTAGAAAGGGCGGGCACATTGCACAGAAAGAGAAGTGGTTCTACGGAATGGATCGTCTTGAGATTGTGAACTCGTTTAAATATCTCGGTGTAACCCTTTCCACCCAACTGAGCTGGAACATTGCAGTAGAAACAAAGACAACCATGGCGAAAAAGGGAGTGATCGAAATCGTTAGATTACTGAACAGACTTGGCTGCCATTCGGCAAAGGTGTTTTTCAAACTGTTTGACGCACGGATCGCCCTTATGCTCTTGTATGGTTCAGAGCTATGGGGATATGGAAAGTATGACTCTGTGGAAAGGGTCCACCTGTTTGCGTGTAAAAAGTTTCTGAAAGTGACAATTCGAAGTCCAAACAACATTGTGTATGGTGAATTGGGAAGACATCCGCTGTATATTAACTCTGCAGTCAGATGTGTGAAATACTGGTTTACACTGCTGAAGCAACCTGATTCAAGATATTCCAAGATTGCATATAAAGCTTTATGTAATTTGGCATCGAAGGGCCACACAAATTGGGTCTCACATCGGCAGAGTCTTTTATGTTGTGATGGTTTTGCTGCTGTGTGGATGTACGGAATGGTTGGGAATGAGAAGTGTTTTTTTACAAGAGTTTAAAAGACGTTTACAAGATTGTTTTTGTCAAGAATGGTTCTCCTTTTTAGAATGCAGTGAACGTTTCGACATTTATAATTGTTACAAAACATGCTTGGAAAAAGAGAAATACATTGAATTAATCGAAGATATTAAGTACAGAGTTGCTCTTACTCGTTTCCGCGCAGGAGTATCCGAAATCAACGCTCACAAGTTTCGGTACGCACCAAACCAAACGACAAGAAACTGTCCTCTCTGTACAGCTGATAAAGAAGATGAACACCATGTTGTATTTTTATGTCCTTTTTATCAAGACCTTCGAGCAAAGTATTTGAAAATCTCGAACTCTAAGACGCTGCAACAATAACTTGTGTATTTCTGTGGCAGTAATGAGGATAATGTGATGAACAGCTTCAGCAGATTTGTGTTCTTCATGTTACAGAAGAGACGAACCCTTATAAATCAGGTTCAGTGACATGTCATCAGGGTCTTAATGTATTTGTTGAATTTTATGCGTGACTATAATTTATAACTGTGCAGATACTATTGCTGTTATTTTAACCACTATTGTAAGGGGCTGTGGCCTTAGACAATTAAAGGTTTGTTCTTGTTCTTGTTCTTGTTGTTCTCTCTCTCTCTCTCTCTCTCTCTCTCTCTCTCTCTCTCTCTCTCTCTCTCTCTCTCTCTCTCTCTCTCTCTCTCTCTCTCTCTCTCTCTGTGTTATCAAAGAACCACACCTACTCACACCACCGCGATCATCGATCGAGTTTACCGAAAGGCAAGACTAATTGTGTACTTAATTACTTTACATCACTTTTCAATCACACCGTCTCGGTTACCACAACGAATATATCGATCCGTTGGAGAAGTTCGATCGGTCCAAGTTTCCACTCCCTCCCACTGGCTGGCGAACATCGCCACTTCTTCTTGCTCCAATATTTTACATCAAAAGAAAAGAAAGGAAGAGAGAGGGAGAAAAAAGAGCAGTCCCTAAAATTAGCACTAGCCGAGAGACACGAGTGAAAGGTCTTCCATACTCTTTCATTAGAATTCTAGTTGGCCAACTTTTTTCTCAGCAGACGTCAGTCGCCGCCATCTTTGCACCGGATATCATTATTGCGCATGCCTGACATACGATCACCCAGCAAGCACAGCGCGCATTTATTCCCATCAATGACGATCGAAGCGTGGCATCCGCTGTGCAGGAATTATTGTATTGGCTGGGTTGAGAGAATTGAAATACCCCCCGCGGGTTAGAGGGAAGAATTTACCCGATGCTCCCCAGCATGTCGTAAGAGGCGACTAACGGATTCTGTTTCTCCTTTTACCCTTGTTAAGTGTTTCTTGTATAGAATATAGTCAATTTTTGTAAAGATTTTAGTCAAGCAGTATGTAAGAAATGTTAAGTCATTTGTACTGGAAACTTGCATTCTCCCAGTAAGGTAATATATTGTACTACGTTGCAAGCCCCTGGAGCAAATTTTTGATTAGTGCTTTTGTGAACAAGAAACAATTGACAAGTGGCTCTATCCCTTTCCCCGTCGCGATATAACCTTCGTGGTTGAAAACGACGTTAAACACCAAATAAAGAAAACAGAATTGAAATGATTGGCCAGACACTGACAGTAATCCTCCATCTTGCATAGTCACACCTTGTGTCAATAAGTTCAATACAGCGGGAAGGATTTTCTTTCCATTTCTGCGGAAAACGTTCCGCCATCGAATCAAGGTCTGGTGGTGCGGCTGCATTGGAGCTTGCTCGTAAAAAAAAATAAAAAATGTCATATTATACCAAATCATCAAAAGTTAGGTTTGCGGAATGGAAAGTTCTCAAAGCCTTCCTGTTATTTGATCCTTGAACGAGTAGGAAAGTATTCCCAAAATAAAAACCAATTTCATTGTCTGTCCTCTAGTTCTGAGGAACTGTTTTTGTCTGTAGCTAATTCTGCTTCTTCTTCTCTTCTTTTTCGTTCATGGGCTAAAACTCCCACGTTCACTCATGTTTTCGCACGTGTATGACCGCTTTTACCCCGCCATTCAGGCAGCCATACAACGCTTTCTGGGGTGTAGCTAATTCCAATTCCAGGGGAATAAATCGGGTGTCTATTTCAAAATGTTGCTGATAATCGTGTGTTATTTTGTGTGGTCAAAATACTGCTGCTATTCCCTAGATGAATACAAATTTAAATATCGGAACACCAATTCTGCAGGTAAAACCTGGTCATGCTTCATTTTTATGCTTGCTTGGTGCATTATTTCTTATTTACAAAGTTTACACACCATGGATACAAATACAATAACTGTTTCCATCCCTGAGACAGGTGTGCTTCAATCAATTCCCCTGCTAAGTTCTTATTCTTATTCTTATTCTTCTTCCGGAAAATTCCCCTGGACAAGTTGTGTTTTTTTACTTTTTGAAAGAGTTTAAGATTTGTAACGAGATTTAAAGTACCGACCGTCAAAGAGTTTAGACGAACCTTTTACATTTTAACCTTACAAACCTGACACCTTCATACTTTTGAAAAAGTAGGCCGGTGTCACGAACTGAAACCTCTGCTGAACAATCCTTCTCATTGCGGTCAATGCGCATGCGCCAATCTTGGACTTAAAAAATGCGACCCTTTGACCGAACGAACCATGGGTTAGGGTTAGGATTAGGGTTAGGATTAGGGTTAGGGTAAGGGTTAGGGTTAGGGTTAGGGTTAGGTTGTTCACGACCTGATTAATCTCCCTATGTTAGCGCATGCGCATTGACCGCAATGAGAAGGATTGTTCAGGCAGAGTTTTCAGTTCGAGACACCAGATAATATGATCGATGCTAAATTGCTCTCACGTGACCTCCTGAGTGTTCAAGACTAGACACAACCATAAACAATCTTCTTCTTCGTTCGTGAGCTGAAACTCCCACGTACACTCGTGGGTGTTTGTTTTTTTGCACGAGTGGAATTTTACGTGTATGACCGTTTTTACCCCGCCATTTAAGCAGCCATACGCCGTTTTCGGAGGAATCATGCTGGGTATTTTCGTGTTTCTATAACCCACCGAACTCTGACATGGATTACAGCATCTTTTTCGTGCGCACTTGGTCTTGTGCTTGCGTGTACATACGGGGGTGTTCGGACACCGAGGAGAGTCTGCACACAAAGTTGACTCTGAGAAATAAATCTCTCGCCGAACGTGGGGACGAACTCACGCTGACAGCGGCCAACTGGATACAAATCCAGCGCGCTACCGACTGAGCTACAACCCCGCCCTACAATCATTCATCTTCTTTCTTTCTTTCTTTTTTCTGTCGTCGTCTTCATACTTGTCATCGTCATCTCGTGGTCGTCTTCATACTTGTCATCGTCATCTCGTGGTCGTCTTCATACTTGTCATCGTCATCTCGTGGTCGTCTTCATACTTGTCATCGTCATCTCGTGGTCGTCTTCACACTTGTCATCGTCATCTCGTGGTCGTCTTCATACTTGTCATCGTCATCTCGTGGTCGTCTTCACACTTGTCATCGTCATCTCGTGGTCGTCTTCATTCTTGTCATCGTCATCTCGTGGTCGTCTTCATACTTGTCATCGTCATCTCGTGGTCGTCTTCATACTTGTCATCGTCATCTCGTGGTCGTCTTTGTTCCAAGACCCCTTTCGTTGTTCCCTTTTGCCCTCTAGTCATTTCAGTGGGCTAGCTACACAGTATCGTTGTTCCCTTTTGCCCTCTAGTCATTTCAGTGGGCTAGCTACACAGTATCGTTGTTCCCTTTTGCCCTCTAGTCATTTCAGTGGGCTAGCTACACAGTATCGTTGTTCCCTTTTGCCCTCTAGTCATTTCAGTCGGCTAGTTACACAGTATCGTTGTTCCCTTTTGCCCTCTAGTCATTTCAGTGGGCAGGCTACACAGTATCGTTGTTCCCTTTTGCCCTCTAGTCATTTCAGTGGGCTAGCTACACAGTGTCGTTGTTCCCTTTTGCCCTCTAGTCATTTCAGTGGGCAGGCTACACAGTATCGTTGTTCCCTTTTGCCCTCTAGTCATTTCAGTGGGCTAGCTACACAGTGTCGTTGTTCCCTTTTGCCCTCTAGTCATTTCAGTGGGCTAGCTACACAGTATCATTGGAGTCGATTTGGCCGTGGGGCTGCCTTTAAAGGAATCAAATCGATATGATTTGCTGCCAGTTCCTGGTTGCTGGCTGACCCCGGGGTAATTGAAAACCAGTGTTAAGGGCCAAATGATTACCTGTTCCGCGCCGCACGTCTTGCACGTGCGAACACAGCGCGCGCTTTGTGGCCTGGCTCTGTCAGTTTTGGTGTCCTTCGACACGGGGCGTCCCTGGAGGGCCGACCTACGGTTATGGTGACATCACAGGCGCTACACCACATCGCTATATAACATTCTGTTTCCAGCACTGTACCTCAGGCCCTTGTCATGGCTTAAAACTGACAAACAAGGTGCTACCGTACACCACCGAAGAGGCCTTTCCCCAACCACACCCAGCCAAGGGTTATAACATGGCAGTCCACCAAATGTTAAATTAAATCAATCCTTTTATCTAATTAACATTCATATCACTGATGTGATAAACTATTGTATCCCTAAATCAATTTTAAATATCTGTAATACATGTACTTGGTGTTTCACCGAGCTTTTAACCGTTATACCTGGCACAGGCACTCACGCCCACTGCGCCGAGAAAGGGGCTAACCCCATTGGCTGACGGCCGGGGTGCAGTTGGAGTGCCTGGGTGTGTCAGAGAATGTATATATATATATATCTGTGTGAGTGTATGTGTTCGGTGTGTCACAGTGGCATAGCTTTTTAGAACTATAAATGTAACAAGACTTACGTATATATCCCGCAGTGGGGCACTGCGGTTATGAAATTAAAGGCCCCTCCTGTTTTTGGAACCGCAGGAGCTTTCTAGTTTGCTGTTAGGTAGATTTTTGGTTCCTCTTTCCTGTCATGCTCTCTTTTTCTTCATGAATTCTTTTCTTTTTTCTGCCTTCTTGCTCATTCACCTGTATTTTTTCCAAAAATCTCTTCTCTTGCCGCTTGTCTCGCGATTCATGTATAGTTTAATCTGTTAGTGTTCTGATGTAAGTCCAGCAGTAGATAGGTTAAGCCTATTTTAACATACTGGAAACTGGTAATCTTCCAGTAGGTATTAATTTAGTTTTACTAAAGCCTGCTGGGACACAAGTAATGGGTTAGTGCATTTGTAAACAGGAATCGCTTGACAAGTGGCCCCCTTCATCCCCCCCTTCCTCGTCCTGATATGGCTCTGCGTAGTCGGCTGGACGTTAAGCAACAAATAAACAAACAAACAAACAAACTTACGTATATATCTGCTTTTATGCTCTCTCTGTACAAATCTGAATCATCTTTTAACCTTTGGTTTTAAAAAGTGGCTCTGAAATTGTATCCCTTTTTACAAAGAATTTCTTTGGAAAATAAATGTATTCTTTTAAAATCCCATACCCCCAACGCTTTTGGCAAAAGAACTGAAACTTCTCAACAAACTTTTATCATCATCACTCTTACCCACCCCGTCATCCTCCCCTTGTCCTTACTTTTACCAGCCTTTTAGCGTATCATCAACTCATGTCCCTAAAAGGAAAGTTTCCTGTGAGTTAGTAGAGACATCCAGATTTGCCTTCGTCAAAAGTTCGTGAGTTCCGATGTTCGCGAGTTTGTTGAAGTGGTGACGTCACATCCCGTCACGGTCACCACCTTCTAATTTCGGTCCAGATCTACGCGAAGTTCTTCGTGCGTTCGTCTGTTTTTCGAAACAGTGATGACGAGTTGTGTTATATATGACGAGTCTTTTTTTTATCGGAATATTCCAGACATCTGAATATGCTGGGTACACAAGCAACACTGAATTTTTTTTCGATTTTTAGATTCATTCCTGTAAAATCTCCCAACTCTAAAACAAATAGGTCTAGTGGAAACAAGTGTCTTGTGCAAGAGAGATCAAGGGAGATAATTGGCAGGATATGTCGCCCGTCGACTCAAGTTCTGAGTTTTGTGTGGGTATCCGTGTTCATGCACTACGCCTCCAAAATGAACAGTTTACAGATGCACAGTCCACAGAAGCGTCGTAAAGATATTAAACTTTAACACTGCGCACATAAAACATATTTTTAACATTATGAAAAGGACTAAAAGTACTCACGAAGATTGCTGATTGAGGTTCGTCAAACATGCCTTTTTCACCACGCAGATCCCGATCTTCGGCAAGCAGTGGTGAGCGCCAAAAACCAAGCGCATGCGCATTGAGGCACAAAGTTAAAAATAGAGAGGAAATCCCCACCACCGACGAATGTTCGTCTGACGAAGGTTGAATCTGGATGTCCCTAGTTTCTGTACCTCCTTCAGCGAGGCACAAAGACGAACAGTCTCTTTCCTAGCCTGTTTCACTGAAAGCAATGAAGGCAGTTTTGGCTCACGTATTCATGTTAAAACAAGATTACAATGAAAATTGAAAAGTGGACTGGGTGGCCGAGTGGTAACGCACTTGCGCTCGGAAGCGAGAGGTTGCGAGTTCGACCCTGGGTTAGGGCGTTAGCAATTTTCTTCCCCCTTTCCTAACCTAGGTGGTGGGTTCAAGTGCTAGTCTTTCGGATGAGACGAAAAACCGAGGTCCCTTCGTGTACACTACATTGGGGTGTGCACGTTAAAGATCCCACGATTGACAAAAGGGTCTTTCCTGGCAAAATTGTATAGGCATAGATAAAAAAAAAATGTCCACCAAAATACCCGTGTGACTTGGAATAATAGGCCGTGAAAAGTAGGATATGCGCCGAAATGGCTGCGATCTGCTGGCCGATGTGAATGCGTGATGTATTGTGTAAACAAATTCCATCTCACACGGCATAAATAAATCCCTGCGCCTTGAATATGTGCGCGATATAAATTGCATAAAAATAAAAAATAAAAATAGAAAATAAATCCCTGCGCTTAGAACTGTACCCACGGAATACGCGCGATATAAGCCTCATATTGATTGATTGAAAACCTATCTCCAGGGCTGAGATGCACGAGGAAGTGACCAACCGGGTGGGAGCCAGTCGCGGTGTTGGATAGGTTGACATTGAGATTTGTTGTGATTTCAACGAATCAGACCCCGCGGTTTGTTCTCTCCTGTTTGGGTGGCACCCACTTTCGCGTCGTGTACCTCAGACCTGGTCACATGACTATTTTCCTCCCCATAAGGTCACATGACAATTACGTGACTCTGGAACCATTCCTAAACAGACAGTCTCAAAGTTTATTTTTACGAAGGAGACAATCATAGTATGCATCTCTTCACACCTGGTCTCAAGATCATGAGCTCTTTTTAAGGGGTTACTTGTGTGTTCAATTCGCGTGAAAGAAACATTACACATTTTGTGCACAGGTTCCTTTAAGCAATATGGACACATCTGTGCAAAGAAAAAAGGGGGTCGACGTATTAACTTTTTTTTTAGAATTTTTTTACTGGGGGTTGTCAAGTACGATTTTGCGAAAAACACTGCGATTTTTAACATGATCCCAACTGACATATTTAGCTCTACAAATAATAAATGAGACATTAGTTTGTGTATATAAATGAATGGAGAGTATAACTTTATCATAAAACAGTACTTATCAACGTGCATTTTCAGAAAATGATCGAGGTTTCTCGAGGGCGTACACATAAAATTATCACTCCTTTAGTAGTAAAAACGTATTTAAAAAAAATTTGCGTGAAAAAAACATTACACATTTTGTGCACAGGTTCCTCTAAGCAATATGGACACATCTGTGCAAAGAAAAAAGGGGGTCGACGTATTAATTTTTTTTTTAGAATTTTTTTACCGGGGGTTGTCAAGTACGATTTTGCGAAAAACACTGCGATTCTTAAGGGGTTACTTGTGTGTTCAAATCGCGTGAAAGAAACATTACACATTTTGTGCACAGGTTCCTCTAAGCAATATGGACACATCTGTGCAAAGAAAAAAAGAGGTTGACGTATTAACTTTTGTTTTAGAATTTTTTTACTGGGGGTTGTCAAGTACGATTTTGCGAAAAACACTGCGATTCTTAACATGATCCCGACTGACATATTTAGCTCTACAAATGATAAATGAGACATTAGTTTGTGTATATAAATGAATGGAGAGTATAACTTTATCATAAAACAGTACTTATCAACGTGCATTTTCAGAAAATGATCGAGGTTTCTCGAGGGCGTACACATAAAATTATCACTCCTTTAGTAGTAAAAACGTATTTAAAAAAAATTCGCTCGACAGAAACATAACTAAACTTGAACACAGCTAAGTTCACTGTATACATATACAATACCTGTAAACAAAATAAGTTGTTGCCTTATTGTCTGCTTCACAATTATTCCCGTACCAACCCCACCCCCATTATCTTGACTGACAAAAATGATAAAAAGAAATAATTTGGGAGCGCTGGACTTGTGATACATGAGTTTGAATCAGGGTGAAGGGTTGGGGGTCGGAACATTTGTGTGCAAAGTTTCATGAAGATCTGTCCAGTAAATTTCTATGAATCGCACACCACACACACACACACGTATATATAATATATATGGCCTGGGGCGATTGTAGCTTCCCTTCTTCGTGTCCAGCTCTCTCTCTCTCTCTCTCTCTCTCTCTCTCTCTCTCTCTCTCTCTCTCTCTCTCTCTCTCTCTCCTCTCTCTCTCTCTCTCTCTCTCTCTCTCTCTCTCTCTCTCTCTCTCTCTCTCTCTCTCTCTCTCTCTCTCTCTCTCTCTCTCTCTCTCTCTCTCTCTCTCTCTCTCTCTCTCTCTCTCTCTCTCTCTCTCTCTCTCTCTCTCTCTCTCTCTCTCTCTCTCTCTCTCTCTCTCTCTCTCTCTCTCTCTCTCTCTCTCTCTCTCTCTCTCTCTCTCTCTCTCTCTCTCTCTCTCTCTCTCTCTCTCTCTCTCTCTCTCTCTCTCTCTCTCTCTCTCTCTCTCTCTCTCTCTCTCTCTCTCTCTCTCTCTCTCTCTCTCTCTCTCTCTCTCTCTCTCTCTCTCTCTCTCTCTCTCTCTCTCTCTCTCTCTCTCTCTCTCTCTCTCTCTCTCTCTCTCTCTCTCTCTCTCTCTCTCTCTCTCTCTCTCTCTCTCTCTCTCTCTCTCTCTCTCTCTCTCTCTCTCTCTCTCTCTCTCTCTCTCTCTCTCTCTCTCTCTTTGCGAATATGATTTTGAAGCGCATTACATAAAGTCGGTATCTGATATCTAAAGTCCTGATATTTTGGATGCGGAGGAATTTTTCCTGGTGATGATCTGAGGTAACGGAATTGTTCATGCATTCTGAGGGAATTTGACAGGTATCGGGGTGTGTGTGTGTGTGGGGGGGGGGGGTTGGTGGTGTGGTGGGGGGGGGGGGGCTTTTGTTGTGGGGTAAATGATTAAAACGCCTGCACCCTAACTATGAAAGCAGCCACACGCATACTCACAGAGACACAGAGGCACGCATGTTTGTGTGACGGTTTGCACGAATGACCATTGAAAATTAGTTTTTGATAAAAACAAGCGACATTTCCTTTGAGCACACAGGTGCTCAGCCAATGTGTATTGAAACTTGTTCAATTATCTCAAAATGTCATAACGTTTGGCAATATAATTATTTAACAACAACTAAAAGACTACCGGATTCCGTACATAAACAAGAAGGGCAAAGCCCATACGACTCACATGCTTGACCTTCTGCTTTAATAATAATAATAATAATAATGCAAACTTTTATAGCGCTATTCTAGAAAAATGTCTACTCTTAGCGCTTTACAATACATACATCGACCAAGCATACTATACACGCACAGGCAAAGAAACCGACCAAACATAACCAACAAACTATACATGCACAGGCAAAGAAAGCGACCAAACATACAATACACGCACAGGCAAGATAACGACCAAACATAAACAAACATACTATGACCAAACATAACCAACATACTATACGCGCGCAGGCAAAGAGAACAATCAGCACATGTAATAATTACTGACAACTAATAATGCAGGCATACAATGACAGTCCAATACACAGCCTAAGCACAAGAACCACAGTAGGCTTCTATATAAAAACGTGTCAACGGTACTATTTACACACACACACACAGTGCTGACACAAAGCGCAGAAAATATATATACACGTTATTTTAGGCGCTAGGTAGGGGGTGAGGTGGGGCGGGATGGGGTGGGTGGGGAGATGCTGGGGGGGAAATCACTTGCGCTGAAAGAGGTGTGTTTTGAGATTTGTCTTGAATGTAGTGAGAGAATCTGTGTGTCTGAGCATGAGAGGCAGTGGTAATCTATTCCAGGTCACAGGGGCTTGATAGGCGAAGGACCTCTCGCCACATGTTTTTGTTTGCACTGTGGGGAGTCGGAAGTACACATTTTTCCTACCAAAATACATGTGACCTTGACCCAAGGTCAAGGTCATCCAAGGTCATGCAACACAAAGCTGTTAATTCAAGACATAGGAAGTACAATGGTGCTTATTGGCTCTTTCTACCATGAGATATGGTCACTTTTAGTGGTTCACTACCTTATTTTGGTCACATTTCATAAGGGTCAAAGTGACCTTGACCTTGATCATATGTGACCAAATGTGTCTCATGATGAAAGCATAACATGTGCCCCACATAATCTGTAAGTTTGAAACAGTTATCTTCCATAGTTAAGGGTCAAGGTCACTTCAAAATATGTATACAATCCAACTTTGAAGATGTGACCTTGACCTTGAAGCAAGGTAAACCAAACTGGTATCAAAAGATGGGGCTTACTTTGCCCTATATATCATATATAGGTGAGGTATTCAATCTCAAAAACTTCAGAGAAAATGTGAAAAATGTGAAAAATAGCTGTTTTTTAGACAACATTTATGGCCCCTGCGACCTTGACCTTGAAGCAAGGTCAAGATGCTATGTATGTTTTTTGGGGCCTTGTCATCATACACCATCTTGCCAAGTTTGGTACTGATAGACTGAATAGTGTCCAAGAAATATTCAACGTTAAAGTTTTCCGGACGGCCGGCCGGCCGGACGGCCGGCCGGACGGACGGACGGACGGACGACTCGGGTGAGTACATAGACTCACTTTTGCTTCGCATGTGAGTCAAAAAATCAGGGGCCGTAACAACAATTCGCGGCATTGGACTGTGGGAGCACGGACCTACATTCTAATGGATGGCTGGCTTTGGATCTAGGTCACTTTAGTGGGAATATCGGTCAACTTTGAAACCTGAGGACCAGCCACTTCCGGTTCCCCTTTCAGAGTAATGAGATTGCTGGGGCCGTAGAATTTTTCATCCAGTTTTGTCCTTTTTTTTTCTCCAAAATTGATATTAGTCGGAAGAAACAAGCACACGTGTGACACGTGTGGTGGGGGTATTTCCCGGCGAGTTTTCAGTGTTGTTGTTGCGAAGCGAAGCGGCTTCCCAGTGCGGAAGGCAGGCAGTTTGTGCATCAAACAATGTTGTTGTGATGGATGGATGAGTGAGTGATGAGGGTGAATGAGTTAGTTAAACTGTGACTGAATATCTATTGATTTATTGATATTAAAGTGAACATTAGGGGGGGGGGGGGAGGGTTCGAAATGCACCATTGTGCACTCGCCTTGATGTAAGGAACACTACTGCAGTCTCTAACAGCTTCAAAGTGGGTTAGACAGGCTCTTGATAAAGACTGAGGCAAAATGTGCCAAATCACACATTGTCTTGAAAGAAGGAAAAATCTTCATTTGTCACCTTTCTGCACTTTTTTGACTTTGAGTGCATAGCCACAATGGTCACAGACAAGATGCAGCAAACAGATTTGAAAAAGACCCCAAACTGAACTTGTTATGACTATTTGTAACCCCTCTCACCTTTTTGACTTGGCCGTACCCAAGCAAAAAGGCAAAAAAAATCATAACTAATTCCATGTTGATTTTTGGTGGGGTGGACCTATTGTTCCAGACTCGCCTTGATTAGAGCAACACTAGTGCAGTGTCCAACAGCTTTTAAAATTTGTTTTGACCTCTTGACAATGTACATGTCAACAATCCCTGACTGTTGTGTAGTAAGAAAAAAATCTTCATTTTTCCCCTTTCTCCACCTTTTTGAGTGTCAGTGCATAGCCACAATGGTCACAGAAAAGATGCAGCAAACAGATTTGAAAAAGACCCAAAAGTGAACTTGTTATGACTATTTCTAACCTTTCCTACCTTGTTCACTTGGCCGTACCCAAGCCAAAAAATCATAACTAATTCCATGTTGACTTTTTGGTGGGGTGGACCTATTGTTCCAGACTCGCCTTGATTAGAGCAACACTAGTGCAGTGTTCAACAGCTTTTAAAATTTGTTTTGACCTCTTGACAATGTACATGTAAACATGTAACCCTAATCCCTGACTGTTGTGCAGTAAGAACAAATCTTCATTTCTCCCTTTTCTCCACTTATTTGTGTGTCAGTGCATAGCCACAATGGTCACAGAAAAAATGCATCAAACAGATTTGAAAAAGACCCAAAACTGAATTTGTTATGAATATTTCTCATCTTTTTTGGACTTAGAAAAATTTGTAAAAAAAACCACATTTCTTCATTTTTCCCCTTTCTCCACTTTCTCTTTCATGAGGAAGGGATAATCACACATAGTACGCCAGTGAGGTTAGAATGGTGAGGTGGGGGTCTGAGGCTGGTAAGGGATTTGACGAGAGGGCACGGATTCGGCGGTTCGCCGTGTCGAGTCAACTTCATATAGATCTGTGCAGGCGATCAACAGCCCCAGCCGATCTGGATCTGTTCAAGTCAAAAGTAAAGTCAAGGATACGAAGAAGTTTACCGAAAAACATCGATCCCAAGGACTCATGTTGTAACTTTTCAAAGCAGTTACATTCAATCAAAGCTCTATCCACATTAAACCGAACGGGAATCGTCGAAGATCCACGCAACTTCACTGCAATGTCGAAAACGAACTCATAATGTCACCGCAGATCTATAGTTGGTTTTGGTTTTGTGTCGCAGCAAAGAAACGAAGCAAATCTCCGGCTTTTATTTCACACTAAAAAACCGTTCATTTAGCGGGTTATTAAAATATATTTCTTTGAGGTTGCAAGGCAATGGCATCGCTGAGATGTACTCCTTCGAACACACGACACAGGTTAGAAATTGACTTCATTTGGGCGCTTTTTACGGCCAAAACAGAGTGAGCTTTTTGACGGGTTTATGGAAAAATCACTTCGGGGGCAGGTCTAAAATCCTGTGTACAGTGCCAAATCATACATCATTCAAAAGAGCAAAGTATGTTCTTTATTCTAACATATGGGCTAGGGTAAGTCATAGATATAAATAGACAGTGTCTGTCTATTATATCTGTATAGGCAAGTGTATTCCATTCCTTCGATAGTCTCGTCATCTACACTTGCGTGAACAATGCAATTTTGAGTCTGTTTTGCATAAAAGACCTGCGAGATTTGTAGAAGTCAAAACAACAACTTACAGTCCAGCCTCTCAACTTTCGTTCCATGCAATTTGTTTGTCTGTACGTATAGACTGAGGGGTGCCCCGAAATGATTTGTAATCACAACATTCACAGACTTCAAATACGCCATTGAAAACTCGTCCACGTGCGTTTTAGATATATACTTGGGTGACTAAAACTGTCGTACCTACCAAAGGCCGCTTCGCGTAAGAAAATGACTACCAGAGTCGCAAGGCTCGGGATTTTTTTTACAAGAAATTTATATTTCGTTGTTCTAGTCCGAATGAATATGAAGATATGGCGAGTTGAAAACGCCGACTCTGTCGCCAGAAACACGTCTGTTTCCACACCGGAAAGAAGGAATGGACTGAGCTACTAGAAGCACGGCGCCGTGCGTACAATCGATCGAATGATGTTTTTCACACAATACCATTTGGCGATCTCTAAAAAATCATTTAAAAACGAACTAGTTGACATGTAATGAAACTATTTACTGAAATCAAGAAGTATCTTAGTTCTAGCCGTGCATATGACACACCCTTTCGCGAAAGCACACTGAACCGTGTGTATACGCATTCGCACCCGCAAACCACCAACCCAGGCGGGTTATCCAGATCCAGATCCAGATCCAGATCCAAGGGAAGTAACTCAGTGAGTATAAACATGAGCAAGAACCGCAACCCGAACACACTCGTAACACCTTAAGTTCTTCAACCTCACCCTTAAAGGAAAAGTCCAAGGTTTAGGGTCACTTTTGATATGTTGACCCTCTTAATTCATCAACCACAAATGCGTGTGTAAAAATGAACACAGAAATCCAAAAAGTATACTTTGACTCGTTTTTGGTTGTTCTGAATCGTTCCATCGCGCGCGCAGTCTTGGCTCATGACCTTGTGCACATACGTGTGCTACGTCACGAGCCTTGAACAACAAACATGGCCGGCTCAAGCAGTGAGGAAGACAAGTGGAATACGGACCGGTTTTCAGCCAGCCTGAGGTTTTAGCGTGCCCGTTTGAGCCTCTTCGTCGTCAAAATGCTGGCGAGGCCACAAGGAACTGCTTGAAACAGAGCCAGCATAAGCGGCAATACGAAATGGTAAGATTCTCTTTGTTGTGATGTTGACACACTACTAGTCCGTAGTCGCTACCTCTTGCATGCTAGATCGAAGTCAGGTGTGTTTTTCACAGATCAGTTGATGTGCTTCCACAGATCAGTGTAAGCATGTAAAGATCATTGATTTATGCTATTATTTCAGGCATCTGGTGTTGTTTATTTTCCTATCTTTAATCAAGGATTTCGTCCTTGAACTGCCCAGTTTAGAATAAATGTTTCCACAGTGATGTTCACACGCGACTATCCTTATTTTCTCTTGGAATTCTGAGTACTTTTTCAGTCACACAACGAAACATGTAGACAGCAAGTTAACATTGCGCAAAGTCTGTTTCTTGTGGACAAAACTGCAATTATCCTGGTATTTTTATTTGCGACAGTAAGACACTACATGAAATCGACACCACTAAACAGTGAAACTTTTTTGAAATGGCGGTGGGCTGCTTTCATGTGCTAATACTAATAGTGATCCTGACATTTTTCTTGCGAAACGGTCAAAGGGAAGTAATAAATGAATTTAGTTTTTTAAACGAGCACACGTGATTTCCGATCTCAAACTAGATCTGAAATCATAAGATTTTCTGAGCAGTGGCGAAACGCTGATGGCTAGTGATATCGCAAGCCGTTTTGGAAGCAAATAAGCACTGTCAGACATATGCTGAAACACGATTACAGCAGTTCAAACTTTTGATCATTGATTTTTAGGAGTACGCAATGTCGGACAGTTACACTACAAAAAGACAATGCGTTAGTGCATAGATCGGTATTCTCAAACGTCACGAACAGACAGTACGTTGCTACTATATTATTTTACTGTATTAACAAAACCTCACAGTCCCATTAAAAATGTGTGGTGTGTGCCGAAAAGCAACCATATGAGATTCAGTCAGTGAAACCCTGAATCTACCTGGGGTTAAATCGGGTTATTGACTCTCATTGCATGAATTTTTAAACTGAATATATACATTTTATGTACTACTGTTCGTGTTGTTTTTGTGATCCAGTGCAATTTCTGTGTATACCTTAGAATCTCAAGGTAATTTTTGAACGGGGCATACAGATGATACATGTTGCCATGATCACAGAGTGATACGTGTATTTTGCTTATCAGGTGTCAGTGCAGAAACTCCAAGAGGGAACGAAATTCAAATACAATGTATCTGGAAAACCTGGATGAGGAGATAGACAGCCTAACAGCACATCCTCCTATGTTTGCTCGGACATCTACTACCTTCAAACTGCATACTATGCGTACACACAGGAATATGGACGACTCAACATTGATCAAAATGGTAAGTAACACAACACAAACAGATGATTTCCATTATGATAAATTTATTTATCTGAAAGTAAAATTGACAACAGAGACTGAGTGTACAATTTGTTTTCAAATACGAAAATATCACATTGGGTTAAAAAAACAACACCATCATATATCATTAAAACTATTCTTTATTTCTAAACACATACATATCAGCATAGTTTATTCGTGTAAACATCCTCATTTCGGTTCCCAGTCTATCTGAAATCAAGGTAAGATATATGCCCAAAAAAAATAGCGATCACACAGTGCTTCAGCATGAATTTGAAAACCTGCTCTACGTCACATAGACACAGCGTGTCTTATGATTCTATCCACCCTCTCCAAACAAACACGTACACGTTTTCTCTTGTACGAATGTCTTAAAAGCTCAAACTAAGCTGCTGTTTTATTCTGTCTTGCTTTGCAGGAAATACAGGCACGTCGCTTACCCATAACAGGCAGCTGGTGCGCTAGCGAGTGGGGTTTCTCGGCAGAAGCATCAGAGTACCATTACCAACCTGTGCAGTCAAAACAATCAGAAATACTTTCCCAAACGGATGAAGAGTGGGGTTCAAACTCCCTGAGCTACAGAAGGCTGAAATATACTTTTACAAATCGTGTGACTGTGTTGAACAGATTCCTGCATGGTTTGAAGATGATACTGGGTTGTCACGTGGTCCGGTACATGGTTTACATTCTGCAACATTTTGTTCCAGACTTTTTCCACTGTTGGTCTACTCCTGCATCAGGTAGTCAGTCCATGAGCCGGTCAGCATAGCCTGTGTCCAGTATTGTCCGTTTGCCTGTTGCCTGAAACATGGTTGTTTGGAAGTAACTAACGATCTCTGCACACATTTTAACATGTGAATAAGAACAGAAAAAGTTTGTCAAAAGTATACATAGTTTAATTTGCATTTACTTCAAGGCCAGACTTTCTTCTCGTTCATTATTTCTTCATAAAGATTCTGGAAATTAACAAAATGTTTCCCCCTATCAAGGCCTCCTAACTTTTTTTTTTAAATGCAGGTCGGTTTGTTGTCATCTGTGCATTACTTCCTCTCGCCACCCGTGTTGTCATTGCCACCAGGTATCTCAACAATCAAACCGTCTATACAGGCTTAAAGGCACGTCCTTTTTCAAAACAGGATTGCTCACTACACAGATCTGCGAAAACTTTTACATAGAAAAAAAAAATCTCTTGACTTGAACATATACCAGGAATAAACATCCTGACTGGTTTTTGGAGCTGCCGGGATTTTTTTAGGGAATGTTCTACACGTGTGGCGTTAAAGAAATTAATTCATAAAATTCTACATTCCCAAAGAGAGTACCCATACAGAGTGTTCATTTCTGGTATTTTTCAAAACGGAAGGATGGCCATATCCCATGTAAAAGCCTAGTAAGATTTGAGATTTTGAACTCAATCGTTTACACGAGAAGGGCTGTCCACTTAAGAGGACGCATCCATGCCTGGATGAGAAATACACTGATAACACAGAAAAAGCACGAGTTTAACTTTAACCTGCATATTCACAAAACTGGTTCAGAGGCCCGGTAAAGGGAACACATGTTAGTTATTTTAAGAGAACATCACGAAGACCTAATTATTAAATTAAAGCCTTTCTGCACGAATGTACATCTTCTATGAATTATATTCTAAAACGCCACATGTGTAATTCATTCCACACACAAAATCCAGCTCCAAGAAGCAGTGAGGCTGTTGATTATTGGTATGTGTTCAAGTCGACAGATGATTTTTCCTGTGTAAACTGAGCCTTGGCAGATCTGATATAGTGAGCAAAGACCTGCATTTTTTTTAAACGTGTTCAGAGGCCTTGAAATGGTTAAACATTTTGTTTATTTCAAGTAGTCTTTATGAAGAAAAAATTAACAATAAGGAAGGCAAATGGGTTGAAATGCAAATTAGATTCCTTTTGACGAACTTTTTATGTTCTTCTTCACGTGTCACATTATGCGTACGTAGATCGCAAGATATTTTCGAAAAAATTCATAGATAAGCCAATCTGCAAACGGACACAAATTCACAATATTTATGATGCCAATAAATTTGACTCAAGAACAAAGCTTATGTGTTTGAGGTGATGTGCAAGGGTATGAACAGGGATCGCGTTTACGCACGATTTTTGCGTATTTGACGCATTTTAAAAGTCGCTGACGCGTTTTTTTCGCCGCGCCGCGTAAGCCATACGCAAAAATATTGTAACTTTTTCTTGTCTTCACGCAGCGCTTTTGCTCTGACTTAATAATCACCCGATCCTGAAACTGACTATAGGGCTCGAGAAGTGACGACACACATGAAATCTGCGCGTCAAAACTAAAGTCCGTTTCTTTTTGCATCGAAGTATCGCAAACGAACGTAACGAGGGTATTACCAGATAATGTCTTGTCGGATAATGAAACAGACATTAGCTGCTCTCCCATCTCGCGCTTCCAAAAGGCGGAAAGTGTGTCTAGTCGTATTAGAGCGGGAAACAAACTCGCAAGGCCCGAAGGTTGGAGACAGCAGGGGTGTTATTCGACAGGCGTGCGCGGAGTTCGACAGGAAAACTCGCCGTATTTAGGTCTTTCGTGCGTGTTTTGTTTGTGTCTGTACGTGTTTTTGTAGTACGCAAAAATATTGGTCCGTGACGCGGTTTTTTCGTTTCGTTGCGTATGACTTACGCGTTTTTTAAAAAGCTAGCGCGATCCCTGTATGAATGTTGAATGAGTCCGTCAAAGATACCCTCCATGTCGCCTTACAGTGGAACCTACCATTAAAATTATACCACCTTAAATTACCTTGCTCTTTCAAATGTACTGCTTAAACTTCTTGAACATGCAACTCTTGCTGTCTACCATAAAGACCATCAGGTCAACAACATACTCGTGAATGTTTTGTTTTGGTCTATAATTAAAATTTTCAGAAAATACCCTTTTTTATATTTTTTATTCGGAAGCATACTAACTTTATTTGAAACTACTTCGACAGATATAGTTTTGCAGGTTGACGGGAGGTGAGTTACGAAAGAAATTCAATCCATATGTCGCTCAGCACAGAAAGCATAAACGATTAACATGAGTAGAAATGAACTTGTACTTGTTTTCATAATGTATTATTTGGATGGTATCTGTCAAAGACACTTTCTCGTTTTTTTTGCAAAGCTAGAATAAGGCACTAATTTTCAAAACAAAACAAAAATCTTACGATGAATGGCACGTTGGTTTTCTCCTGTGGTGATTCTGGACGGTAGGAACAGGACTGGTCAACAGTTGCGTTGTGATCACGGAGAACCGGGAAATCTGGAATGGTCACGGTGTCAGTGTCTAGTGACCTGTTCTGACCAGTGGCCGTGAGTGATGATGAAAGGTCTGGAAGTAAAAGAAGAGAGAAAATGAGTGTGAGTATAAATCAATTCGAAAGTATGCTTCTGATCTATACAGTACACTGAACATTTAGACACCCTCTGGAAGTCGTCTGGATGTGTATCCATGTTGTAGCAATTAGACTGGTTTTGCGTCTCTCAGTCAATGCAGAAAGATTAATTCCCTGCACAATTCGTAATCTTCTTGTCTCTAGCATGCAGGTCTCTGTTTACCTTACCGGTTGCACATCCACCAAAAGTTTAGATCTGGTAAAAATAGCATTAAACCATGATTCCAGCAAACGCTGCCAATTTCATGAATTGATATCAGGGGATAGTTTGCGACTGAATAGAATAGATAACGTGACACACGCATTGTCTTACGTGTCCACAACCCTGACTACATTTTACTCTTTCTCTTAGCTCAACTAAGACCGTTCTGTAACTCTGTAGATCTAGCCTGTGGCGCATCTGTACTCCAGCGAATATCAGCTGGACCCAGACACACTGTTCTGCACCAATTCGTATTCGCTGCGCAGCAAAACAATGTTTACGTATGCATGAAAATAAAAGCATGTACTCTGACCTTCAACGCATTCCTTCTTGTGAGATAATCCGCTGTTCGTATGTCGCCTCGGAGTTTCAATGGCTCGTCGTAATACTGCCCCTCCGGACTTTTATGAAGGGAAGACACTGCCAGGGGTCAAAACATTTGTTTCAGGGATGAAACGCCAACTTTTGTGCTGCAGAAAAATGGCGAAATCTGTGTCCAGAAAGTGCCCGACACTTTGAAATCTGCACGCTTGTGCTGCACACATCTCTTCCATTTCCACAAGAGACTCAGAGTTTTATGAGGGAAAGTGTGCTATGAAATGCCTGGGGACATTGACGAGTTGTTGCAGTTTGCGGCTGCTCTCCACCGAGGCATTCTTTTCGGGCATACAGTGGTGACTTTTCTGTGTGAAAATCAAGCTGGTACTAGTGGTAGAATCAACACAATAACTTGTGACGTCACAGTGCACCGACGTCACAGTGCACCGACGTCACAGTGCACCGAAAACCACGTGACCACTACTTGACCCCAGGCGACTTGTCTTGGTTAGCCCCGCAACACTAAATCTTCAACTACAACAACAACAATTTTTTTTCAATTTTTAAAATATTTTTCCAGAGATGTTTGTAACATTTGGCATTCGATTTTCAAGTTTTTGGGCATATTTAAAAACCTTGGACTTTTCCTTTAAAGAATATCACCGAAACACTCTAGTGGGGGGGGGGGGGGGGGCGGGAGGCACGCAATAGTCTCGGTCAGCTTGACCCGCAGACGACGAGACCTGGATGAGATGACCGTCTGGCGATCTGACATTACTCACCGCAATCAGTCTGGCCTGGGCGAGACTACACGATCTACGGGCCATAATTCGGGATTGCGCGGCCCAAAAATAGCTAATTACTCCTATCATTAATAGACGGTGAAATGAGTGTGGGTGGTGACCGTTTCTTGTCTGAATACCATCTGCCTTAAACTGCGCCGGGCTTACCACAGTCTACCCCTGAACGTCCTTACCCTGGACCCGCAATAAAGACTGTCTGACCTAACTACCCGTACTTTGTTTTTAACCCTGATCTGTTCGCATTAAGCGCCTATATCTTGAATCCAGCTGAATCGTCTACCATAAACACCCCTAATTTAGAAGCCAGACGGACTGCATACCCTGAACATCCATATACCTTAACTAAGGAAGGGCTCTTGTCTAATCACGAGAATATCCTCCAACCAGAAGGAATGTCTGCCCTAAACCCCATTATGAGGTATATAAATGTTCCATTATTATTATCCTATTTTGAAAAGGTCATCCATAACTGGTATGAAATCGTGTTGTCTGCCCTGTATCCAAAAGGAATACGCCACTCGTCCGTACGTAACACCACAGACGTCTACTCCGCTTTTCTACCGTTTACGATGCCTCGACGGGGAGTGTTCATAGGGGCGCTGAGATGAACACGCCAACTCTCTCTCTAAGAGTAGAACATGTGCACGCCGTAGACAGTGGCACGCCTAGTTTTTTCCACCGCAGGAACAACACCCAATTCGTTCCCCCGCACGCGGAAGCAAAATTGTTATCTCGCAAAGGAATTGCCCTGTGAAGGTACGTTGTGGCAAATCACATTATCAAGTATAGATATTCTGAAGCAGAATTGCCTAGGCTATATGTATAATATGTAACTTATGTCTTGTTGTGTACTCGTGAACAGTGGCGTTCGATTTTCTGCCGAAGTCCGTGAAAATTATACAGAGAAGTCTCAATTTCGTACAAATTAACCTAGAACTACCATTTAAAGCACTATTTTAATACTCACAGTGTAATCTTCGATACCTTGCAGCCTTGTATGCGCGTTTTTGGGCACCAGCATCGTGGATAAGCTGCTCTAATCTAGCGTTATTTTGTGGTACTCAATTCTCAGTGGGTAAGGTCCCCCGCACACACAAGATAATGACCCCCGCATTTTTGCCGGAGTGCCTACTACGCCCCCCCGCACATGCGCGCTGAAAAAGCACATCATGCACAGCAAAACTGACCCGTTTGAAGCGTTTTTATTTGACAGATGGAGACCAGCGACCACACGCTATCTGCCGGGGAGGTGTCTGGGGAAGTAATCGACAGCTACCTAGACATCAGTAGTGAGGTGACTATAGGTGAGACAGTCCCTTTACAGACTTCTACACCGAAGAAGGTTGGTCTCCTCCATTTGTGTGACGAATGCGGATCAGCATACAAACACAAGCGAACATTGGACAATCACAAACGTGAGAAACATGGCAACGAATCTCGTTTTGTATGCATAGTTTGTGACAAGAGGTTTGGTCGACAGGTAGATTACCAGTCTCATATGAACAAGCATGCAGGCACCAAACCTTTCCAGTGTGGTGTTTGCAAAAAATCGTACGCACACAAACGCAGTCTGGACAAGCATATATGTCTGGGTGAAAAGCCGGGGTTTTAGTGCCAAACCTGTCAAAAGTCGTTCATAAGAAGAAAGTATCTTCGTGACCACCAAATCACCCACTCTACTGGCTACGCTTATTTATGCAATGCGTGCATGAAGCGGTATAAGCATCGCTCTGGGCTCGTATTCTTGAAAAAGCTGCAAAATTGTGTCTTTTAAAGTCAAACTGTCGTTTAACTACCGCCCGGTATTTATTTTTACTGCCCAGTAATTATTTATTTTCCCCCGGTATTAATGTGTGTCTGGCGGAAGGTCGGCAGCTACCAGAATTGGTTATTTTTAGAATAGGAGATTCCTCATGCTTGCTCCTCTCTACAAACAATATTTGAACAAGATTTATTCTTGAAAAAGCTGCAACTCATATACTGGCCTGTAAAACTCAATAAGTCCGTCAACTGCTAAGTGTTATTTATGAAACACCGGTAAGTCCTTACCGGGTTGTCTCCGAGCTGTAAAGTTAGAGGACCCCTCCCCCTCCTGTAAAGTCGCTACCTGTCAGTAACTTCACCAACACTGTCCATTAAAACCGTCAAGTTCGAATAAATCTTGTTCAAATATTATTCGTAGATTTATGCCCCTCATGGACACACATTGGTGTCATTTAAGCACCGATGCATTGCGGTCAAATACGAGCTTCTGCTCGCGAAAGATTTCAACCGATGCTCGATCATAACGGCCTGTTGCGAAAGCGTGCTTGCGTCTTGTATAATCCATTGCAGTGGCGAGGATTTGGTGTCTGATTCCGTAGCCGAACGGTTATCGAATTCGCCGGATGCGCGATTGAGTCGAGTTCGAATCGCCATCAGGCCTTACTTTTTTTGTTGTTTTACTCTTTGTCATTATTTTTTTTGTTTTTGTTTATTTTCTTCTTGTGCAAAAGAGTACGTTGTAATATCAAAATTGATTTAAAAAATTAATTTTAGGCGAGAATGAGGTGTTTTTTTAAATTGATGGTTAACATGATATTACCGTTTACTACCTTGTATACGCCCACCCACCCTATGTACCAGTTTTGCCCAAAAGTGGGGGGTGGGCGTTTACAAGGTACTATACCCTTGGCAGGAGCGGGTTCTTAGCTAGAAAAACTATATTTTGGTCATTTGTCATAGAAGTGTTCAAAGGATACGTTATTGCACAAAACTCCCCCTCTCTCTCTCTCTCTCTCTCTCTCTCTCTCTCTCTCTCTCTCTCTCTCTCTCACACACACACACACACACACACACACACACACACACACACACACACACACACACACACACACACACACACACACACAAAATCAACCTCTTCAGACATCACTTCCCGCCAAAGATGAAGCTTTGAAGATGAAGACCATTGTTGGAGCAGTCCGCGGAACAAGCCATCAACAACTGTACGACGAGTCAGGCTTTATTTCACTTTAAGAGAGGCGTAAACGTCAAAAATTGATATTATTTCACAAGATTGTACACCGTAAGGTGCCAAACTACTTACTTGCGATATTGCCACCATTAATATCAACTAATAATCCATATCGCCAGCGCAGGCCTTTAGATAGGAAAGTTCCATATCCCTCTTCTTTTTATTCCTTTTCTTCCCCTCCTTCCTTCCTCTTGCTGTCTTTCTTTGTAATGATTATGCTACGTTTATTATGTTATGATAATTTTGGATGATTAATGAGATGAGGATGATTATAATGATGATGCTTTGGATTTCCAATTTGGTTTATTTAGACAAATTGTTCAGCCGTTACCGCCTTACGTTATAATATCCATGCAGGAACACCACTATAAGCTTCTAGCTTGTTGCTGTTACCTGTGTCTTTTGTATACATGTCATGATTGTAACATTTGTTGAAATAAACTTATGTTTAAACCAAAGATGAAGCTTTCGTTTCTTTTTTTTCCTCCCAGTCAAAAATGCATTGCGATTCTCTAGCCACTCCAGAAACCTTTTTCTGTCCAATCCCCGAAGCATGTCTAAGGAAAGGAAACAATTGAAAAACAACAATAACAGCAGACTGAATAATCTTTATATATTTTCCTTGTCTACTAGTCCACTGGTCGAAACTGGGGGGTGGGCGTTTACTAGGTACTATACCGTGTACACCTGCATGCAACTGAGGTTTATAAAAAAAATAAAAATAAAATCTCCCCGTGTTTTTATTTCATTCAGTTTGTTTGGGTTGTTGCTATTGACTTTGAAACTGACACGCCGGCGAAAACGCCGGTAACGCGTGCGCAGAGAAGAGCAAGCATCGGGAATCTTCAATTCTAAAAATAACCAACTGGTAGCTGCCGACCTTCCGCTAGACACACATGAATATCGGGGGAAAATAAATAATTACTGGGCAGTAAAAATAAATACCAGGCGGTAGTTAAACGACAGTTTGACGTTGAAGGACACAATGTTGCAGCTTTTTAGCCAGCGTGTCAGTTTCAAAGTCAATAGCAGCTACCCAAACAAACTGAATGAAATAAAAACACAGGGAGACCCTTTTTATTTATTTTTCATTTTTTTGTTTTTAATCTCAGTTGCATGCAGGTGGCTGCTACCGCATTTTAGGTTGTTTTTTTTCTCTCACCTTTGTTTTTTAAAGCGGGAAGCATCCTTCTTCATGGTTATTTATTTAATTTTTTAATCAAATGTTTACATGTTTTAGTTAACAAACTTTATCAATAAACTAATATCATGTTAACCAAAGATTTAAAAAAAAACATTGCAGCCTAAAACATTTTTTTAAATCAATTTTGCTATTATAACGTACTCTTTTGCACATGAAGAAAATAAACAAAAATAAACAAATGCCAAAGAATAAAAAAAAATACGGGCAGATGGAGATTTGAACTCGACTCAATCACGCATCAGGCGAACGAGAGAACCGTTCGACCACGGAAACAGTTGAAAATAATCGGACACTGTAATGCATTAAAGAAGACGCTCGCACGCTTTCACCACAAGCCGGTATGATCGAGCATCGGTTGAAATCTTTCGCGAGCGGTATCTCGTATTTGTCCGCAATGCATTGGTGCTTAAATGACACCAATGTGTGTCCATGAGGGACATAAATCTACAAACAATATTTTAACAAGATTTATTCAAAATTGACGGTTTTAGAGGAGGGGGATGGGTCCTCCAACTTTACAGCTCGGAGACACCCAGGTAAGTCTTTCCCGGAGTTTCATGAATAACACTTAGCGGACTTATCGAGCGGAAGTGGTTTTACAGGCCGGTATATGAGTTGCAGCTGTTTCAAGAATACGAGCCCTGGTCTTGCCAGGCATAGGCGTCGGGCTCAACAAGATGGAAACTGCATATTTAACATCGCTGTAACACATATAGGCTACTATAATGCCTACATTCACACACTTGCAGAGGAACAACTTCTTTTAATTTCCATAACATTCAAGAATAAGTGTGCTCGACAGTTTTATATGACACGCAGTTAATCAGGTTTGTTTTGTTTATGACCACAAAAAAAAGAAAAAAGAGACAGAGAGTTGAGTGCTTTTTGTTTTTGTTTTATAATTCTGCTTTGTTAAAAAGCACATGAAGTCTTGCATGCCTGTCAGAGTATATCTCTGGACTCAAAGCAAAAAGTAACAACCTCACAGCTTCCTGTGTAAAGTGGACATATTTATGTGCAATTCTTTCACACATACACACACATGCACGCACGCACACACACACATACACGCACGCACGCACGCGCGCACACACACACACGCACACACACTAAAACAATGGTTAATCGGTGACTTATTGCTCGTGCCAAATGTTGGAGTACATCTGAAGATGTCAGAGTCCAATCACATCCATAATTAGTGGATTTACACAAAAATTATAGCTGTATGTCATTTTTTCTGATAAACATAACGGCGGGGGATCTTACCCTAGTGTTGCGGTGGGGCGTAGTAGGCAAATCGACCAAGCTGCGGGGGATCTTACCCCGTCAAATTTCACTGTTGATCTTTGAACCGATCGTGAGTCTAAACTAAGGTAAGCTTAAACTTAAAAATGAAGAGCAGTATCCACAAGTAGTTTGACTTTGA
Source organism: Littorina saxatilis (assembly GCF_037325665.1). Lineage (NCBI taxonomy): Eukaryota > Metazoa > Mollusca > Gastropoda > Littorinimorpha > Littorinidae > Littorina > Littorina saxatilis. Next base: position 27,590,779 of record NC_090252.1, on the reverse strand, counting down.
CCAGCAAAAAGATTTAAGCCCTTCTGTTGACCGTGCTTTGTGTTATTTCAACATTTTTAACGTGGGAGACAGTATTTCTGACTTGTCTTGATGACATTTCTTCTCTTATGTAGTACACGAGAGTGTAAATGGTAAGACAACTAGCTGATCCAATGCAAAATAAAGTACAGAACAGTATGATATAAACTTCAATACTAGAAAGTCTGGTTATCTACTATTTTAAGGCATTGATTTGGAGACACCTACCATGTTGTTCATCTTGCGGGGGAACGAATTGGGTGTTGTTCCTGCGGTGGAAAAAACTAGGCGTGCCACCGTCTACGGCGTGATGTGCCAATGCCTGGGTTTCACTCTAGATTTTTGGGACCTGCTCACATATGCTAAAAAATGCGTAAACCATTAACATCTGACTTCCGCTTAAAACGCCTTAGTTTCAAGAAAAATGACACCGCATTATTTAATAGATCAACTGCCCTTAGCATCTAACTTCGACAACAGCAACTACAACAACAACAACAACAACAACAACAGCAGAAACAACAACAACAACAACTTAAACAATAACAACCAAAACAGCAAGACAATAATCATACCTTCATGAAAAAATACTCCAGGCCCAAACAAAACGTCATCCATTAGTCTGACTACCTCTACATCTCATAAAAACAATTGAGCGGAAAAACTGTGTACCTACATGAAAACATTCCAGGTCTGAAAGATCCGCCCAAGCCTCACTAAAAGCACCCTATATCGAAGAGAAACGGCAAAAGTGACAGTTCACTCTCTTTACAACAATACTTCATACCCTAAAGAACCGTCTCCCCTAACCACCCTAGAGAACTGTTCTTTTCATGGCGTGTGTGTGTGTGTGTGGGGGGGGGTGTATAAGTCTCTCTATCTCTCTCTCTCTCTCTCTCTCTCTCTCTCTCTCTCTCTCTCTCTCTCTCTCTCTCTCTCTCTCTCTCTCTCTCTCTCTCTCTCTCTCTCTCTCTCTCTCTGTGCGTGCGCGTGTAGCTGTGTGTCGGTCGGCCTCTGTCTCTGTGATTAACGGTAAAGGTGATGGTCCACTCTCATCACAAGTCATATATCACGCCCTAAAGGACCGTCTACACTAACACTAACCACCACCTCATACCCTCGCGACGACGCCCACCCTTCAGTAGGCTGTCGCTCCAAATGAGCACAGTTGCATCGATTGCTGTCATACTTCTCTCCCTATCGATCCTACCAGAGAGTGAGTGAGAGAGAGAGAGAGAGAGAGAGAGAGAGAGAGAGAGAGAGAGAGAGAGAGAGAGAGAGAGAGAGAGAGAGAGAGAAGAAGAAAAAAACTGACCCCCGTTTCTTAGCACCATGATGGCGAAGTTTTGACGAGTAAAGCTAGATACAAGGGTACGTGTGATGTTGGGCCTCTCCGATGAGAAATCACCTTCACTTGTCCCTTTGTCTATAACGCAGACCTGTAGTGGGAATGCAGGGGCACTGTTGACAGGCCTCAAATGTGTCCTTTCATCACAGGTACCACTAGAAGAGCGTTTCTTGGGGACTCCTACATTGGGGTGTGCACGTTAAAGATCCCACGATTGACAAAAGGGTCTTTCCTGGCAAAATTGTATAGGCATAGATAGAAATGTCCACCAAAATACCCGTGTGACTTGGAATAATAGGCCGTGAAAAGTAGGATATGCGCCGAAATGGCTGCGATCTGCTGGCCGATGTGAATGCGTGATGTATTGTGTAAAAAAAAAATTCCATCTCACACGGCATAAATAAATCCCTGCGCCTTGAATATGTGCGCAATATAAATTGCATAAAAAAATTTAATAAAAAAAATAAAAAATAAAAAATAAATAAATGTAAAAATAAAAATCCCTGCGCTTAGAACTGTACCCACGGAATACGCGCGATATAAGCCTCATATTGACTCCTCACCGCAATTCTTACGAGAATTTGGCGAGAAAAGGCTATTAGTACTAAATCCCGTGGGCCGTTCACGGCCAACTCCTACAGTCAACTGATCGTGTTTGATTCTCACTTGCATGGCTAGCAAGACAAGGCCTGCATGGGTAGCACAAAATCATTTCAGAGACGCTCTCGTCTATTCTTCCTGGTTTTCAATACGTGAGAGAAACGGACGGCCGTGCACATTTTTCCAGCCCGTCTTGCCTGCGGGGCTGAGTAAGGGAGCCCTTGCTTTGAAAGCCCATCATCAAAGATCAGGAGGAAAGGCTTTAGTCTCTTTGATTGTCATTGAATTGTTAATTGGAAACGCCAGTTTACTTACAGATAAAACGTTCCGCCTATTTGATGCCCGCGGGGGCTGTTAGGTTGATCCTTTCTGACTCAAGCAAAACGAGAGGAATTAATGAGGCTAGTTTGGCGCTGACGAAATAATTGTTTGGGCCTTTCTATCGCCCGATTCTATTTGCGTGTCTTGTCATTTTGAAGTGCGGTAACTTGGCAGGGAAACCAAATCACCTTGGATAGTCAGATGATGGCTTTATTCATAAAATCCGTTGACACCGCCCCAGCCTCACTGCAGAGATGGCTTTTCATGCCATGCCCCAAATTACTTCAGGTCGAGATTTTATTTAATGAAAGCAAAGATTATTAATTTTTGTGCATGCTGTGCTCTTATCAAATCCTGCAGGGGTTAGGGTTGGGGTGGAGTGGTGGTGCTAGATAAGCAAAAGTAAATGGAAAACCTGACAGAAAGTTTGTAATCAAATGTTTGATGAGAAAACAAGAACAATCTCTATACAAAAGATGCTGTGCATTTCTATTGGCTCTGGCCGTTTTCTGGGGATTACGTACATATTAAAGTAGATATACAGGCAGGAAAATATTCAACGTCTCTTTTCCTTGGATAAGCACCCTGTTCCCTAGCTGAACTGGCTGAGACTCGCTGCTTAAAACTAGTTTGAGCGTTTTTACTGTTCACATGGGCAGCAATTTTGATTTGACTTGGCGCCAACTAACTCCTACCTCCCAACCTACCCTCCCCTAGTCCCAATGCCCCTCTCCCTTACCTAGTCCCTACCACTAATGACCCCCTAGCCCACATCACCCAACCTACCC
>NC_090252.1:27415204-27585204 GCF_037325665.1 Littorina saxatilis | reverse complement strand
TCGCGTCAAAACTCAACAAGGAGGACGGAGATGTACAGGTTAGCAGTTTTATTTACGCAATGGGGGCACAAGCGGAGAGCATTTTTAAACAATTTGCTCTGACAGCAGAACAACAGAAAAGTTTTGACATTGTGGCGCAACGGTTTGACACCCACTTCACCCCCAAACGAAATCTCATTCACGAGAGAGCGCTGTTCCACCAGAGAAGCCAACAACAAGGTGAAACTATCGAAGAATATGTTCGTGACCTGTTCAAGCTAGCAGAATTCACCGAGTTCCCTGACAGGGATAACACCATACGAGACAGAGTTGTCTTAGGTGTTACAGATCAGAACTTGTCTCAAAAGCTTCAGCTCGAACCAGACCTAGATTTGGACAAGGCAGTGACGATGGCTCGCCAGCACGAGCAAGTAAAGGCACAGATGGCAGAGCAGCGTGGCGTCAGCAGCAACGTGGACGAAGTCAACAAATCCAGTGTTGGCGGCAGCAGTTTCCAGAGAGGAAGAGGCCGTAACCATGGTCACCGAGGCGGCGCTCAAGGTTTCTCCGGCCATCGCGGCAGCAGCTCAAGTCATCGCGGCGGCAGCTCAAGTCATCGCGGCGGCAGCACAAGTCAGCGCGGCGGCAGACAGTCAGGCCAACGTTCGTGCTACAAGTGTGGTAACAGTCCACACGAAAGAGGTACAGTCTGTCCAGCAATGGGGAAAACTTGTCGAGCCTGTGGTAAATCTAACCATTTTCAGTCTGTGTGCCGGTCCAAGCAAACACTGGACAATCTCACTAACTCTGAACAGGGCGAGAAGTTCTTTTTGGGTAGTCTAGAAACCACAGAAAACGAACCACCATGGAGAGTTTCCCTTAGCATAGGAAATAGGGTGGTCAATTTCAAAATAGACACAGGGGCTGATGTATCTGTCATTTCGGAATCTGAGTTCAACAAGATGAGTCCAAGACCCAAACTTCACACTAGTCATGCCAAACTAGAGTCCCCGGGAGGTCCTGTTGAGAACATGGGTCAGTTCGTAGCGCAAACAAGCTTTAAGGGAAAGCGTACAACCTTCAGAGTTTACGTTTTGAGAGGGGAAACAGATAGTCTCCTCAGCAGGAGCACAGCTTTGAAGCTAGGTCTAGTTAAGAGGCTAGATGAAATGAACAACTTAGCATTTGGGGACATAGGCGTCCCAGTCAAATGTGATCCAATCAAGATCGTTCTGAATGAAGACGCAGAACCGTACAGCATTTCAGTTCCGAGACGAGTTCCGATTCCGTTGTTACCAAAAGTTGAGAGAGAACTTCAACGCATGCTTTCGGATGGCATCATAGAAAAGGTCACCGAACCGACAGACTGGTGTGCACCGATCGTGCCAGTATTGAAAAAGAATGGAAACGTTCGCATCTGTGTTGATTTGAAACGTTTGAATCGGTCGGTCAAGCGGGAGCGCTACACACTTCCAACGTTGGAAGACATGACACACAAACTCGCAGGGGCGAAAGTTTTTACAAAACTCGATGCGACTTCCGGTTTCTGGCAAATTCCTCTACAGGAAGAGTCAGCAAAACTGACAACGTTCATGACGCCATTTGGAAGGTTTTACTTCAAACGGTTGCCGTTCGGGATTTCACTTGCACCCGAAATCTTCCAAAGAACCATGGAAGACATGCTTCAAGGCATAGACGGAGTCGTTTGCTTCATGGATGATGTCGTTGTCAGTGGCGACTCTGAGGCAGAGCATGATGAACGTCTCAGGCAGGTTCTAGAGCGCGTAAGACAGGCGGGGCTCAAGCTGAACAAAGAAAAGTGTGAGTTTAGGAAAACGAAGCTTGACTTTCTGGGTCACACGATCAGCCAAGACGGCATTCAACCTGATCTGTCAAAGGTCAAGGCTATCATAGAGATGACAGAGCCTCAAGACGTGAGCGAGTTGCGTCGGTTTCTCGGGATGGTTAACTACCTCGGTCGGTTCATTCCAAACCTCGCGGACATACTTAAGCCACTGAACGCGCTTCTTCACAAAGATACACAGTGGATCTGGGATAGTGAACAGCGACAGGCGTTTGAGCAGGTGAAAAAGAGTATCACAGACGCACCAACGCTGGCGTTCTACGAGTTAGGTCGCGAAACAGTCGTGTGTTCAGATGCAAGCAGCTATGGCTTAGGCGGAGTCCTATACCAAGTGTATGAAGGCGAACTCAAACCTGTCGCGTTTTGTTCGCGAACACTCACATCAGCAGAATGCAAATACGCACAGATAGAAAAAGAATGTCTTGCTGGGGTCTACGCGTGCGAAAAATTTCAAAGGTATCTTACAGGGTTACCGGAATTCAAGCTGATTACAGATCACAGACCTTTGGTTCCGCTGATTAACAAAAAGGATCTCACAGACACTCCTTTGCGGTGTCAGCGTATGTTGATGCGACTGATGCGTCACAACGTTGTCGCGGAATATGAACCAGGGAAAAATCTGGTTGTCGCCGATGCTCTGTCCAGATCTCCACTGGCAGAGACAGAGAGTCCAGAACAGAACACACTTGAAACAGATGTTCAAGTACATGTAGACGCGGTTCGCGCATCGTGGTCGGTCTCAGATGAAAAGCTAGAAGCTCTCAGAAAAGCGACACAAGAAGATGTCACGCTTCAAACAGCGTTAGAGTACACGCGATCGGGCTGGCCGCAATACAAAGAAGACGTGAAACTTGCGGCTCGTGAGTTTTACAGTGTCAAAGATGAACTGAGCGATCATGATGGATTACTAGTCAGAGGGTCAAGGATAGTAATCCCATTCTCCCACAGAAAAGATATTCTGGGCAAAATTCATGACGGGCATCAGGGCATTCAAAAATGCAGAGAAAGGGCAAACCAGTGTGTTTGGTGGTCAGGCATGGGTCAGGAAATCAAGGAAATGGTGGGGAGGTGTAGACATTGCTTAGAAAGCAAACCAACACAGCGAAAGGAACCTTTGATTACTTCAAAGTTACCTGAGTACCCATTTCAGAAAGTAGGGGTAGATCTACTAGCATTCAGGGGAGAGAACTACCTGTCATACGTAGACTACTACTCTCGCTTCATTGAGATTGAGCAGCTGTCCAGGGAAACAGCTGAAGAAGTGATAGGCAAGCTGAAAGACTTGTTCTCCAGACACGGCGTTCCAGAAATTGTGGTGTCGGACAATGGTACCCAATTCACGTCAGAAAAGTTTCAAGACTTCAGACACTCGTGGGGCTTCACGCACGTGACAAGCAGTCCACGGTATCCCCAGAGCAATGGTGAGGCGGAACGATCTGTGCAGACGTCCAAAACAATCTTGAAACAAAGCGATGTTGCCTTAGCCTTGCTATCCTACAGGGCTACCCCAATCCCATCACTTGGTGCAAGCCCAGCCGAGTTGGCGTTTGGGCGACAGCTTAGAACTCGTCTCCCAAGTCTCCCCAAATCCCTCATACCCCAAACACCTGTGGCGAAGGATTTCAAAGAACGGGACAGACAAGCAAAGCAGCAACAAAAAGAGAACTATGACCGTAGACACGGTGTCCAGTCTCTTCCCACCCTCGAGCCGGGTGAGACTGTCAAAATAAAGATCGACGGCGAAGACGGATGGCGACAGTCCGGACGTGTAGTTGAGCAGTGTGCCACTAGATCGTACGTGGTTCAAACACCGACAGGTAGACTGAGACGAAACAGACGACACCTTCGTCGGGCTCCAACAGGCGAAGAGATGCAGATTCGAGATGAAACTGTTCCAAAATCTCCTGCGGCAGGTGATTCTGGCGGCGCAGAGACTGTTGAACTTGAACTGCCAGATCCTCCAGATGTTGAAACTTCTCCTGTTCGTACCAGGAGTGGCAGGGAAGTCAAACTTCCACTACGGTTTCAGTGAAAACATTTGTTTCCATACTACGCGAAAGAGTCAGTGTAGTCACTTCTAGTCACATTCACTTTGGTGTGAAGTTCTGGTGCTTTTGTTTAAGTTTTAAGTCAGAGACACTGATGAGAGACTCAGTGCCCTGTTTGAGTCATTGTGTAGTTAAGTGTGCAAAAGGAACTTGCTTACATAACAAGAAATACTTTTAATTTCTGTCGTTAGAAATGTTAAACTTAATTAAAGTAAAAATATTCAACTTAAAAAGAAAAGTGTCCATTTAAAGAAAGGGGGATGTCATGGTATCATACATGGCTCGCCGAGACTACAATACGTTTGTGCTATTCGCGTGTCACGTGTTTCCGCCCAGCACTTTCTGGGAGCTAGCACATGGCGGCTAGAAGACATGTTAGAATCCTGATGAGTTGAAATTAAAGTTCTAAACTTGAACGGACCCGTTTCAGTATTTATGAGTGCATGGACAGCATGACATCATGACACTGTCTCTCTTACAAACACACACACACACATTTACATACGCACGCATGCACGCACACACACACACACAGGCTCACACACACACACACACACAAATCTCAGTACACACAACTGAAACCGCCACACACTGACTCATCACTGTGTACGCACATAGACAGACGGACATCAGTACACACCTTTACAAACAAACACACATATACACTCATACACACACAAAATACACACAAACTCATGCACACACACACACACTCTCTCTCTCTCTCTCTCTCTCTCTCTCTCTCTCTCTCTCTCTCTCTCTCTCTCTTTCTTACAAACAGACACACACACCTGACACCTGACACACATTCATTGGCACCGTACGCACGCCGCACTCACTGCATGCACGCACGCACACACACACAGGCTCACACACACACACACACACACACCACACACATACACACACACACACACACACACACACACATAACACAACAGTAACACGCTCCGCGTTTCGTTTTGTTTACAGTAAGCCTACTGCCAGTACTGGTACTCGCCATGCTTCTTCAGCACTTTCAAAATGGCGCCCCGAACGCTTACGGAAATTGCCGGAACATACCGAAGAGGCGCTTGTCCCTTCTGTCTAATATAAGTTCTGTGGGCCCTACCACTAATGACCCCCTAGCCCACATCACCCAACCTACCCTCCCCTAGTCCCAATGCCCCTCTCCCTTACCTAGTCCCTACCACTAATGACCCCCTAGCCCACATCACCCAACCTACCCTCCCCTCCTATGACTCCCTCCCCCACTTCCAGCCCTAACATCCCCCCTCCTATCCTACCCCCCCTTCTATCCTACGAGATGGGTGCAGTGGGAAGATTGAGATGGAGGAAGGGTTGACAGGTTCCCTCTCTACTCTCTCTTACTAGAAATTATTACCCCACTTAAAATCCGTAGGATAGAAGGGGGGGTTAGGATAGGAGGCGGGATGTTAGGGCATTGAGTTATTTACACTCGAGATATGATGCACTATTATGAATGTAACATTGTTTTCGCTAGTGTAGTGTACAATTGCAGGGAAAGGCAAATGGCCGAAATGTAATCCATAATGCCGCATTTCCCACCACAAAACGTGATCTACTTTCACGTAAAGGTATACTCGTAAATACACATATTTTGTGACGTAGCTGCATTGAGGAGTATATTATGCCCCTTTGTGTTTCCGATTTCAGTAACTAAGTACACAGATTCTCCAGCTGTCCGATGAAAAACGTCCGCATGATATTCTCCTCGATTCATTTTGGGTCACTTAGAGCTAGCATTGCTTCTCTGCATGCTGTGCCTTCAGTGCACCATTCTATCTATGTCTCTCATTCTATGCATTACTGCCTCTCAGTTCACAGGAGAAGAGATTATACTTAAAGACACCGTTCTATCTTGTTGGTCTTGAACGCCCACTCCCTGTCTTGTCTGCCTGAGCCGCTTGATGTCAATCTTTTTACATTTAGTCAAGTTTTGACTAAATGTTTTAACATGAAGGGGGAATCGAGACGAGGGTCGTGGTGCATGTGTGTGTGTGTGTGTGTGTGTGTGTGTCTGTGTGTCTGTGTGTGTGTCTGTGCGTGTGTGTGTGTAGAGCGATTCAGACTAAACTACTGGACCGATCTTTATGAAATTTGACATGAGAGTTCCTGGGAATGATATCCCCGGACGTGTGTTTTATTTTTTCGATAAATACTTTTCATGACGTCATATCCGGCTTTTTGTAAAAGTTGAGGCGGCACTGTCACACCCTCATTTTTCAATTAAATTGATTGAAATTTTGGCAAAGCAATCTTCGACAAAGGCCGGGGTTTGGTATTGCATTTCAGCTTGGTGGCTTAAAAACTAATGAGTGAGTTTGGTCATTAAAAATCGGAAACTTGTAATTAAATTTATTTTTTTATTAAACGATCCAAAAACAATGTCATCTTATTCTTCATCATTTTCTGATTCCAAAAACATATACATATGTTATATTTGGATTAAAAACAAGCTCTGAAAATTAAAAATATAAAAATTATGATCAAAATTAAATTTCCGAAATCGATTTAAAAACAATTTCATGTTATTCCTTGTCGGTTCCTGATTCCAAAAACATATAGATATGATATGTTTGGATTAAAAACACGCTCATAAAGTTAAAACAAAGAGAGGTACAGAAAAGCGTGCTATGCAGCACAGCGAAACCACTACCGCGCTGAACAGGCTCGTCAGTTTCACTCCGTTTTGCACAAGCGTCAAGTGCGTTCAGTTTCATTCTGTCAGTTCCACAGCTTGACTAAATGTAGTAATTTCGCCTTACGCGACTTGTTTTCTTTTCTTCTTCTTTCTGTCTTCTTCTTCTTCTTCTTCTTCTTCTTGTCGATCACTCAGATGGAAACGCCGGTTCTCCGCGCAAATGTTGCCGTGCGCTGTAGGTCGTCCAGACTGCCATAGCGCTTCCCTTGCACCGTGGTTGCCTCCGCCCAGATCTGGCTCCTGAGGCCATCGTGTAGTGCGCAAGTCTGCAGCAGGTGTTCCGTTGTCATGCTGCCTGTTTGACAAGGGCACTGGTCTGACTGGCCAAATCTGAACTTGGTGAAAAGGTGGTGGTTCATTCGGTTGTGGCCTGTCCGCAGCCTAAATATGAGGACCTGCTCAGACCTTGTGAGCAGGTGAAAGGCGTCATTTTTGTTGTAGTGTGGGTGCTGCTGCAACCTCTTTTTGTGTTGCTTGGCCTTGATATGGTCTTGGCTTCTTTGAAGTTGGTTGATCTGTCATTCTGGTCCTTCGTAGTGCCCTCCTTTGCCAGAGTATCTGCGGCTTCGTTGCCTAGTATGTTGCAGTGAGAGGGGACCCATTGCAGCACGACTGTGTGGGCTCTGCACAGGGAGGTCAAGGCGGATGACAGGTCATTCAGTTCTTTGTCTCTGGCAGTGTCTAAGGCCGGCAGGACTGACTTTGCGTCGCTGAAGAACACAACGTTGTTGGAGGAGAGTGGACTGTGCTCAATTTCTTTCTGTCTGTCTTTCCTTCTTTCGTTATTTCTTTCCTATTTTCTTCAATTCTTCCTTTCTTCCTTCCTTGCTTTCTTCCTTCCGTTCTTTCTTTCTTTCTTCAGTCTCTTTGTTGTATTTTCTTAAAGGGTAGGGTTGGGTTCAATTAGTCATCAACTTTATGATTTTCTGGATGCTCCGAAGTTGACGTGTGTTTTTTTCTCAACATCACCACTGTTGCTTGCAGTGAGTTCAGTTTCTGTGTCAGACGCCCTCGGTCCATATCTAACCTGGAATACCCGTAGTGTTCTTCTTACAAGTGTAGCCAAGTGGCGTACCCCGTCTCTTTGTGTGTGTTTATTTCCTGCCCGACCCAGTTGCCTCCCCTGTCTATTGCTATTCCCTCTGTGTGTGTTAGTTACATTGAGTTTACCTTTAAATATTGCCCATTGTGCTAGGAAATCCCTAACTTAAAATGGTGAGAATCAGCAGAGTAACCTCTAACCATCAGCGTCTTATGAGTGACCTGGTTGTCTTTGTTCAAACAGACAAGGCCCTGTGCATCTTTAACGAGCCGTATCATTGGGTAGGAAGTAACAACACCCCCCGTTGGCTTAGATTTGGCGCTGAAATTGAGCCTCCCGATTGGCTTATCGCCACATTCAGTCAGAGTGTAAACCCAGCCTTTAAAAGGGTGAACTTTAGACTACAACCATTTCTGGGGACAAAAATAGAAATTTAGCATAGCATAGCTAAAACCATTTGGGGGGCCCGGGTAGCTCAGGTGGTAGAGCACTGGACTTGTGATCGAAAGGTCGCTGGTTCGAATCCGGGCCGGGACAGACACGGGTCAACTTTATGTGCAGACCCAGAGACGGTATCCATCTCCCACCCCCGTGTCATCACAATGGCACGTCAAAGATCTTGGTCATTCTACCATAAGTGCAGATGGCTGATACCACCTAAACACGCAAACATCAAAAAGCCGTGAGGGCGTAAAACTCTAATCGTATAAACCAATTCATGTCCAATATAGGCAATTAAGACCTGACGGACAATAAGCCCCTTAAAATTTACAACCATTTCTTAGCGTACAACCACCTCATGTCCCAAATAGATTCTTATTCTGGGGGACAAAAATAGAAATTTAGCATAGCATAGCTACAACCACAAAAGCGATTAGTAACACTGAGCTGTGAGGTGCTCGAGTCAGTGTGTATGTGTCAAATCCGTATCGCCGTGTATCGAATCTCTTCCCGAATTTGCCGAACCGGTCTCGCTGTGCAGTTTTTGCAACGTGTTCACGATTTCAGCGTCAGCAGCAGATTTTGTGTTTCTTCTGAGTGTGCTCATCGAGGAGAATCTTGCCTTCTTCTTTACACTGCTTTCTGGTTGCTACCAGAATAATAACCTTTTTTGGTTTGCACCAGAAATACATATATTGTTTCTGGTCTTACCTACATATATTGTGTCTGGTTCTATTATTGTTTCTAACTGATTCTGGTACTGGTAAATACCAGAATTCATAATTTATAGTTCTGGTCTATATTAGAGTTCTGTTATTGTTTCTAATTTATAACTTATAGCATTGTTTCTAGTTGCTACCAGATTTAGCTAAACTGTTTTGGAACATTTCTGATTTAGATAAGCAACCTGAGTGGTTATTTTTAGTTGCTGTGTCTATATACTTGGATGTTTATTTCTCCAATAGTCTGTCTGTCTGTCTGTTTGTCTGTATGTTATTTATTGAACGCATATCTTCATCTCCTTCTCCTGTTCCTGTTCTTCCTCCTCCTCCTGTCGGTAAGGCATAGCATAATAGGTTGAAGGGACGTTACAAACTCAAAATAAAAGCTCTTCCTCCTTCTCCACCTCCTCTCCCTTTCACTTCTTCTCTCGTCGTATTTGTCGATTTGCGCCATTACTCAAGTTACTATTTCACATGGTTGTCACATTATAGCAGTGATTGTGGTAGCCACACAACAGTAATGCTCATAACTTGCTTTTCTGATCTCAGTTGTTTTCACCAACGTAATACACGTGTACCGTGGGGAGAAAAATGGCCGCCATGGCCGATTCCGGTTGGATAATATTTCGTGAAAACAACGCTTTGTGCGTATACACAACATAAATCATCTGTTGTTTTCACTCACGTGATACATGCAGAGTGCGTCACAGCACATTCCTTAGCCACGTGACCATGGGAAGGATAATGGCCGCGGCGTCAGACTCCGGTTTGATGGCGTCACCTGAATACAACGGATTACAGCAAACAAAACAAAAAAAGTTTACTTTACTCCTACTTCCCTACCCCAGCCCAACACCCCAACAACCATTCCTCTGTCTGCCCTATCATTCCCATTCCTTCTCTCTCCCCCAGGATTAATTTCGTAGACGTGGTGCGTCACACACTGCATTTTTCCTGTGCAGTCAGACAGTTGATGAAATTGGCGTGATAATTGCTGGAAACCCCCGCACATGAGAAACTGTCGCTCAAATCCCTTCTCAGTTTCTCCCTTGAGGGCAATAGCTGCAGTGGTGATAACACTAATGTGATGTCTGGTCGCGCATTAGGCCAATGATCTCTCTCTCTCTCTCTCTCTCTCTCTCTCTCTCTCTCTCTCTCTCTCTCTCTCTCTCTCTCTCTCTCTCTCTGGATCGGATTGCAGACTCTCTGTCTCTCTGTCTGTCTCTGTCTCTGTCTCTGTCTCTCTCTCTCTCTCTCTCTCTCTCTCTCTTATTCTCTTCGCGGCCTCCATTTCTAGTGACATCAGTGTTCATGTCAAGGCAAATACTACGACATTTCGACGCTTCACAAAAACCGATCCGGAGGCTGTCCGATTTACGACACCAGCGCATGCGTCGCTGTGGAGACGAGGTCAGCTGACCGGAAAGGAAGCTATTTGCGCGCGCCACGCGTGCGCGCTGGGTTGAATGGGGGCAATCAGTCGTTGTTACCTGTGTCAGAGTGGGAGGGGGAGCGAAAGGACCGCGGAGGAAACGGCTGGAAGACCTGTGAAAGTGGAGAAGACAGATTTATAAGCCTGGTTGGTCTTGGAGGTATATATTCGTCGCCTGATGTCAGAGTCGTCTGCTGCAGACAAGATTGTAAGGGGAGCTGAAAAGTGCATTTAAATGAAAGGAGACATGTACATTGAAGCAAGTATAGTAAAGAGGCGAACCAGTTCTCGTTCGTTTCCTTGAAATTTGCTGAGTACACGTCACATCAGCTCTACCGACTGACAATTGGAAAAGTTCAAAATGATAAGAGTTTTAGTGTACAACTCTTTAAGCCTTTTCTCTGAGTGGGCCATTGTTCGATCTTTATATCTCTAGGTCTCGCATATTTTTGTAGGACTAATAATCATTATCATCATCAGCAGCAGCAGCAGCAGCAGCAGCAGCAGCAGCAGCAGCAGCAGCAGCATTATCAGCATCATCATCAGTCACCTGACTGAGACAGTGATCGTCGGGAGAGGGGGGGGGGGGGGCGTGAGGGCAGAAGAGGCAGAAACCCTTCTCCAGGCTGTTCTGTTGAGGGCCGTCGACAGAAGGTCACGAAAGCTCATCTGCGTCCATTATTTGACGTTGTCAGACCAGCTCTTTCGTTGTCTCCCGGTGCCTAGTATATTGTAGAATGGTTTTGGAGAGGAGGTCATTCTTCGTGACGTGGCCGAACCACGTTCACTCATGTTTTTAGCACGAGTAGAATTTTACGTGTATGACCGTTTTTACCCCGCCATTCAGGCAGCATACGCCGATTTCGGGGGAGGCATGCTGGGTATTTTCGTGTTTCTATAACCCACCGAACTCTGACATGGATCACAGGATCTTTTCCGTGCGCACTTGGTCTTGTGCTTGCGTGTACACACGAAGGAGGTTAAGTCACTAGCAGGTCTGCACATAAGTTGACCTGGGAGATCGGAAAATCTCCATTCTTAAACCCACCAGGCGGCAGCGACCGGGATTCGAACTCACGACCTCCCGATTAGGAGGCCGACGTCTTACCACCACGCCACTGCGCCCGTCGCCGAACCACACCAACTTCCATCGTTTGATGATTGCCAGGAGAGGTTCTTGGGAGCCCACGATACCAAGCTCCGAGCATATAGTCATTGATCTTGTATCTCTGTATGATATTCGGGGCAGTTTCCTCAGACACTTGGTCTCGAATCATTGGATGCGCAGCCGTACGTCAGAATGGAGACGACTTTTAAGACTGGAAGAGCTTGAGTTTTCTTTGGAACCTGATGTTACTCTTCCACGGCCTGTTTATAGTCTGGCAATCGCTGTTTTGGCTGTGGCAAGCCGATTGCGGATTTTTGCAGTAGCAATATTTTTCAAACCCGTTTATGTAGTTGATAGCTGTGATGTGCAATCAGTGGATCGAGTTAGTCAGTTTGAACTATTCTGTACAATAATGTATCTAGCAAATGTAATAATGATAATAATGAGAATAATGAGAATAATGAGGACACTTATATGGCGCAAATCCTAAAATAGTTCTAAGCGCCTCACAATAATAGGTACTTTTTTCTCAAGGAGAGATCCAAAATACCCCTTTTAGATATTAAAAAAGCATCCCTGAGACAATGGCCCCTAGTTCAGCCCCTGTGTAGCATATTTGAGGGTTTTTCAAAAAATCAAAGCAACTGTTATATAGTTATAAGAACATGTGTTCTGGACGATTAGTGCCTTCTTGTGTTAAAGGCACAGTAAGCCTCCTGTAAACCATCACAGATACTGTCAGGCTTTTACACACAGTACAAACACCTTTCCATTTGAACGCTCACCGAACGGGAACATCCTAGGTGCCCTACGTAAAGAGCGAGCAATTTTCAAAGAATTATTTTTGCGGATTGTCTCCTCACACATGGTGCGTTTTGGCGCTAGACCTAACTTTTAAAATCTAAATAATAAATTGACAGCTTGTCACACATACATTCTTAAATCATAAAAGAATTCTTTTTTCATCAAGACAAGATCAGTACAATTCGAAGTGTTGAAAAGCCCGGAAGCAGGGTCACGCAAGGTCGTGGTTCTCGTAGCAGACGACGGTTTATGCCTATCGCCAGTTCCTCTGAACAGTCAAAAGCCATCGCTAGAGTTCTTGTGAACCACAGCCGTTTGTTTCGTGCATAGTCAGAGGTACATAATAACGTGCTATTGCAGATAAGCTCACAGCGAATTACAAACTGACGACAACATTGTGAAAAAGGGAAACTGGATCACACGGGTTCACGATGGCTCAGGGGTAAGATAAACCACGCAAAAATAAATTTTCTTTGAAAATTGCTCGCTCTTTACGGAGGGCACCTAGGATGTTCTCAAGCGGTGAGTGTTTAAATGAAAGGGTGTTTGTACTGTGTGTAAAAGCCTAACAGTATATGTGATGGTTTACGGGAGACTTACTGTGCCTTTAAAAAGGGTTCAGTGCTACTACTAATCGCTTTTGCTTTACCCTGAGTGGTACGGCCAAAAATAAGAATACATTTCAAGCTCGGAGGAGTCTCAGTGACGCATCACTCTGACCACTCTAGTCAGACAGGTGTTGCAGGTGCACGTTCTTCACACCTGTCAAGTTCTACTCCACTGCATTCCAAGGTCACGTTCTGTCCTATGCGCGAGACACTTTTAAGAAGCACGAGAGTTCAAACGAATAATAACAAAATGTGACGTTGCGCGTGGGACTTTTTTCGGGAATAAATTTGACGAATGTTCCTCTTGATCTGTGATAATAACCGTGTACAGGGCGCAAACTGCGAAAGATGGAAACAAATCAGAAGATAATACTAAGCTAATCGTCCATGACAACTTTTCTTCTTAAAATACCATGTAAAATTTATTTTGATATTTGTTTTTATCATAAATAACGTCCCCCGATTACCTCTCAAATACACACACACACACACACACACACACACACACACACACACACACACACACACGCACGCACGCATGCACGCACGCACGCACACACACACACACACACACGCACACGCATGCGCACCCAAGCACAAACTTAATTATTAAGTTAACACACACACACACACACACACTCTCACACACACACACACTCACACACACACGGGCATGCGCACGCACGCGCACAGCGTCAAGCACACACTTTCATGCACAAACACACACACACACACGACCAGTACCATTCCTCCACAGTTCCACACCAACCCAAGCCACAGACCAGAGAGAGTCGTGCAGTCCTGAAATTGTTCAGAAGCGAAAGCGGGCTCCGACAATGAACGAACGCGGGATGACACAGTCATCAATTGTAGGAGGATTTCATTTCAGACTGGAGCTAGACCGGTGAGGAATCGGGATTAGAAAAGCCTTCCATCCTTCCCATCACAATGTGAATAATTCTCTACCTATCCTCATTCCTTCCTTGCCTCCTTCCCTCCCCTCCTTTCTCTCCCCCGGGCCTCGGGGGGAAAGGGCGAGATACCACACCCGATTCATTATGTGCTTCTTACAACCTTTGTCTCCGCCTCGGTCTCCCTGTCAACCTACCTACCCAATTCCGGGCTCATTTCGTCATCAATCCCTTTCTTTACTGACGTACTTTTCAGTCATTGACGTCGCCGGTTTCAGTGTTGTTTTGGGTTATGGGTTGTGGGTTTCTCTTGAGAAACAGATGATACTTTTATTTTCAATGAATTGTACTTGATTGACACGCCGTTAAATTGGTGTGTATTGTAGTTTTAGTTTAGAATGGTGGATGGTGGAGGGGGTCGGGAGTCCCATCTTTCCCCCCCCCCCCTTTTTATATTTAGTCAAGTTTTGACTAAATATTTTAACATCGAGGGGGAATCGAAACGAGGGTCGTGGTGTATGTGCGTGTGTGCGTGTGTGTGTCTGTGTGTGTGTGTGTGTAGAGCGATTCAGACTAAACTACTGGACCGATCTTTATGAAATTTGACATGAGAGTTCCTGGGTATGAAATCCCCGAACGTTTTTTTCATTTTTTTGATAAATGTCTTTGATGACGTCATATCCGGCTTTTCGTGAAAGTTGAGGCGGCACTGTCACGCCCTCATTTTTCAACCAAATTGGTTGAAATTTTGGTCAAGTACTCTTCGACGAAGCCCGGGGTTCGGTATTGCATTTCAGCTTGGTGGCTTAAAAATTAATTAATGACTTTGGTCATTAAAAATCGGAAAATTGTAAAAAAAAATAAAAATTTATAAAACGATCCAAATTTACGTTTACCGTATTCTCCACCATTTGCTGATTCCAAAAACATATAAATATGTTATATTCGGATTAAAAACAAGCTCTGAAAATTAAATATATAAAAATTATTATCAAAATTTTTTTTTCGAAATCAATTTAAAAACACTTTCATCTTATTCCTTGTCGGTTCCTGATTCCAAAAATATATAGATATGATATGTTTGGATTAAAAACACGCTCAGAAAGTTAAAACGAAGAGAGGTACAGAAAAGCGTGCTATGCAGCATAGCGTAACCACTACCCCGCTCTTCTTGTCAATTTCACTGCCAATGCCGTGAGCGGTGGACCACGAGTATACGGTCTTGCTGCGTTGCATTGCGTTCAGTTTCATTCTGTGAGTTCGACAGCTACTTGACTAAATATTGTATTTTCGCCTTACGCGACTTGTTTATATTTAGTCAAGTTTTGACTAAATATTTTAACATCGAGGGGGAATCGAAACGAGGGTCGTGGTGTATGTGCGTGCGTGCGTGCGTGTGTGTGTGTGTGTGTGTAGAGCGATTCAGACTAAACTACTGGACCGATCTTTATGAAATTTGACATGAGAGTTCCTGGGTATGAAATCCCCGAACGTTTTTTTCATTTTTTTGATAAATGTCTTTGATGACGTCATATCCGGCTTTTCGTGAAAGTTGAGGCGGCACTGTCACGCCCTCATTTTTCAACCAAATTGGTTGAAATTTTGGTCAAGTAATCTTCGACAAAGCCCGGGGTTCGGTATTGCATTTCAGCTTGGTGGCTTAAAAATTAATTAATGACTTTGGTCATTAAAAATCTGAAAATTGTAAAAAGAAATAAAAATTTATAAAACGATCCAAATTTACGTTTATCTTATTCTCCATCATTTGCTGATTCCAAAAACATATAAATATGTTATATTCGGATTAAAAACAAGCTCTGAAAATTAAATATATAAAAATTATTATCAAAATTAAATTGTCCAAATCAATTTAAAAACACTTTCATCTCATTCCTTGTCGGTTCCTGATTCCAAAAATATATAGATATATGTTTCGATTAAAAACACGCTCAGAAAGCTAAAACAAAGAGAGGTACAGAAAAGCGTGCTATCCTTCTTAGCGCAACGAATACCCCGCTCTTCTCGTCAATTCCACGTGCACTGCCTTTGCCACGGGCGGTGGCCTGACGATGCTACGAGTATACGGTCTTGCTGCGTTGCGTTGCGTTCAGTTTCATTCTGTGAGTTCGACAGCTACTTGACTAAATATTGTATTTTCGCCTTACGCGACTTGTTTGTGTGTAGGCTAGATCTACTTGACTGACACGCGTTTGTTTTGTCTATCAACTTTTTTCATTGTCCTGCACTTTTGGTTTTGACTGGCGAATAGTGGTTGTTTTCTTTTCTTCTTTTTACATTTAGTCAAGTTTTGACTAAATGTTTTAACGTAGAGGGGGGAATCGAGACGAGGGTCGTGGTGTATGTGCGTGTGTGTGTGTGTGTGTGTGTGTGTGTGTGTGTGTGTGTGTGTGTGTGTGTCTGTCTGTGTGTGTGTGTAGAGCGATTCAGACTAAACTACTGGACTGATCTTTATGAAATTTGACATGAGAGTTCCTGGGTATGAAATCCCCGAACGTTTTTTTCATTTTTTTGATAAATGTCTTTGATGACGTCATATCCGGCTTTTCGTGAAAGTTGAGGCGGCACTGTCACGCCCTCATTTTTTAACCAAATTGGTTGAAATTTTGGTCAAGTAATGTTCGACGAAACCCGGACTTCGGTATTGCATTTCAGCTTGGTGGCGTAAAAATTAATTAATGACTTTGGTCATTAAAAATCTGAAAATTGTAAAAAAAAAATAAACATTTATAAAACGATCCAAATTTACGTTCATCTTATTCTCCATCATTTTCTGATTCCAAAAACATATAAATATGTTATATTTGGATTAAAAACAAGCTCTGAAAATTAAATATATAAAAATTATCAAGTTTTGACTAAATATTTTAACATCGAGGGGGAATCGAAACGAGGGTCGTGGTGTATGTGCGTGCGTGTGTGTGTGCGTGTGTGTGTCTGTGTGTGTCTGTGTGTGTGTGTAGAGCGATTCAGACTAAACTACTGGACCTATCTTTATGAAATTTGACATGAGAGTTCCTGGGTATGAAATCCCCGAACGTTTTTTTCATTTTTTTGATAAATGTCTTTGATGACGTCATATCCGGCTTTTCGTGAAAGTTGAGGCGGCACTGTCACGCCCTCATTTTTCAACCAAATTGGTTGAAATTTTGGTCAAGTAATGTTCGACGAAGCCCGGACTTCGGTATTGCATTTCAGCTTGGTGGCTTAAAAATTAATTAATGAATTTGGTCATTAAAAATCTGAAAATTGTAAAAAAAAAATAAAAATTTATAAAACGATCCAAATTTACGTTTATCTTATTTTCCATCATTTGGTGATTCCTAAAACATATAAATATGTTATATTCGGATTAAAAACAAGCTCTGAAAATTAAATATATAAAAATTATTATCAAAATTAAATTGTCCAAATCAATTTAAAAACACTTTCATCTTATTCCTTGTCGGTTCCTGATTCCAAAAACATATAGATATGATATGTTTCGATTACAACACGCCCAGAAAGTTAAAACGAAGAGAGGTACAGAAAAGCGTGCTATCCTTCTTAGCGCAACTACTACCCCGCTCTTCTTGTCAATTTCACTGCCTTTGCCATGAGCGGTGGACTGACGATGCTACGAGTATACGGTCTTGCTGAAAAATGGCATTGCGTTCAGTTTCATTCTGTGAGTTCGACAGCTACTTGACTAAATATTGTATTTTCGCCTTACGCGACTTGTTATTTATATATATAAACAAATATGGAAAAAATAACCAAAACAAGCCTTTTAAAGGTACTTTTTCTCGTGAAAACAGTTCAGATCACTGTCTCAGATATATTCTGGCTTTTAATGGTCACATACACAAACCATCCCTCGACTTGGTCACATACACAAACCATCCCTCGACTTGGTCACATACACAAACCATCCCTCGACTTGGTCACATACACAAACCATCCCTCGACTTGGTCACATACACAAACCATCCCTCGACTTGGTCACATACACAAACCATCCCTCGACTTGGTCACATACACAAACCAGCCCTCGACTTGGTCACATACACAAACCAGCCCTCGACTTGGTCACATACACAAACCAGCCCTCGACTTGGTCACATACACAAACCAGCCCTCGACTTGGTCACATACACAAACCAGCCCTCGACTTGGTCACATACACAAACCAGCCCTCGACTTGGTCACATACACAAACCAGCCCTCGACTTGGTCACATACACAAACCATCCCTCGACTTGGTCACATACACAAACCATCCCTCGACTTGGTCACATACACAAACCATCCCTCGACTTGGTCACATACACAAACCAGCCCTCGACTTGGTCACATACACAAACCATCCCTCGACTTGGTCACATACACAAACCATCCCTCGACTTGGTCACATACACAAACCAGCCCTCGACTTGGTCACATACACAAACCATCCCTCGACTTGGTCACATACACAAACCATCCCTCGACTTGGTCACATACACAAACCATCCCTCGACTTGGTCACATACACAAACCAGCCCTCGACTTGGTCACATACACAAACCAGCCCTCGACTTGGTCACATACACAAACCAGCCCTCGACTTGGTCACATACACAAACCAGCCCTCGACTTGGTCACATACACAAACCAGCCCTCGACTTGGTCACATACACAAACCAGCCCTCGACTTGGTCACATACACAAACCAGCCCTCGACTTGGTCACATACACAAACCAGCCCTCGACTTGGTCACATACACAAACCAGCCCTCGACTTGGTCACATACACAAACCAGCCCTCGACTTGGTCACATACACAAACCAGCCCTCGACTTGGTCACATACACAAACCAGCCCTCGACTTGGTCACATACACAAACCAGCCCTCGACTTGGTCACATACACAAACCAGCCCTCGACTTGGTCACATACACAAACCAGCCCTCGACTTGGTCACATACACAAACCAGCCCTCGACTTGGTCACATACACAAACCAGCCCTCGACTTGGTCACATACACAAACCAGCCCTCGACTTGGTCACATACACAAACCAGCCCTCGACTTGGTCACATACACAAACCAGCCCTCGACTTGGTCACATACACAAACCAGCCCTCGACTTGGTCACATACACAAACCAGCCCTCGACTTGGTCACATACACAAACCAGCCCTCGACTTGGTCACATACACAAACCAGCCCTCGACTTGGTCACATACACAAACCAGCCCTCGACTTGGTCACATACACAAACCAGCCCTCGACTTGGTCACATACACAAACCAGCCCTCGACTTAATTGGTCACATACACAAACCAGCCCTCGACTTGGTCACATACACAAACCATCCCTCGACTTGATCACATACACAAACCAGCCCTCGACTTGGTCACATACACAAACCAGCCCTCGACTTGGTCACATACACAAACCAGCCCTCGACTTGGTCACATACACAAACCAGCCCTCGACTTGGTCACATACACAAACCAGCCCTCGACTTGGTCACATACACAAACCAGCCCTCGACTTGGTCACATACACAAACCAGCCCTCGACTTGGTCACATACACAAACCAGCCCTCGACTTGGTCACATACACAAACCAGCCCTCGACTTGGTCACATACACAAACCAGCCCTCGACTTGGTCACATACACAAACCAGCCCTCGACTTTGTCACATACACAAACCAGCCCTCGACTTGGTCACATACACAAACCAGCCCTCGACTTGGTCACATACACAAACCATCCCTCGACTTGGTCACATACACAAACCATCCCTCGACTTGGTCACATACACAAACCATCCCTCGACTTGGTCACATACACAAACCATCCCTCGACTTGGTCACATACACAAACCATCCCTCGACTTGGTCACATACACAAACCATCCCTCGACTTGGTCACATACACAAACCAGCCCTCGACTTGGTCACATACACAAACCATCCCTCGACTTGGTCACATACACAAACCATCCCTCGACTTGGTCACATACACAAACCATCCCTCGACTTGGTCACATACACAAAACAGCCCTCGACTTGGTCACATACACAAACCATCCCTCGACTTGGTCACATACACAAACCATCCCTCGACTTAGTCACATACACAAACCAGCCTGCCTGGGTGCTTTCTGTGCACAGTCGGCATTTTTTTTTTACGAAGTAGGGGAAGGGCTCCTAATATGGACCGGCTCCTAATATGGACCACCACCAACTAACGGCGCTAGAGCGCTCAAAAAAGAATCGCGATCTTGTTTCCGACTCATTGCTTCTTTGGTTTTCATTAGACCTGTCATTCTGCTTGCTCGGATTTGTTAGATGTTTGCATATCTTGTTGCTATGTTCTTTGCTTTTATTATTATTTCTTATTTGCGCTTCGTTTATCGATACAACGTCTTGTGCACGGGTCAAAATGTGTTTGTCAGGGGTCAATTGGTTTGACTTGACGTTCGTGTTTCTCCGAACGTCTGTGTATGAAAACACAGATACACGCACTCCATGACTTTGTAAGAAGACGGAACATATCGCTAGGTTTCATTTGTTTGTGATGAATTTATTACCTTTAATGAAGTAGTTTTGTTTTTTGTTTACTTTTGCCAGTTTGCCAGTTCGTTTTTGGAACTTTGCAAAGATGTGTCGTCTGTCTAGGTCTAGGGAAACGCCAATGAAAAGAGACGAAGAATCCCCGAGCGTTTCTATTGGGTTTGCTTTTGATTATCCATGTGTAACCGGCTTCCTGCAACTATGGGAACCGGGGATTTATTGCATGGGGAACATGAGATTTATTTCCCAGGTGGCTGTGAATGAAAACTCATGAAAATGACGACAAATAATGATGAACCACCAGGGATATTTCTGTTTCTTGTATTCCAGATCTTTAATACGATAACTTTCACGTTTCGGAGGAAATATGTGTGTAATAATAGAATAACAACAACAAGAATAATGGAAAGTTTAATTATAGTGATTATAGTTATTATGGTCGTTATAATCATTCAAAATATAAAGTTGATGTTATTGCCCTACTCCAACGCAATTCGTCGTCTCGTCAACAATAACTTACTTGCATCACTCTCTGAATAGCAGTCTCAATAACTATTCTGCAATAATTGTGCAATCCGAAATTCCGTAAAATCCCTGATAATGTAAAAGAAAGTAAGCCTACTGTTTTAGACAGTTATTTCTCGTAAACCCAAAAATATCAGATCATTTCGTAAAATTACTGGTTTCTCCTTGCAGGAATTTCACAACATCACTGTGCCAGTGTAATACCCATTATTGTGTCTGCACACGTCATCGCGCGACTAAGACCAAAACGAATCGGGACAAGTCCTTTATAGTATGTGTCGTGAAAAGTATAGTAATACTAGTACACTTTGAAATTCTACATCAAAGAAGTAAATGGCATGGTTCTCTGAGAGGCACTGGAGAATTAGTGTGGGAGGTAGGAGGAAAACACGGGATAATGAATAGGAGAAACAGAGGGCTTTGGGGAAGAGGGGGTGGAAGAAAACAGATAATTTTCTGTAATACCTTAACCAAATGCCCTGTCTTCGTTTGGTCGGGGGCGGCCAATAAAATGTCTGGAGTAGTAATCCCGTTACGTTCGTTTTCCTTTGCATCGTTGGCGGCCTGAGCTCCCCAAAAAAAGAAGAAAAAAACAGGTTGAAAAAATACAAAAAGGGGGGTATGGGTGAGTAAAGAAAAATAATCCCTCCAGAAAGTGCACTTGTGAAACAATTTGCAGGTCTGAAAGGTTTGAGTCTGAGAAAATGTGTCCAATAATCGCAGGCTGTTTGAAAGGGCCAGAGGAGGGCAGTGCGTCTCGCTCCATGGATAGGCTAAATTTGTGTCTAGCCACTCTTTTCACATTTCTAATGCAGTAATGGACCCAGGAACTAATGCTCTTTGCTACTTGGACGATTTATTTTAAGGATCTTTACGGTATGATGAAGGGAGGTATCCTGGGCATTAATGATGACATAATATTTTGATCTGAATTACGATAAATATATCGCTGCAAAACGTTGGCAAATGTGTGTGTGTGTGTGTGTGTGTGTGTGTGTGTGTGTGTGTGTGTGTGTATGCTTTTAATGTATGATTTTCTGTGGCGATGTGTGTGCGTGCGTGCGTGCATACGTGCGTGAGCGCGTGCGTGCGTGCGTGCGTGCGTGCGTCCGTGTAATGCTTCCAGAAATTTGTGTTTCGAAGTTTTATTCCGGATTCAAGCTGTAGTGATTAGGAAAGCGCCTCTGTTGATGTGTTTTGTGTTTGTGGGTTTTCACTTCTTATCTTTGACTCGAGAGACCTTGCCAAAGAGCTGGAATTTGCAGTATGTCCTTGCAACGGCTTTTGGAATGCAATACCGATTTATATTTGTATGAATCATGTTTCACTTGTCCTTGAGATTGTGTGTTTGTGTGTGTGTGTGTGTGTGTGTGTGTGTGTGTGTGTGTGTGTGTGTGTGTTTGTGTGTGTGTGTGTTGTGTGTGTGTTTGTGTGTGTGTGTGTGCGTCTGTGTGTGTCTGTGTGTGTGGTTGTGTGTTTGGTTGTGTCTGTGTGTGTGTGTGTGCGTGTGTGTGTGTGTGTCTGTCTGTCTGTCTGTCTGTCTGTCTGTCTGTCTGTTTGTCTGTCTGCTACAGTGTGAGAAAATCCAAACTCCTGACACTAATTAAATGCCTGTGAAAGCTAGTCAGCAACGCGCGCTCTTAACAAAATACTAGCGCTGGGTTATACTTTGAATCAAATGTATCACGGTTACAATTTGTTACTGTTGCATTACAGACAAATTAGGATCCATGTTGAATCACACGAACTCGTGTAACACTTTCATTGGCCCACAAGAACCTCTGGTGTATGGACCCTCTAACGTGAACAATATTCCTGGTTTATTTTGAATACGTTGCTCGAGATGACACCCCTGAAACCAGTTGCTGTGCTAGCCATAGTTTAAGATTTTAAATTGATTGATATTAATTATATTGTATTCACAACTGATCATAATGAACATAACATGCGTAAATATGCAAGTGCTTTGGTATTGGTGTTGAAGGTTCTGAATGTTTGATTCTTATGTTCATTGATTTTTTAAGATTTTTGAAAATCTGCACATCGGAGCCACGATTCACGATTAACAGGCGATGGCCTGCAGGGATCGCTGAGCACGCGTGTTTCCCAAACTCTCGTGACCTCAAGCTAAACTTACGTGACCTCAGGCAAAACACATTGTCGGCTATCACTCGGGGCAAGCAATCGTTGCCGCAACAAATCGTAAACTCTGATGCGTATATGTTCGAATGAAATTGGGTCATATCGAGCGAACACTGCAGAACATACACATCGGAGTAAAGTTATTCGCTGTCATTGCTGTTTTTAACTGGTGCACACATTTGTGAGGGTACTAAAGTGGGGCGCAACTCCGATTGATTATCCTGACAGAGTTATTTCCGGAACATGTCCATTGAATATTCAAATCGGTATCTCTTCATACATACGAATCCTGGCTCTCACAGAAACTAGCCACGCCGTCGCACCAACCGACAAAATCTATTTCAAACACTGTAATCAGGGGCAAACATTTGTCTAATTAAATATTAACCGGCAGGTGTCAGTGAGCGGTTGCCGGTTTTGTCATTGTTGTTCCCGGTAAATACCGGACATTTTCGGTAAACGTGATACCTGACCCATAGGCACTTTGCAAGGGTGGGCAACTCAGTCTCCTGGAGATGGCTCATCGGAGACAAGACAGAAATGGGGGATGGTCGCAGCTTCTCTACCCCCCAACATGCCCACCCCCTCCACCCCCCACCCTTACGTCAAAGGACTGCAATGAACTGCTCTCGATATGTTGTGCACGTGTAAAAAGGGCACATGTTGAATTTTGAACGTGTTTCGTGGAAAGCTAGTGTTACTGTGTAAAATTAAGGCGATCATAATATAAAATAAATTGAACAATCTCTCTCTCTCTCTCTCTCTCTCTCTCTCTCTCTCTCTCTCTCTCTCTCTCTCTCTCTCTCCCTCTCCCTCTCTCTCTCTCTCTCTCTCTCTCACTCTCTCTCTCTGTATGCTTCCATCCAAACTCCATCCTCTCCGCAGTCCGGCATGCGTCTCGGTCAGTCACGTCGCCGAGACAATCAAACGAGAACTCGTCACAATGACAGCAGACAAGGGAGGTAATTTAAAAGGGGCTGATCGGGCCCCAGGACGAGTAATCCGCCTTAAGTCAGGAAAAATCAGATTTGGAGGGTGGGGGGCTTAGCGTATGCAGGCGCGCATCCCCGTTCCTCCTGCGTCCTCTGTCACCATCAGTGTCGGCACAGCCTAATTGACGCCGGCGGCCCACGTCCGCGGGACTACTTTTAGAGGTGGAGGGATCAGAAGGAGAGAGATGGATGGGATTAGTGCGCGGCGATTGCGCGTCAATGCTCGTGCGACAGAGTTTTTGGAAAGAAGCATGCCAGCTATATACCCCCTCTACTGCCGCTACTGTGTGTGCAGATCGAGGCGAAGAATAGCTGTGGTTGTCTGTCTCGGGGACGAGTTTAGATCCTGCCGGCAGTCCATGTCCAAGCCCATTAGCTTACATTCAGGCGGGTGAATCCAGCGGAATGTGTAGTGTATACATCACACGCTGATGACGTCATTCCCGCGAGAGGCCTCAGCGGGGAGATACGTTTTGTTATCTCGTCATTCCTTCTCGGGATTACACTGAGTCTCAGTTCCGTCTGGAAGGAGGGGTGTTGGAGGGGGAGGGGGGGGAGGGATGGATGAAGGGGGACCATCGGGAGGGACAACCTCAGGCCCGAAATACATAGCGTACATCGTGGAAAGGCAATGCATTCAGATCTCTATCTCCTTGAAACGTACGTTCTTCTACTTCTTTCGCTTTCATGGGCTGCAACTCCGAGTTTACACTCGTATTTTTGTACAAGCGGGTTTTGACGCGTATGGGTTTTTTTTCTCCGCCAGTTAGGCAGCCATACTTCGTTTTTGAGGGATGCATGCTGGGTGTTTTCTTGTTTCTATAACCCACCGAACTCTGACATAGATTACATGATCTTTACAGTGCGCACTTAGTCTTGTGTCTGCGTGTGCAATAGCAGGTTTGCAAATACGTTGACGTGGGAGATTGTATAGGACATTGCCCCCAACGTACGTACGTCAAACGTACGTACGTCTTACGGTCTAGAGGAAAGAGATGGTTATTGGGACTTGAAAAAGAAGCTCAAGGATGATGAAGGCGGGGGAGGGAGAGACTTCAATGCTGTTCGCGTGGATTTCTTGAAAAATACTTTGGAACGCTTTTAAAGTCATCACAAAATGTTCTACGTTTAATCCCTAAATAATCTTTTTTGTAAGTCAGTGGAGCATTGTAAGGGGTTCGCGGCTGGCCGAGATTTCTTTTATCATGTAAGGAACATAAAATGCAGCCAAAGATTGTACTGAAGTCGGTTAGATGTCGTTCTTAAATTATTATTCTTCTTCTTTTTCTTCTTCGTTCGTTCGTGAGCGTTTGTGCGTGAGGATGCAGTTACGCACCACAGTCCATTGCTGGCCTGGTCCACCCTGTCCGACTTCGGTTGGTTGTTGTTCACAGTTACCCTCTCTTAAACTGGCTGGCCTGGTCCACCCTGTCCGACTTCGGCTGGTTGTTGTTCACAGTTACCCTCTCTTAAACTGGCTGGCCTGGTCCACCCTGTCCGACCTCTGTTTGACTGTTTTCTCTCTGAGGTCACGAGCACAGCCTACCCGGCGTTTGTGTAAACTGCAAAACATGGGAGATCCTCGTCCGCCCGAGCCGTTGGGATGTGAGACTGTTCGTTCTCTTCCGCCTTCAAAGCCGTTTGGTGTTCGCCCCCGTATCCACCTTTTGAGCCGTTAGGGCGTCTGGTCTTGTGTATGTACCCCATACCTGGAGGTTTGGTTCGTCAAGTTGAACACCAGGGCGTTACCACTCACAGGAGGGCCTGCTGGTCGCACGTTTCGGGGCCAAACCTCCTCCGCGCCCTTTCGTTTGGCCTGGAGAGTAAGAGGCTTCCAGTTGCCGCCCAACACCTCATGGAGGAGAGGCTAACTGACAGGGAGAGACTGGCTCTCTTTTTCGCCGGTGCTGCAAGCAGCTTGGCCAATGAAGGTTGGAAGCATAAACAGAGACACAGACAGACAGACAGACAAACAGACAAACAAACGCAGGGCTGGATCTAAAGGGGGGGGGGGGGGCCTGGGTTCCGGACCCCTCCCCCCCCCCCCATCCGACAAATGTACTTTTTTTTCTCAAGGTGAACCGGACCCAAAATACCCTTTCTACTACTAAATTTCAACACCCCCCTCTCTCCTCCCCCCCCCCCCCCCCTTAGATCCCGCACTGTGACCTGGCCAGCATTTGTACCCTTGCAATTGCCTCATATGTTGGAAACCCCTCCCTCTCATGCACTTGGTCCAGCACTGAGACGGGCCAGTTCTGAATAAGCGCAGAGTTCGATGCAAGGGAAATAACTAAATGATCTCTACCTTGCCTGTCCAGCACCAAAAAGGCGTTGTTCCCCCTCCTTCATCACAGTCGAAACGCTCGCATACTTGTGGAGCAGTTATCTTTTATTCTTGCGAATAGGTTTTCCTAGTGTTTTTATAAGTTTTCATATACTTCACAATACATGTAGTATGCTTGCAGTGTGCGGCCATTTGTGCAGTAAGTTTACATCCTGATTTATGCCTTTTTCTCAGCCAGACCGAAATAAAATGGATATTAATTGCTGCCTTTTGCTACTTTTTTACATTTAGTCAAGTTTTGACTAAATGTTTTAACATAGAGGCGGAATCGAGACGAGGGTCGTGGTGTATATGTGTGTGTGTGTGTGTGTGTGTGTGTGTGTGTGTGTGTGTGTGTGTGTGTGTAGAGCGATTCAGAGTAAACTACTGGACCGATCTTTATGAAATTTGACATGAGAGTTCCTGGGTATGATATCCCCGGACGTTTTTTTCATTTTTTCGATAAATGTCTTTGATGACGTCATATCCGGCTTTTTGTAAAAGTTGAGGCGGCACTGCCACACCCTCATTTTTCAATCAAATTGATTGAAATTTTGGCCAAGCAATCTTCGACGAAGGCCGGACTTCGGTATTGCATTTCAGCTTGGTGGCTTAAAAATTAATTAATGACTTTGGTCATTAAAAATCTGAAAATTGTAAAAAAAAAAAATTAAAAAAATTTAAAACGATCCAAATTTGCATTCATCTTATTCTTCATCATTTGCTGATTCCAAAAACATATAAATATGTTATATTTGGATTAAAAACAAGCTCTGAAAATTAAAAATAAATTAAAATTATGATCAAAATTAAATTTTCGAAATCAATTTAAAAACACTTTCATCTTATTCCTTGTCGGTTCCTGATTCCAAAAACATATAGATATGATATGTTTGGATTAAAAACACGCTCAGAAAGTTAAAACGAAGAGAGGTACAGTAAAGCGTGCTATGAAGCACAGCGCAACCGCTACCGCGCCAAACAGGCTCGTCACTTTCACTGCCTTTTGCACTAGCGGCGGACTACGTTCAATTTCATTCTGTGAGTTCCACAGCTTGACTAAATGTAGTAATTTCGCCTTACGCGACTTGTTTTATTTTTAAGTTGGGACATAATTTGGCAGAAAGTAGTACTGCCTTTTACCATTATGTTTAGTGAATGAGTTTCGTGTATTAATTTATGTTACGGCTGGAATTTACGTGTGTATGTCTGTATGTATGTATATTTACTCCTATCAGAAATTGTGCGTGCTTCTCTCTGTTTACTATCTAGCCTTCACACACACACACAACACTCCAACCAGGCACAAAGACAACACGGTTACAGCCCTTTGCCCATGTACCTCTATTGAAACAATCAACACAACGTAAACATATTATTTCCCATTCATTCTACAAATCACTCTCACTCAACATGAAAGTTCTATTTCTGTTAACATACAGAAAACTAGCTGCACAGAAATACACACATGTTACTTTCTCATGCAGTCTATAATTCACGTGCACACACGTAGAACACTTCAAGCTTTGTTCCGTGAGAGCCTGTCTGTCTCACTACACACGAAGTCATTGTCTCAGGCAATACTTCTGTCAATATTCATTTCTGTTACACACAGATCACAAAAACCACGAACGCTCTACGTCTCGTGTTTGTTTACTTGGGGAACGTATCTCCGCACAGCTATCTCGCTGGTTACTTCTTCCCAGTCGTACTCACACATTCAGTGGCACGTACTGATCCACCCCACCCACGCAAACTGTCTTCGCGTGGTGGAATGGGACGGGGTCCCCGTTCTACAGCGCTTCACGCTGACTCCCTCCTGCGCTCCCACAGCTCACGGCTCGGGACGTAAGGGCGGAACCTCCCGTCTCGTCTCCCCACTTCCGCGACCCACTCGGCCCGGGATGCTAAAATACACAAGTTTAAACTACCATAAGTCTCCATACTTGAATAAACTTTTCT
This sequence comes from Littorina saxatilis, assembly GCF_037325665.1. Classification (NCBI taxonomy): domain Eukaryota; kingdom Metazoa; phylum Mollusca; class Gastropoda; order Littorinimorpha; family Littorinidae; genus Littorina; species Littorina saxatilis. Next base: position 27,557,008 of record NC_090252.1, on the reverse strand, counting down.
GACATTCTTTATCACTACCGTCAACTAACTTATGCGGTTACAGTATATACACCCGCTTACTCATAAGCGACTTCATTTCCGAAAAACATGTAAACATTCCCTTTTCAACAATGGCTGACATCAGCGCACGCTTTTCAGCCAATTCACACATGACTCTCCCGGTCATTTCTCAAGTCAATATTTCCGAGCAAAATAATATCTCCGAGCAAAATATCAATTCAATAAATACCTGTAAACACAGCAGTTGAATCCAACGATTCAATACCGCGGCACGAGTCCAACGACCTCTAGCGCCCGGTGAGAAACTTTACCCAAGAGTCTTGTCTTTTCAACGGTCTGGAAAGCTCTGCTGTCTATCGTCTCTACAAACGCGACCTCAGTTAATACTCTTCTCTGATTGGTCACATCTCACACGTGACAGCACTGCATTGCACCAGTGACATTCCACCGTGCGGTGCCCACTCAAAGTTTGTGGCCCATGAAATTTTGTACACCTGCGTCACATAACTCCAATATAAAATTATGTGCAAATCCGTTTGTCACAATTTACCGATAGGTAGCAAGTCCACACACAAAAAATCATTATTTCTAAGTGATAAATTAAATGTGGGTTTTGATATTTATAACAGAAACGCAAAACACTGCCCTGCATTTCATCAGTAAAAAATAAAATATCATTTAAAGCTTTGCATTCCAATACATAGATGCAAACAGAAAAAGTCGATTTTCTCGAAACAATGTTTCATGGACTTGCTTCCTACTGCCTTGACACGGCAGACAAGCGATACTACTGTCTGTGATTCATGGCATAAAGTTGACCGGTGTCCGTCTCGACCTGGAGTAACCCTGTGACCCGAGGCCGGATTACAAGATAGGGCTTTTCCAACTGCATGATCTACCACTGTCAAACCCAACTTGGACTTGCTCAGGGGCAAATTACACCTGCGCAGAGTCAGCGGCACAGACGACGCACTACAGATTATTGTTTTTTACTCTGCTGCGCAGTCGCCACTACACTCCATGCTGCGATAGGGATTATGACGAGTACTTGGCCTGTTTTCTTTTCACGCAAGGTGTAGCGTGAAAAGAAAACAAGTCGCGTAAGGCGAAAATACAACATTTAGTCAAGCTGTCGAACTCACAGAATGAAACTGAACTCACTGCATTTTTACAGCAAGAGCGTATACTCGTAGTATCGTCAGTCCACCGCTCGATGCAAAGGCAGTGAAATTGACAAGAAGACCGGGGTAGTAGTTGCGCTGAGAAGGATAGCACGCTTTTCTTTATCTCTATTCTTTTTTTCATTTAGTCAAGTTTTGACTAAATGTTTTAACATAGAGGGGGGAATCGAGACGAGGGTCGTGGTGTATGTGTGTGTGTGTGTGTGTGTGTGTGTGTGTGTGTGTGTCTGTCTGTGTGTGTGTGTGTAGAGCGATTCAGACTAAACTACTGGACCGATCTTTATGAAATTTGACATGAGAGTTCCTGGGTATGAAATCCCCATACGTTTTTTTCATTTTTTTGATAAATGTCTTTGATGACGTCATATCCGGCTTTTCGTGAAAGTTGAGGCGGCACTGTCACGCCCTAATTTTTCAACCAAATTGGTTGAAATTTTGGTCAAGTAATGTTCGACAAAGCCCGGGCTTCGGTATTGCATTTCAGCGTGGTGGCTTAAAAATTAATTAATGACTTTGGTCATTAAAAATCTGAAAATTGTAAAAAAAAAAAAAATTTATAAAACGATCTAAATTTACGTTCATCTTATTGTCCATCATTTGCTGATTCCAAAAACATATAAATATGTTATATTTGGATTAAAAACAAGCTCTGAAAATTAAATATATAAAAATTATTATCAAAATTAAATTTTCGAAATCAATTTAAAAACACTTTCATCTTATTCCTTGTCGGCATCTTATTCCTTGTCGGCTCCTGATTCCAAAAACATATAGATATAATATGTTTGGATTAAAAACACGCTCAGAAAGTTAAAACGAAGAGAGGTACAGAAGAGCGTGCTATCCTTCTCAGCGCAACTACTCCCCCGCTCTTCTTGTCAATTTCACTGCCTTTGCCGTGCGCGGTGGACTGACGATGCTACGAGTATACGGTCTTGCTGCGTTGCATTGCGTTCAGTTTCATTCTGTGAGTTCGACAGCTACTTGACTAAATGTTGTATTTTCGCCTTACGCGACTTGTTAACTTTCTGAGCGTGTTTTTAATCCAAACATATCACATCTATATGTTTTTGGAATCAGGAACCCACAAGGAGTAAGATGAAATTGCTTTTAAATCGATTTCGGAAATTTTATTTTAATAATAATTTTTATATTTTTAATTTTCAGAGCTTGTTTTTAATCCGAATATAACATATTTATATGTTTTTGGAATCAGAAAGTGATGAAGAATAAGATGAACGTAAATTTGGATAGTTTTAAAAACAAATTATTTTTTTTACAATTTTCTTTTGATGACCAAAGTCATTAATTAATTTTTAAGCCACCAAGCTGAAATGCAATACCAAAGTCCTGCCTTCGTCGAAGATTGCTTGGCCAAAATTTCAATCAATTTGATTGAAAAATGAGGGCGTGACAGTACCGCCTCAACTTTTACAAAAAGCCGGATATGACGTCATCAAAGGTATTTATCGAAAAAAAGAAAAAAACGTCCGGGGATATCATTTCCAGGAACTCTCATGCCAAATGTCATAAAGATCGGTCCAGTAGTTTACTCTGAATCGCTCTACACACACACACACACACACACCACACACACACATACACCACGACCCTCGTCTCGATTCCCCCCTCTATGTTAAAACATTTAGTCAAAACTTGACTAAATGTAACAAGTCGCGTAAGGCGAAATTACTACATTTAGTCAAGCTGTGGAACTCACAGAATGAAACTGAACGTAGTCCGCCGCTAGTGCAAAAGGCAGTGAAAGTGACGAGCCTGTTTGGCGCGGTAGCGATTGCGCTGTGCTTCATAGCACGCTTTACTGTACCTCTCTTCGTTTTAACTTTCTGAGCGTGTTTTTAATCCAAACATATCATATCTATATTTTTTTGGAATCAGGAACCGACAAGGAATAAGATGAAATAGTTTTTAAAACGATTTCGGAAATTTAATTTTGATCATAATTTTTATATTATTAATTTTCAGAGCTTGTTTTTAATCCAAATATAACATATGTATATGTTTTTGGAATCAGAAAATGACGAAGAATAAGATGAAATTGTTTTTGGATCGTTTAATAAAAAAATAATTTTAATTACAAGTTTCCGATTTTTAATGACCAAACTCACTCATTAGTTTTTAAGCCACCAAGCTGAAATGCAATACCAAACCCCAGCCTTCGTCGAAGATTGCTTTGCCAAAATTTCAATCAATTTGATTGAAAAATGAGGGTGTGACAGTGCCGCCTCAACTTTTACAAAAAGCCGGATATGATGTCATCAAAGGTATTTATCGAAAAAAAGAAAAAAATGTCCGGGGATATCATACCCAGGAACTCTCATGTCAAATTTCAATTTAAAAACACTTTCATCAGGAAGTTAAAACGAAGAGAGGTACAGAAAAGCGTGCTAACCTTCTCAGCGCAACTACTAAACCGCTCTTCTTGTCAATTTCACTGCCTTTGCCATGAGCGGTGGACTGACGATGCTACGAGTATACGGTCTTGCTGAAAAATTGCATTGCGTTCCGTTTCATTCTGTGAGTTCGACAGCTACTTGACTAAATGTTGTATTTTCGCCTTACGCGACTTGTTTTTATACATTTCATTGCCGCGATTTTGGTATGTGAGGAAATCCTACAATCTGTTTTGCTTCAGTGAGTTTATCAGGCGCTTCAGTAAAGACAACCGGCAAAATCACTGTACCCGATGCGTGTCCCATGTCAGTGTGTGTGTCAGTGTATGTGTGAAAGTGTGTGTGTTAGTGTGTGTTTGTATGGAAAGCCGTATGGCTCATAACCTATACGCGCGTAATAAATAATTCATACGCGCGTAATAAATAATTCATACGCGCGTAAGAAATGATTCATACGCGCGTACTAAATAATTAATACGCGCGTAATGATTGATTCATACACGTGTAATAAATAATTCATACACGTGTAAGAAATGATTAAATACACGTGTAATAAATATTTCATGAGCGTGTAAGAAATGATTAAATACACGTGTAATAAATATTTCATGCACGTGTAAGAAATGATTAAATACACGTGCAGGAAATAGTTTATACGCGTGTAAGAAATGATTAAATACACGCGTAGGAAAAGATTTAAATACACGTGTATTTTAATCATTAGATACACCTGTAATAAATTAAAACTTATCGGAAAATATACGACTTGCAAAGCAACAACTCTCGTCTATTCTACTTCCGGTTCGCGCGCGATTGATCTCTCAAAATGGCGACGCCGCTAGAGGGGATTTTTTTTGATCAGACCCGCCGAAAGGTGAACCATTGCATCAATTTGTTGCAAACCTTCTAAAGTGACATTGACGTTTGCCGCTTCCGCCATCTTGAGCTGTAAGCGTGCAAAGCGAGGCGATGAAGACGCATAGAGTGTTTTTCATGTGGATTCCCAGTCCGAGTTTTTAAGTTGCTTAACCACGTGACTCCTGCATTTTTAACGCTTGTATGAAATATTTATTACACGCGTATTTATTCATTTCTTACACGTGTATGAAAAATGTATTACACGTGTATTTAATCATGTCTTACACGTGTAAGAAATGATTAAATACACGTGTAAAACATTGTTCATACACGTGTAAGAAATGATTAAATACACGTGTAAAACATTGTCTTTACACGTGTAATAAATAATTCATACGCGCGTAAGAAATGATTCATACGCGCGTACTAAATAATTAATACGCGCGTAATGATTGATTCATACACGTGTAATAAATAATTCATACACGTGTAAGAAATGATTAAATACACGTGTAATAAATAATTACACGTGTATTTAAACATTTCTTACACGCGCATGAAATGTTAATTACACGTGTATTTAATCATTTCTTACACGAGTATGAAATATTTATTACACGTGTATTTAATCATTATGCTATTCCATAGCATAAGAAACAAGTCGCGTAAGGCGAAAATACAATATTTAGTCAAGTAGCTGCCATTTTTCAGCAAGACCGTATACTCGTAGCATCGTCAGTCCACCGCTCATGGCAAAGGCAGTGAAATTGACAAGAAGAGCGGGGTAGTAGTTGCGCTAAGAAGGATAGCACGCTTTTCTGTACCTCTCTTTGTTTTAACTTTCTGAGCGTGTTTTTAATCCAAACATATCATATCTATATGTTTTTGGAATCAGGAACCGACAAGGAATAAGATGAAAGTGTTTTTAAATTGATTTCGACAATTTAATTTTGATAATAATTTTTATATATTTAATTTTCAGAGCTTGTTTTTAATCCGAATATAACATATTTATATGTTTTTGGAATCAGCAAATGATGGAGAATAAGATAAACGTAAATTTGGATCGTTTTATAAATTTTTATTTTTTTTTACAATTTTCAGATTTTTAATGACCAAAGTCATTAATTAATTTTTAAGCCACCAAGCTGAAATGCAATACCGAACCCCGGGCTTCGTCGAAGATTACTTGACCAAAATTTCAACCAATTTGGTTGAAAAATGAGGGCGTGACAGTGCCGCCTCAACTTTCACGAAAAGCCGGATATGACGTCATCAAAGACATTTATCAAAAAAATGAAAAAAACGTATGGGGATTTCATACCCAGGAACTCTCATGTCAAATTTCATAAAGATCGGTCCAGTAGTTTAGTCTGAATCGCTCTACACACACACACACACAGACACACAGACACACACACACACACACACACGCACATACACCACGACCCTCGTTTCGATTCCCCCTCGATGTTAAAATATTTAGTCAAAACTTGACTAAATATAAAAATGAAAAAAACGTATGGGGATTTCATACCCAGGAACTCTCATGTCAAATTTCATAAAGATCGGTCCAGTAGTTTAGTCTGAATCGCTCTACACACACACACACACAGACACACAGACACACACACACACACACACACGCACATACACCACGACCCTCGTTTCGATTCCCCTCGATGTTAAAATATTTAGTCAAAACTTGACTAAATATAAAAAGATAAATTACACGTGCAATAAGAAATAAATACACGTGTATTAATAATTTATTACACGTGTATTTATGTTTTATTACACGTGTAATGGTTATGAGCCAAACGGCTTTCCATATGTTTGTGTGTGTGCACGGTGTGTGTGTCTGTGTGTGTGTGTGTCTTTGTGTTTCTGTGTGTCTGTGTATGGTGTGTCACGGTGTAGGTACTAGGTGTGTATATATATGTGTGTTCGTACTCTGTGAGTATGATTGTGTCTTGGTTTAGGCCTACTTTACTATCAGTTTCTGATCACAAAGCCCCCGAAGCTGTTACAGTGACTTCCGCAACGCAAACTATTTCGCGTCGAGAGATACCAGAGACATATTCTATCAGTCTATGTCTCTGGAGATACTAATATAACGGAAACTTTGATTCAAAATGAAATAAGTAATGAGACTGTACTTCCACTACGTACTTCCACGAATACGCGTGCACACTTCCCTCGCGGCAAAGAATACAGAGAGAGGGAGAGAGAGAGAGAGAGAGAGAGAGAGAGAGAGAGAGAGCCAGAGACTGTAGAGTACTTTCTCTATAGTCTCTGAGAGAGCCTTCCGCCTGTGATCAGTCCCGACCGGTGTGACGTTTTCATCTTTCGCCGTGTTGATATTTCGCTTCTCGGCCTCGTCAGTTGATCTAGTATAAACTCTACACTGACGCATACACGCGCGCGTGAAAGACTCGATGAAATATTGTGCAAAACAATTATTTTTGTTCAAATAGACCTCATTCCTGGTAAGAAGACAATATTCAATGCGCGATGCCACTTCCAAAGAATGTCAAGGGCAAAAGAACTTTTGTTTGGCAGACACAGTGAAAAGACGCAGTTTGTAACGTAACTTTCCACGTGAGTAGCCTCCCCTTACACTGTCATGAGGGCTGAAGGCGCCATGTTGCTTCTGGATTGACAAGAAATACCAGCAGAAGTTCACTATATTTTACTTGCAATACAAAAACACATTCCATGAACCACAAGGAATCATCAAGCAAAAATAGTAAGCAATCTTTCACATTAATTTCCTTTTAAATTTAATGCGTAGATCACTCCATAATCAGCAAAAAGGCAACGGTTTGGAGACAACGATAATTTTTCTCCCTGGCAACATATAATAGATCTTTGACAGACTCAAGGAGGGAGGGAGGGGGCATCTCTTATCTGACGCTTCCGTTGAATCTGATTGAACACATGAAATCATGTCATGTTTGTTTTATTGTTGCAATTCCCCGTGACAAGTAGCTGCTTCCTGTTCTACTTCTACTGTTCTAGTGATCAGGAAATTCACGAAGTACGTGTCATCGAGTAGGCCCTATATGGTGATTTAGTAGATTACTTAGTAAGTTTGGAAATTTCCGCAATGAGTAGTTTGTGTGACTGTTTCTGTTGCTAACAAACTGGGTATAAGTTATTTTCGTCGACACGAGGACGGTCTGGCTATTTTGTCCGTGTCACTTTGGCGCCTTTATAAATTATATTATAGGCCCTAGTTAGAGGAGCTTTATCATTCAGAAGATCCAGATATGTTTCACCGTTACTGTACACAGGCCTAGGCTCATGTGGGGAAATCAAAATTACGTCATGAAAATTGCTTGGTTCTCAGAGACAGGATTTGGCTGGCTTCAGTCTGGTTAAAACTTGAGCGTTTACCATTACCAGTGTTAGTGTTACAACTTACATACTTGCCACTTATTCCTACACTACAACGCAAAGAAGAAATAGCATAACAGTCTATGGTCAAGTAGAGGAGGAAGACAAACAAAAGACCTTAAGCTGTCGTTTCTTGCTTATCATTTCTCTTTTGTGTGTGGAACATTTTGTTTTCCAAATCCAAGTCTCATCATGCTGTGCAAATCTTATATTCGTCAGACTCAGAGAGACCAGAAAAGGCGACAGAAGAAACAGCCAGTGCCAAAAAAAGGTTTGTGAAATAGCTCTTCTGAACATTGAGTGGTGACAATATTAAAGCATGTTTTGGGTGATACTTAAATATTAGATTGACCCATGGAAAATCATGAGCCAGTAGAAATATAGGTGAATATCACTCTATAAACCATCAAAAGTGTGGGCCGTTGTGAATGTGTTCATTTTGTGTTGATTGCTCATCAATGCGATTGCTAGTTGTTACAGTGATAGTGATAGCATTTTTTTTTTTTAGGCAGTTAGTCATGTCATTGTTTACTGTCTATTAGTACTGTACTAGTAAGTGAATGTGTGTTAAGTGATGTTTTGCCAAGTTGTTCAGCATTACGTTTTTGTGAATTTTGTGTTTGGCCTTTTTGATGTTTATTCTTTAGGCCTAAAAAAAGGTGTGGTTACGGTAACCCAACCTACCCTATTTTTAGGGGCCGACCCTATAACTTTTTATTACATTTGTCACAAAAATACCAAAAAAACCAAGTAAACGAGTGCAGAAAACGCAATGAAAGCGAAAGCGCCCGAGTCGCACACTTATTTCCCTGTCAAGTAGGTTTAATTTGTACACATTAGAAAAAAAAGTGATTGCCTACCTTCCTACCCTATTTTTTTGGCTATGTTACCGTAACCACACCTATTATTTTTTTGGCCTTATCAGTTTATTCTTTGAATCAAAACTCACATAATTATGTTCTGCGAAGTGTTAATAGTGTTAATTTCCCCATCGGCCAAGTTTTGTCTGCTATTTATAGCAGTTGTGAATCTCAATCTCAGTAAGCAACTGCCTATTACCCAGAACAACCAGTGTAGTTGTTTATTGGCATTAAACATCTTGAACTTGAAGGTTTATAATTTAACGGTAGGTCTTTACTGACTTTACGCAGTGGAAGATGCATTTACTGATTTAGAATATGTACTAAATGTAGGCTGTGTTTTTCATTTGTTTGCAAGTTTGTAAGAAAGTATCTGACTAGAATTAGAAACGCCATTTGATAAGCTAGACCTGGGGTGTTATGTATGAGTGACGTCGAAAGTACACGCCGACTTCAGCGAAGTCATGACTTGAAAGTCGCCGCCTACCGCAGGCGCTCAGTCGGTATGCACGGGTGACGACCAGACCGCCGACTTTCAAGTTGCCGTGTAAAGCAAGGTCACCAGTCAATCTATTTTTATAACGAGGAATTCCTTCCTTTGCGCATGCGCTAGGGTCATTCGATAACATCCTCCCGCTTCCTCGCACGGGGAGTTCGACTATTCAGAGACGGAGAGCAGTGAAATATGGGTCAGTGGGATGGAGAGCGTGGAGAAATGGAGGCGGAAAAGATGAAACGAGCAAGAGGGTGCCTGTCTCGTAAAAGCTGAGTCAAAAACGGCACCAGTGAAATATGGGTCAGTGCTACTTTGCTCTGAAACGAATCAAAGATGTCTTAGCTAATCTTATTGGTGTTGGTTCTAAAATAATATGACAAGGGAAGTGAATCTCGCAACAACAAAAAATTTTTTTAGTCCAGCACTTCCAACTATTGGGTTCTGTCTAAAAACGATTACGGCGAAAAAATTTGTCGACTTTGATGGCGGAAAACCATGAAAATGGCCATTCTGTTCACTGAAGTCGGCGTGTAAACCATTTAGACGACCTCCGGAGCACGTCTAAATTTAGTCGCCAGTTTCGGTGGTACAAGCGTGTAGTCGCCACCCGTGCATACCGTGTATCTCGCGGTTGGCGGCACTCGCTGTTTGCACGCCGCCTAAACGTTTAGACGTCACTCATGCATAACTCCCCAGTATATTAAGGAACATTTTCTGTTCCTTCATTTTCATAGCCTAGTTTGAAATATTATATCTTCTCATTAGTGGGGTGTCATATTAGTTATTACAAATACAATGTTTGCAAGAAAAGATAGTCACATCAGCCAATAATCCAACTTGCAAGTGTGAAGTGAGGAAAGTGTTTTGTTCTTTTCTTTCTGCGGTCTTCAAAACATCCACTCATCAGACGGGTGTCATGGAAGAGATACTGTTTATACATATGCGTCTTTCTATTCTTTTCCTCTAACAGGCCCCATAATGAACAGGAGTTTGGCAGATCCGGCGCTAGTAAATGGGAGGGATCCTATGGACGGCATCATTGTTTACGCCTCAACAGGGAAGAATGGGGGGCCCAACGCAGGCCTTGGTGACAATAACATTCAGGTCTTGTGGCCGCCGCCAGAAAATGGCATCGTTCCCAGCCCTCCGGGCGCAGTCATGGACGAGTGTCCCGGTTTGGTGTCGTCTGATGAAGAGGAGGGCGATTTTGTGGCCCCCAGTGACTACGGTGAGTCGTAAGCAAACACAGCTGCAAGGGTATGCACTTGCTGTAACATTTTGTGTAAAGATTATGTTTTTCATGTGAAATACACATTTGAGCTTTATTGCTAAGCAAAATATGTCTTGTTTTGCATCAACCTACACAAACCACTGAAAGACATCATTAAATTGATATCCCTAGGTTGCACAATCTTACTTAAATCTGTTTAAATTTCGCAGAGGGGGGGCTTTTACTTAACACACACACACAGACACACACACACACACACACACACACACACACACACATACAGCAAACAAACACACGACCATGATACACTGACACACACACTTTTTTCTGTACAATTTCATGACCTCATGTCTGGTTTGTGTTGCTGGCTCAGATGAGCTGGTGAGGCGGTGGATGTTGCTGAACAACAAAAAGGAGGAGGTGGAGAAGATCAAGCACCAGGGGGTGGGTCTCTTCCTGCTGGGAATGGAGAGCTGTGCTCCGCCCGTCTGGGTCAGAGCCATGATCCAAGCTGGAGTCTTCCAAAGCAGTGAAAAGTAAGGAGCTGTGCAAAGAGCATGGCCTAGCATTGTAAGCCGTTCGGCGTACTTTACGCCAAAATAACATCTCCAGTACGCGGAACTCGATTTGGTGTACGCCGAAATGCAAAAACCTGTTATTCCCAAACGGTAAACCCAAACAGTCCCAGCTTTCGTTTTGTGCGCCATTCGGTTCTATTTTCAATCGGTTTGACAGTTTGCTTGAGCACGCACTTCCTCTGGCATCGCGCGAGCATGCTTTGTGCCGGTGTTTTGTGGCTCTAGACTTGAAATAATGTCTCGAAGCGACATTGTTGAACGTGGTCAGCCATTCGGAATGGCACTTTCAGGCCAAATAACACAAGATTGTCAGTTTTCTTGTTTTCTGTCTGTGTTTTGCTTGTTGGTGAAGGGGGGGGGGGGGGGGGTCATTTTAGGTAAAAAAAATCTCCAAAAATTCTTCAAATTCGCATGGGTGTTACTCTTCCGGCTTTTGCCGGATTTCCGGTTTTTGAAAAAATCTGAAGCCAGAAATTCCGGTTTTCCGGGTTTTCAAAAAAAAAAAAAAAAACAAGCTTCGTTTCGCTAAGTTGAAATAACGAGCGGCGGTTCCGATCCGACTTTTGACACCGGTTCGCGTGCTTTCTCGGTTTGCTCCCTTGGATTTGCCGCCATCTTGCTTATTATGATTTGGTTTCGTCGGTGTCCAGAAACTTTCTTTCAAACTTGAGCATTTTGGACCCCTGCCTTTCAGGTTTTTTGATTTTTCCCAGTAACACCCATGCATTCGGGGCCGGGGGGCTTCGCCTCCTGCGGCCCCCAGACCCCCGCCTTTGTAAGCTGAACTCACTTTTTCCAATGCTAGGCCCTGAAAGATGGTCTCTATACAGTGCTACAGTGCAACTCCCCTTTTAAGACCTTGGAAAATCAGGTCTTAGAAAGGAGGGAGTCTTAAAATGGGGGTCAATTTACACAGGTTATGAACAGAATTTTTGTTAGAAAACGGGGTCTTATAAGGGGGGGAGTCTTAAATTGGCGGGTCGTAAAAGGGGGGTTCGGGGCGGGGATGTAGCTCAGTCGGTAGCGCGCTGGATTTGTATCCAGTTGGCCGCTGTCAGCGTTAGTTCGTCCCCACGTTCGGCGAGAGATTTATTTCTCAGAGTCAACTTTGTGTGCAGACTCTCCTCGGTGTCCCAACCCCCCGTGTGTACACGCAAGCACAAGACCAAGTGCGCACAAAAAAGATCCTGTAATCCATGTCAGAGTTCGGTGGGTTATAGAAACACGAAAATACCCAGCATGCTTCCTCCGAAAGCGGCGTATGGCTGCCTAAATGGAGGGATAAAAACGGTCATACACGTAAAAGCCGTGGGAGTTTCAGCCCATGAACGAACAAACAAACAAAAGGGGGGTTCCACCATACCTGCAATGTGGGGGCTCTTTGAGAGGGCATCTCCCATGAAAGGAAACTTTCTATTGTCCCATTGTGTATTATTCAATTATTATTTTGACCCAAATGTACGCAGCAAACAAAAAATTTGCCAGGTGTGATGCTGTCCGTAGGAATGGAATGACTGAGGCTTTATGAAGAAGCATTGCTGCCAGTTTTAGGGTACTAATCATTAAATTAGATTTTCATTATTATTCTTTGTATTTGATGGGATACATCCAATGAAGAGAGAGTACATCTTTTTTTTTTAAACAGTGTGCTGTACACATGATGCATGGACCAGACTAGTTGGTACTGTCACATTATCATTGGGACAGTGTCGAAGCAGTCTTGGTATTAAAGCAGGTAATTAAAGAATGATAGTTTGAATTATACTTTGTGTTTGTAAGTGTCATCCTTTTCGTGATTTCTGCAGTTGAACTTGAAGTGTGATCAATTTTCATTTTGCACTTTTGCAGGATCTTTAATTTGGATGCCATGGACGACAAAGCTCTTCTTCTGGCTGAGATTGCGGAGGAAATCTTCAAAAGGATCAGGCCTATTTTCTTTCAAGTAAGTCTTGGCTTGTTCATGTCTCTTCGGTTGGATTTTGCAGGCATGAAAACACTTTTTTTTTTAGTCTTTAATGTTACGAGGTGCGTCAGTGTTCGACCCAATGTCCTGCATGTTTCAGATTTACCGTTGAAATTATTCCTTTGTTTTCAATGCCTTGTAAGATTTTAAGCAGGTTTACTTAGTGGTTTTTTTTGTGTTTGCTTATTTTGTAGTTTATCTGTGTGTTTCTTGGATTCAAAGACAACATTCATAGAAATAGGAGAAATACAGTGAGTGTGATAAGGACATGTTACAGATGTTTCAGAGGACGTCAGCTTTTTGCCAGTTTTACTTCTTTTGCACCTAATATGCAGGGAAGGTGCTCTGATGTATTTTATTTGGCAAATTTTGCAGAAAGTGTTTGCGGTTTTCATAATTTTTCGTCAATCTTTTGCATCACCTTTCATCCACCATGTTAAAAGTTGACTTGTGTGCAGAAAAACAAAAAGCTGATGAGGGATGCTCTGGCCATGATTGATGACATTGAGAAGAATGGCCTGTCTGCAGAGGTCATTGAGGTGCCCAGAGCGCTGCAAATTGCCATGCAGTGCGACTTCTTCAATGAAGAGTGGTAGGTCACAGTTGCTGATCATTTTATTTCAAGTCTATCCACTGTAAGGACCATTGGGTTGATGTTCTTGCAAATGTTTTTTTTTTTTTTTTAAATGAAACTGGTTTCAATTGGTACTTTATTGCCCCAGTGCTGGGAAATGTGGGTTGCTTCCCCCCAGGGGAAAGCCAGCTGCAACAGCGTTTAGCTTCCCAGGTGTGTGCATGTAGGTGTAATCAGCCATTTACACTTTGGCAGAAGAACAGGTCCTTTATGTGCCATTGTGGTGACAGGGGGATGGGACATGGATACTGTCTCTGAATCATCACAGGAAGGTGACCTACGTCTGTCCTGGGCTGGATTCCAACCTGTGAGCCGAGAATCAGAAGTCCAGTGCTTTACCCTTTATCCTAATTACAGATTCTCTGTGTTTCCATCATAATGTATGTCGGTCTTGACTTTCTTCATGCAACTATATGAGTTTAGGAAGGACAGATTATGTTGAAATGTGTTGGCAAGTCTTATCTTTGATTGTAATTTTTTTTAATATAACTTTTCGCATGTGTATGCGTAAAATGTTTTATTTTAAGTGTACACTGATTGTTATCTCTACATGTACGTTTGCCTTCAAAGAAGAACTTTTAATTGAATTTTGACATTTTCTTTTGTACACGAGTTTATTGTGTTGTTATGCGTGAACAGGAACAAACTGAAAGAAGCAGAGAAAGTGCAAAAATTCATCAGGCAGTATGTCGTCCAGCCAGTCCTTTTCAGTCTTCTCTTCTTCTACAAACTCGGTGAGGCTTCTGCAATATTGCATATGTGTGTGTGCGTGGACACTGTTACAGTTAATACCATGAGGAAATGTTATGTAACATAGCAGAGAGAAGGGCAGGCAAGTAATGGAGTGAGTGTGGTTAACTAAATGGTTAGTTAAAGTTAAACCATTTTTGATACATTGAGTTTGAAGCAGAGTCTCAATAATGGATAAATGGTGGTAGAGAGAGAAAAAACTGAGTGCATGATCGGTTTAACATATCTTCTGCCTTCTGGAAATGTGAAGAAACAGCTTTTTTTGCAAAAGAGTTCACTTGTACTTGTAGTTCGGTCAATAGCATATGTTATTGTCGACCTTCAGAGAGAGAGTTGACTATATCAGAGGCAACATATTGTGCAATTAATTGATGGCATGGGTTCGATTACAGCGCTCCAAGATTTGACAAATCTGTTGTGTCTCGGCAGACTTCAAGCATGAGACTCCTCCTTCTTTTGGGGGATTTGTTGCTTGTGATCCTCTCTAGGCGTTCATGTCTGATATGGAAATCAGCACAGTACATTGATTTGGATGTAAAGTTGTAAACAACACTCCTTATGTGTAAATCATTTCCCCTTCTTCCCTTTCATCAGGGTTATGGAAAACTGATAAAATTGTCTATATTTTGTGTTGAATACGGTTTGGTAAATCTTATTTTCACCTTTTTTGACGCTTTTCTATTGTTGTGTCTGTGCAGTGCATCACCATGTTATCTACTATGGGAGCCACAAAGGAACAAAAGCAGATAAGATCGTTCATGACCTCTACAATGTGAGTGCATTTTTGTGTGTTTGAAACTTGGAATGAGAGCACGTGTAAGAATGAAGAAAGGCTTGTGTTTGATGATCTGTCTAGGTTCATGCATGTATGTGTGTGTATGCGCGTTGAACACTCTTGTTATAGATATTATATTATGCGACAGCACAGAAAAAAGACTGAGCATAAGTTGCAAGCACAGCTATCAGTTTTCATGCCTCCATAACATACACACAAAATTTGAGGCAAAACTTGTTCCCTTGTTGCTTCTATCCCCCTTCCTCTAAATTACCCCTCTCCCCAGACTAGGTTTTAAAACTAGATGGCCAATTTGATAGCAAGGATCTGTACCATTTTCAGTAGTATTTATGCTAAATACTGAAAGAAGACTTGGCATTTTGAGATCATTGTTACAGGGAATATCACACAAAATTCTACATAGTGAGATTGCCATAAAGCCCAACCTAACACTTATTGCAATAGACAAATTCTGAAAATAACTCTGTCAGGTTTGTTTGCGTTGTGAAAGAGTGAATACCCTTGCTTTGAGTGAGACAAAACAATTCACGGGCCAATCACTACCGCAGGGTGTATCTGAAGCATGTGGACTAGGAACATGTGTGGATTATTTTTCTTACGGAAAGCAAAGCACTAGTTTCACAACCAATGCAAACCTGACAATTACATGTATTTCCAAACATGGTCTATTCTGATGTGTCTTTTTACTAGACATGTGTGTAAGTTTGTTGGATGCTCTGCTGATGATGAGGGTGATGATGGTGATGTTTACTGAGTTTTTCACTGAATATCTGTTGAGCAGAAAGAAGTATACAACATCACAGTGGCCAAGGAAGAAGGAAACAAGTACTTCAGGAACAAGGAGTATGGCGAAGCCGTCAAGATGTACTCCGTGGCCATGATCAAAGAGTGAGTATGAGTGTAGATTATGTAGTGATTGTGCTAGACATTTGCCAAATCAGTATTGCTCCATAAGTGCTGTCCTAAACATCCTTGCTCTTGCAAAATCTGGTAATTTAGTGATCTAGAAAACTTCATTATCTCAGCAGACAAATTTTGTAATATGAACCCGTCATATATCAAGTTTTCACATTGTTATTATATGAACGAAATCCCAGAAAAATCATCCCAAGATATGATCGGCTGCCGATTTCATTGTCGAATGAAAAATTTATAAAATCTGATTTCTGTTCCTTTTTTATTTTTTATTTTTATTCACAAAAACAGTTACGGCAACCCCATTGTGTATGGAAACAGAGCTCAGTGTTACATCTACCAAAAAGACTACAGGTGAGCCATTATTTTGTTTTTACTGTTTTTGTTGTTATGGTCACAGTGTGTGTGTGTGTGTGGGGGGGGGTTGATGCCCACTAGGTACTTGCCCCTGGCCTTCTGTGGCCTACAGAACCCCCACAGTTTCAGTAAGTTATTCGATTTCAGAATCCTGTGTGTATCAGGATATTTGACATAGACTGTTAAGTTGTTAAGTCTATTTGACTCGACATGTGGACTGGGTGGCCGAGTGGTAACGCACTTGCGCTCGGAAGCGAGATGTTGCGAGTTCGACCCTGGATCAGGGCGTTAGCAATTTTCTACCCCCTTTCCTAACCTAGGTGGTGGGTTCAAGTGCTAGTCTTTCGGGTGAGACGAAAAACCGAGGTCCCTTCGTGTACACTACATTGGGGTGTGCACGTTAAAGATCCCACGATTGAAAAAAGGGTCTTTCCTGGCAAAATTGTATGGGCATAGATAAAAATGTCCACCAAAATACCCGTGTGACTTGGAATAATAGGCCGTGAAAAGTAGGATATGCGCCGAAATGGCTGCGATCTGCTGGCCGATGTGAATGCGTGATGTATTGTGTAAAGAATTTCCATCTCACACGGCATAAATAAATCCCTGCGCCTTGAATATGTGCGCGATATAAATTGCATAAAAATTTTTAAAAATTTAAAAAATCACTGCGCTTAGAACTGTACCCACGGAATACGCGCGATATAAGTCTCATATTGATTGATTGATTGATTGATTGAGCAGACTGGTTGACTTACCAGGGAGAGTGGGGGCTGCATTCTCTCACTGGCTTAATTTAAGTCTTAAGTGCCATCATTTTGAAGAGTTTAATGTTGCTTTAGTTACACCATTAGCCTGATTGGCTTTGCTTTTCTTGTGTCATCTTCTCACCCAGTGTGCGTCTTCATTGTGATATTTGTCTTGTCCACAGGAGAGCGTACTGTGACAGCAGAAGAGCCATCTTCCTCAACCCCACATGGCCAAAAGTAAGTCTCGGTGATTGAACAGCATTGGTTTCAACAGTATTCTATTCAGGTGCAAGTTTACAAAGCCATGGAATGCATGATAGAATGCTTCCCCCTAGAGCGGTGTATGGCTGCCTGAATGGCGGGGTAAATTCGGTCATACATGTAAAAACCCACTCGTGCATAAAAACCATGAGTGAACGTGGGAGTTTTAGCCCATGAACGAAGAAGAAAAAGAAGTATGATAGAATAAAGGAGCACAACAAGATAAACTTATGAATGTGCTCCTGGAGACAAAAGAATAAAGAACGTCATTACTGACAGACGATTCAATGGAAGTTTAGTTATTTTCTTTATGTCAATTCAATTTCTTAGTACATTTTCTTCCGGCTGGTGATTTTAATCTTGACCTATTGTACATGATGTTCAGCATCTGCATTATCAGGGTTGGTCATGGGCAGTAACTATGGCAATGGTCCCCTTACTTTTTCTGTTGAATGGAGGAGAGGAGGCTAGTTTGAAGTTAAGAATACAGGGATTTATTTTCTTATCGAATGTGTGGAAATGGCCATGAAAATTTCAGCAACTTTTAGTTGTAGTAGTCACTTGGGTCATTTTACCTTCACCATGAAAAATGTTTGACAGCTCGGGCAACATGATGCCAAAGTTTTCCCCTTTTTTAAAAGAAGTTTTAACGCTTTGCAAATGCCAGACAACAGATAGATAGATTTCTTTTTGATGCAGACTTAGGTGTGGTTTTTTTTACTCATGTTTTCAATAAGTCATTGAGTGTTATCCTGAAAGTGAAAGCTGCATGTTTCTGGTTTTTTTCTCAGGCACATTACCGATGCGCCCTGGCTTGCTTCTTCATGGGGCAGCTTGAGGAGGCGATGAGGCGGAACGAGTTTGCTCGCCAGGCCTGCAGGGATTCCAAAGACCTGCACAAAGATGCAAGCAAGCTGAGGGACTTGCTGATGGATATTCTGAAGCAAAGGGTCAAGATTATCCAAGGTAATGTTTTGTTTCCCCTGAAGATATCCAAAACAATGCTACCTACTTTGAGGCTTTCTCTCTTTTATTTCTTCTTTCATCTATTTCTGACTTTCTCCAGTGGTCACATACATGAACGCTCAGGAATGCTCACTCTCTTTCTCTTTCTCTCTCTCCCTCTCTCTCTCTCTCTCTCTCTCTCTCTCTCTCTCTCTCTCTCTCTCTCTCTCTCTCTCTCTCTCTCTCTCTCTCTCTCTCTCTCTCTCTCTCTCTCTCTCTCTCTCTCTCTCTCTCTCCGTTTATGGGCTGAAACTCCCACGTTCACTCATCATCATCATCAACATCTCAACAATGTGTATATTGGTGTTTAAATTTTAACTTCTATAATGTTTCTGTTATAGTGTAAATTGTTCATGTTTTTTTTTTATGTATTTGTCGTCCCAAGGACAGATAGTAAGAAAAGGCCTAGCTTTAAATTTTATCCTTGTAAAATAAAGCTCAGTCTCAGTCTCTCTCTCTGTGTTGCATTTTACCTAGTAACACACATCATGCTTTCGAGGTTGACGTCATTTTCTTTTCACACCATTCCTTTTGTCTTTGACTCTTGCCAACTTTACACCAAAAAGAGCAGTAATTTAAAGTAGAAAAGTTGCTCATTGTTGCATTAGAAAAGACAAACAGATAAAATTATTACATTTTCTATCATAGTATTATTCATAGAACTATTAAAAAAAAAAGTTCTCATTGATCATCAGGAAGAGAAATGATTAAATGGTTGTCAATGTCATCCCCAATCTAACCACCTGAAAAAATGTATTGGATGACTGTAAAGTTGTGTGTATTAAATAATGTATTGGCAAAGGCTGTCTAAGTCAACACAGCTTGCTGGCAGGGTTCATATTTCCAATGTCAGCGAACTTGAATGCAATCACTCTCTGGTTGTGACAGGTCTATTTATCTATTTTGGGTCTATTGTGTGCGTCGTCTATTTTGGGTCTGTTGTGTCCGTCGTCTATTTTTGGTCTGTTGTTTTGTGTCTTTTGATTTTGACAAGAATGTTTTTCAGTAGAGAAAGTTGTAGGGTGCAGATTTTAAAGGTGTTCATACATTCTTGATAAGTCTGTTCACCTGTTTTTCGTCTACTGTTTGTGTCGTTTGGTTTTGGTCTGCTGTTCATCTCTTTTGATTGTGACAAAAAGTGTGCGTCTCAGACTATCAGAGGTAGGAGGCAGGGCGATTCTCAAGTTTTTGATACCTTTGTGCTGAGTGTTTGTTAGTTCACAGGTACCAATCGTCATTCCGTATAGAGAGATTAAATATACAGGGTGAGCACTATGATACTGCAGAGCGAAAAATGAGGAAACTAAGCTCTGAAAATAAATGCTTTGGCATTGTATATTGCAGTTTTCAAGTAGTTTACTGGCATTTGGTATCAACATATTTAGCAGCGTAGGCATTTGACTAGGCAGGCCCCACTTTTACTGTGAAATTGAGAAAAATCCAGATTATAGGCGCTTCCTGTGTATTAGCTGCACATCAAAGGAAGAATACAGAGTGGAAATATTTTTGCTCCCATGTGCCGTGAGATCAAAGTAGGTGCATTGTAATAGCTGGTTGGCCTGGTGACCTCGGATCAATGAACCATACTTGTCAGCTATGACCAGCTGCCTGCCCCTGTTTACAGACACTGACCTTCTTACCCGGAGTTTTACCTATGAGACCGACTCCTTGAAACTCTGCCAAGGTGATACAGTAAAACCTGCATCCAGCGGACCCTTAATTCGGCGGACACCTTTGCATAACGGACACTTCAAGTGAGGACGGATGTATTTTACACTCAAAAACACCTTAAAAGAGCGGACACCTCGAAGGCGCGGACGCGGACACTCTTTTTTGGTCCCGATTTGGTTCGTTACCTGTCAACAACGGTCCGCCATCTTGGTTCTGCAAATACAATCTCGCTGGCGATGTGAACGCGCGAGAAGCTTATTTTGTAAGCCAACGACAGCACTTGAAAGATTGATTTTTTGTATGGTGCACGCTCATTGGTCGATGCCGTGAATTGAACTGAACTCACAAACAAAAACAAGTTAGGGTTTCTACTTTCTGTACTGTGATGCATCTTCGTCTCATCCTTCGTCGATCGCGGTCTCATCATGTCAAAACGGAAATTTCTGACTTTAGAAGAAAGAGTCGATGTGATAAAGAAATTGAACGGCGAACTCTTCGAGTGGTTTTCGAGAGCTCGATCAAAGAATATTCCCGTGAATGGCCCATTGCTTCAGATAAGAAACCGATTGCACCTCTTTCTCTCTCTCTCGCTCAGTCGTTCTATCTCTCTCTCTCTCTCTCTCTCGCTTAGTCGTTCTCTCTCTCTCTCTCTCGCTCGTTCTCGCTATCGCTCGTTCTCCGTTCTCTCTCTCTCTCGCTCAGTCGTTCTCTCTCTCTCTCTCTCTCGCTCGTTCTCTCTCTCGCTCGTTCTCCGTTCACCCTGAAATGCTGACAGCTGTCATGAACTTGAGTAGCATTCTGAAGATGTGCGTCTGAACCAAGCCAGACTGATTCTGGTTTTGTACATACATGTTGCATGTTGATTTTGTTTTCTTTGTCACTTTCTGTATGACTACATGTAATGCACAGTTTAGAATAAAACTATTTGGCTGGGTTTTTTCTTCCCAAAAAATGTCTGCGCATTCATATTCAAAAGAAAGGACACCTTTGTACAAAGGACAGTGGCAAGGTTCCCCAAGGGTGTCCTTTGCTCGCAGGTTTTACTGTAGTAGCAGAAACATGCATACCACAATGAGAGGGAGTGTTATGTTTCTTTGTCTTTAGCCTTACACAAGTCAATAGGGCGCAGGGGTTCAAGCTGAGAACAAAAGTTGCGCCTTTTTGTCCCGAAAATACGGTACTTTATTGTCCCATGGTTGGGAAATTTGGGTCGCTTCCACACAGTGGAAAACTAGCAGGAACAGAGTTGGTCGCGCGGCTACCCAGGTGTGTGCATGGTTAGATTCAGCCACTTGCACTTATAGCAGAATGAGCGAGGTCTTGAGACACTGACATGGGGGTGGAACATGGATACCGTCTCTGAGTCGGCACATAAAGTTTACCCGTGTCCTGCATTCAAACCTGTGGCCCACGGATCACAAGTCCAGTGATCTACCAACTGAGCTATTGGGCTCCCCTGCAATTCTTTTTGCTCTAGTTATTGGACGACGCTCACTTTGTCCCCTGCAATTCTTATTGCGCCATTTATTGGATAAAGCTCCCTCCCTCCCCCCAAGGAAAAAAGAAGAAAAAAACTCACACCCTTTCCTCACCTCTCACCCTTTTCCAGTGTATTTGCCCAACAGTGTAGCCTTTGTCTGCTGTCTCAATGTTCCTGTTGGAAACTGAAACCACCAGTGGGAAAAAGTATTCAGTGTACAGGCACATGAGCACAGTATTTCATTATTAGGCCTAGGCCTTAGCTGAGTGGAGAAGGCACATTCTGACATCAGTATGGGAATCTCCCATGTGACCAACTCATGCTTTTGTTCACCCACCTATTTTTTTCTTCCCCAAATGAGTAGATCGCCATTCTAAGAATGAACTTAAGGGAAATAACTGGATATAACTTGTTCATTATCTTCCTGCTTCCTGTTGAATGGAGTATCACACACATTATGTGTTGACTTAGACGTTTGGAAGTTTTTAAGAGAGAATCAATGGCCTTGTGCACTTCACCGAAAGAATTGTGTGTAAAACTAAAAGCCACAGGTAGAGAAGGTGAGAGGTCGTTTTTCACTGATAGTTGGAATTTTCTGTTGGGCGTTAAAGAGATACATGTTGAGTAGATCCTGGTTCAAAACCATAAGCGGTGTTTCCCCTTTTAGTTTCTGATTTGGTTTTACTTTGGTGGACAACGGACTCAAATTTCAAGGGACAGTAGTTTGTTAAGTGACAACTGAGTGTGAGTTGTATATATGATATCAGGTACATATCAGGTTCCTACTTGAGCTTTTCCCTGTTATGTTATCTTTTTTGACAGGATTTGAAGAGATGTCTTGGAATCATAAAACTAGAACTTTTCTGGGTAAAATGCATTATATCACAATTTAAGTAAGTTCTGGAAAGAAAGGACGACATGTTTACTGTTTTCTGTTTTGCTCTACAGTTGTACCGACCTATCTTTTGAGACTGGTTTTGTTGTATGTTTATTTTGTGAGAAATGCAGCACTTGTAGTGTACCTTCATGTGTTCACTTTGTGTTTGTGGTAGTCCCCATGCTCCTTGTAAGTGGTAGTGTGTTGCTTCAGGGCTCAGTTGAGTCATTGTGTGGTGATCATGATCGTCTCCTTTGTTCATGGGTTGAAACTCCCAAGTTCACTCATGTTTTTGCACGAGTTGATGTTCACGTGTATGATCATTTTTACCCCGCCATTCAGGCAGCCATACGCCGATTCCAGGGGAGTGATCATGATCAATAATTAGACCACATATTTTGGATTGGGGTAACTCAACAGACCCTATATTTTCTGCCAACCTTAAAAGTACTTTTGTCATAACTTCGGAGAAAAAAGAAGATTTCATTTTCATATACAAGGGGACAGTTGGCAGCCTCCATACCAATGAAAAATGGAGGTGCTCAATAAAAAAACAACACTTACCAACGTACCCAACTTTATTTGATCTTGTTACCCTAATCCAAACCCTATTTTTGCTTGTGGCCTTATTTGTATCAGCCAAAGGTGATATTTTCATAGTTCGATTATCTGCACATGCGTTGTCTTATTTTGTTGTCTGACCACAAGTTTTCTCAAGGAGCTGTACTTGTTTTTTCAGAATTCGAAACAAAAGGCGTTCTCACTGTGGAGTGGGACCTGTCTAAAATGAGAGAAGAGAGTCAGGCAATTATGGAGCAGTTATCAAAGTAAGATATTTAATTTTTTTGTTTGTTTTGGGATATTTCTGTAGTAACCCTGTCTTGAAATTGTTCAAACAGCTTTTCAGTTTGGGTGTGGTTAACTGCAGTGTTCTTGAGCATTTTTTAATGTCCATGCTCTTTAGTTTGTCTGTTTGTGTGTGAACATGATTTTGAGTAGGCCAGTGTATCTGAACAGGTACTTTTTATTCATACATATTCAGGTGAACATCTTTTTGTGTGCACCATTTAATGTATATGAACAGATGCTTAATCTATTCATTCTGATGTATGTGAACATGTGTTGGAGGTGGTACAGTGGCGAATCTAGTACTGTATGAATTCCTGTCTCCAGAAAACATGCAATACTGACAGGGGATCAGGACAGGGATTCCAAAGCCATTATTGAGACTGTGGCTAAGCTTGACCAGACCACCACCACTGCTAACACCCCTACCACAAGTAAAGACAAGGCCAAGGGAAAGGGGGAGTCGGAATCGGGCAAAAATGGCCTTAGGGTAAGTTTCTGTGTGTGTGCGTTTGTGTGAGTGTGAGTGCGCGCGCAAGCATTGGTGACCAAATTCTCTGTTTGCTTGGCTGTAGAGCGTATGACTTTCAGTTTTCACTGATGCAGAAATGTTTCCTGTTTGTCAAAACAAAGCAGTACTGTGTAAGACATAACCTTGAACTAAAAGTGGAAGTAACAGGATGTGCATTGTTTTGGACAGTGCCAAGGGGACCCTACAAAATACTGTCAATTGAGCCACGCTGCTGGCCACAGATGGTGGTTGTTTTTTGTGTTTTCTTTCTGATTCTCATTCATTTTAATTTTACATTGGGGAATACTCACAAAAATCCAATTGCACCCCAGGGAGATCACAGTGGAACCCCCCTTTTAAGACCTCCAAAAGTCTGAGAAATCAGGTCTTAAAAAATGGGGGTACATTATACATTATTTGCGTTTTTGACCAAAATATGACATTTTACACAGATCGAGACAGTCATTGTTCTCCGAGACCGCGCTAGCGGTCGAGGTGAACAATGACTGTCGAGATCTGTGTAAAATGTCATATTTTGGTCAAAAACGCAAATAACATTTATGTATCGATCGAATTCCTTTCAGGTATTGACTTTGTTGTTGTTTTGACGATTGAACGAGCACACACACATGAAATCAAACACATAAGCTTCATATTTGGGCGTTTCAGGTTGACCAAAACTTCAAAAGAACTACAAAACACACGTCATGTACTGACTTTGTTGTTGTTTTGATGATTGAACGAGCACACACACATGCAATCAAACACATGACGTGTGTTTTGTAGTTGCTTTGAAGTTTCGGTCAACCTGAAACGCCCAAATATGAAGTTTTGTAGGCCTCTGACGTCACATGGCTCAAAGAAGGGAAATCCAATGTCCAATCGATATATATCAGATTATGAACAGAATGTCTGAGAAAACAAGGTCTTCACTGGGAGGGGGTCTTTAAAGGGGGGTTCCACTGTACTTGTCATTTTCACTCACCTGATGAAATGTTCATCCCCTGATGTGGCAAGTGAAATTGTCCAGCCCTGCTGTGGGTGTGTTTGTGTGGTTTGTGTGTGTGTTTGTGTGTGTTACAGCACATGTGTGGTCTTGGAAAAGTATCTTTAAGGCATGTGTTTTACTGTTATAAACCAACACTTTTTTCTCCTCAGCATCCTCCTCAGCATCCCCCTCGGCCTGTGGAGCTGACGGACGCTGATAAGTTCACGCTCAACCTGAGAGAGGCGCTGGAGGCATACAACCTGGACAACTTTGTGCGTGCCACCGGCAAGTACCAGGCCGCCCTGAACCTCTGGAACCACAGCCACTCACTGGTAAGTGTCTCTCGTCTTGAGGAACGCACAATGGGGGTGGAGTAACGGCAGATGGGGGGGAAGTGTGGTGCTGAAATTGGGAGTATTGGTTGAGCCTTTCAAGCAGAATGATTATCTGACACTGCCCGACAATTTTCTTTATTCTTTGTAATGACATTCAAATTAAGTCTTTCAGTCTTGAGGGTATTATTCTGGAGTAATATGTATGAAGGAGGTTGTCCTTAGCCTGTATGTATGTCTTGGTCAGTGTGTGGGGCTTTTGATACGTGTATATCGAATGTACAGACTGGTTTTGTTCATTCGTTAGGTGGCAGCATTGTGGATACAGTTTTCATATCTTGATGTTCTCTTCACCAGGAAAATGTGTATCGTGGAGAATCAATGATGCTGGTACGCTACGGCTTTGGAATCACAGCTGTATCCCAGAAAGGACAAAGGGTAAGTCTACTTGTTTACCTCTTGTTTGCCTTTATCACAGAACTAGGGGGGGGATACAGAAATGATGTACAGATATGCTTGCAGGTCTTATTACCATTCCTTGTATTACTTGCAACTCACTTGCTGGCCATATGCAATCTTGTTTTAAGAATAACACTACTTTATGCACACACAAAAACAAAATAGGCAGAATATGGGAAAGACCTAAAGATATGCTTGCAGTTCTTATTACCAGTTCTTGAAATTTAATCACTTGATAATCACTTGCTTGCCATCTGCAATCTTGTTTTCAAACTTACACTACTTTAAGCATGCACGCACACACACACACACACACACACACACACACACACACACACACACACACACACACACACACACACACACACACACACACACACACACACACACACACACACACACACACACACACACAAGCATGCACAGTCTGGCACCATCACACATGCACGACCAAAAAAATTGTATTTGCTATTGTGTGTGATGGAGACATGATGTTGGTGTGTGTGCAGACGGTGATACAGGAAGGCCTCCAGATGTTTCAAGCCATGCACAAGGACAACGTTCACAAGGACTTTCCTCTTGTCCTGTACGGCCTGGGGCGGGCTTTTGTCGCTCTCTTCAGGTTGGTACCGTCTTGTCTAACAACAAAAAACATGCATACAGGCAGGGTGCACAGATTTGTGTGATGTCGTGTGAATACATGGGATAGAATTTTGTGCAGTAGCAGAATGGCCACAAGGAACAAATGTGTGCAGAGGAGAGGGCAAGGGGAAATGGTTATACGAATTTCACTCCAACTCTGATTTGTTTTTGTGTTTTGCATCCAGGTAGGGGAGGCTTTCTGTGCGCTTGTTAAACACAACTTTAACACAGTTACTTTTCTCTGTTCTTTCAGGGAAGTCCACTTGGAGCATATTTGCAGCTGGCTGCCACAAACATTACAGTCCAGATGTCACTGTTCCCTCCTATCTGCTTTAAAAACAAGATTGCTTTTATCTTCTGTTGAAATAGTTGCAATTGACTGTGCAGATTTTCACAAGCCCTGGAGGTGGTGAAAGTACAGGTGTCAAAGCACATGAAGAAGGTGTGGAAAGAGTATTGCTGGCCGGGCTCCGAGCAGACCATCGAGGAAAGCAAACTGCCCTTCTTCATGGTACGTAAACACTCAATCAATCAATCAATATGAGGCTTATATCGCGCGTATTCCGTGGGTACAGTTCTAAGCGCAGGGATTTTTTTTTATTTATTTTTTTTTATGCAATTTATATCTCGCACATATTCAAGGCGCAGGGATTTATTTATGCCGTGTGAGATGGAATTTTTTTACACAATACATCACGCATTCACATCGGCCAGCAGATCGCAGCCATTTCGGCGCATATCCTACTTTTCACGGCCTATTATTCCAAGTCACACGGGTATTTTGGACATTTTTATCTATGCCTATACAATTTTGCCAGGAAAAACCCTTTTGTCAATCACGGGATCTTTAACGTGCACACCCCAATGTAGTGTACACGAAGGGACCTCGGTTTTTCATCTCATCCGAAAGACTAGCACTTGAATCCACCACCTAGCTTAGGAAAGGGGGGAGAAAATTGCTAACGCCCTGACCCAGGGTCGAACTCGCAACCTCTCGCTTCCGAGCGCAAGTGCGTTACCACTCGGCCACCCAGTCCATAAACACAACCACCAATTAACCCAAAGTTCTCTTTTCTCACATTTCTGTCTATCCCTGGCTTGTAAATATTTGAGGTTTGTTTTTTTGTTTTGTTTTTTCTTAACGGCACACGTTATTGCATCTTGGAAAACTTGGAGATGTGTGCATGAAATTGTGTACTTCTGTAAATGGAATAATTGTAAGACTCAGTTTTGGGGCACGGATCTCAGTTAGGAAGGAGAGAGGGAGAGGGAGACAGGGTGGGTGTGTGAGTTAGAGAAGAGAGAGACCAAACCCCATGGTTGATTTTAGAAATGTTCTACAATATAATTATAGCAGTGAGGTTATTAGTTCAATTGTGTGTGTGCGTGCGTGTGTGCATGCATGTGTGCCTGTGTGTGTGTTTTGCATGTTACAACCTAATGTGTTCCTACTGCTGGCTGACATTTATACTATGGTTTGTTTCAGAGCCAGATGGCCAAGCTGAAAGAGTTGAGCCAGCATCCGCCCCAGCCCGACGCTGTGTGCTTCCAGCACGATGAGCACGATAACGAGCCCAGAGACATCTATAAGGACAGCCCCACATACACTGTAAGTCTGCAGTATTTGACCTATGATATTGTGGAGTGAGTGCGACAAGTTGCAAGGAGATGTACACACACGCACACGCACATATACACACACTCATGTGCATGCACACAAAAACACACACACACACACACATTCACTCATACACACTGCTCCCCC
Organism: Littorina saxatilis; assembly: GCF_037325665.1. NCBI lineage: Eukaryota > Metazoa > Mollusca > Gastropoda > Littorinimorpha > Littorinidae > Littorina > Littorina saxatilis. Next base: position 27,528,990 of record NC_090252.1, on the reverse strand, counting down.
CTTGGAAGTGAGAGGAGATAGCATGTTTTGAGATTCATTTACTTTTCGTTCTTGTGATGCATTAGCATTCTTTTTTTGTTTCAGGGAATGGTGACAATGTCGTGCTTTGCAAGGTGCGTCTTCGTCTTTCACATTCACTGCTGGAAGGAATTCAGAGGACAGTTCTCAGCTGAAAAATTATCTGAAAAGGTTCGTTAATGTTTCTAGACTATTTTCTGGCAGGAGAACTAGTCAGATCTCTTGTTAACCCTCACACTGGTGCAATTCTGTAACACATGTTACATAGTCACTGGTGAATTAGGGCGGGGATGTAGCTCAGTCGGTAGCGCGCTGGATTTGTATCCAGTTGGCCGCTGTCAGCGTGAGTTCGTCCCCACGTTCGGCGAGAGATTTATTTTTCAGAGTCAACTTTGTGTGCAGACTCTCCTCGGTGTCCGAACACCCCCCGTGTGTACACGCAAGCACAAGACCAAGTGCGCACGAAAAAGATCCTGTAATCCATGTCAGAGTTCGGTGGGTTATAGAAACACGAAAATACCCAGCATGCTTCCTCCGAAAGCGGCGTATGGCTGCCTAAATGGTAGGGTAAAAACGGTCATACACGTAAAAGCCGTGGGAGTTTCAGCCCATGAACGAACAAACAAACTGGTGAATTAACAGAGAGAAAAATAAAGAAAAAATGTCATATAGGTTTTCGCATCCATGGGAGGTAATCGGAACCGACCAAACAGACTGAGCCGGTAGCGCGACATATGTCGTGACAACCAGGTGACAGTATACGTAAAGTAGCGCGACATATGTTGCGACAACCAGCCTAAGGGTTAAGATGTATTCAGTTGTGTTGTAGGTTATGTTGTTGCTGGAGATACATCTCTCATGCTTTGAATTTACCTGTGCCTTTGTAAGGATGTGACTGCTTATGTATCTGTCATTCTCTGTCTGTGTTGTATTTGTGTGTTTTGTGTGTGTTGTCCTCTATAGATTTGATAATATTATGACATGATTGAAATGTTTGAACTATTGTTTGACTTGCAGGAGATGATAGACATGCTTTGCCCTACCCCTGACTGTGGGTCCTTCATCTTCCACATTGTAAAGGAGCGACCTGACAAGAAAAATGTGAGGCTGTCTTTTTTCTGTCCTTAGGAGTTATTTTGGAAAAAAACATCAACTAAAAACCATGTAATACTTTGTCTAAAATGGGCATCTTCGCTTTGTGTAACTGTCCAGTTCTTTAAAAAAATGTAATCAAATTTCTGCATCAACATTTCCAATGCCACAAATATTTTTATAATCAGTTTATGTGACTAGAATGTTGTTTCAGCCGTCAAACATCACTTTTCAATTGGATTTCTCACAAACGAAGGAAACTTAGTAACTTTAAGATTTGTGATTCATCTTTTCCTAAACCAAGGCCATATTTTCTCTCAAAAGTCTCCTTTTTTTTTTTAGAAAAGTCTGATGATGTTGACTGGAAACTGAATTTTGTTCTGATATTTTCAGCTTGAGTTCCAGTCAGAACAGCGGCCAGTGAAAGAGCAGGGCAGCCACAAAGTGGGCCGAATGCAGCCGAGCAACCCTGACAAGATCGCCCGGAGACGTGAACGCAAAGAGGTCAAAGAGCAGAAGAGAGCGGAGGCCAGGCAGACAGAACACAAGCAGCAATCGCCATCCCCGTCCAGTGCTCTAACCATCATCCACAGTCTGCTCTCAGACCCGTCTTGTCACACAGATTCACATCAAGACGACAATGGTACGGCCGGGCCACTTTCTTCCCTTGTCTGTCTGTGTGAGCTTGCATTTTTGTGTGCAGAGATGTAGCTGGGAATTATTTTCTGCGGAATAATTTCTGAAATGGTCATAAAAGTTCCATTAGTTTACTGAAGTTGAAGGCAGTCTTTGTAGCATTACCTTTCCCTGCAGCGTGAACAAGCCAAAATGACACAGTTTTTGATGATTAGAACAAAGTGTGGATGTTTTGCTTACTGCAGATGCCAAACAAAATCTCTGCTGTGTGTGAAGAGATGTATGTTGTACATAGAAAAAGGATACTGATACAGTCGAACCTGTCTATAAGGCCCACCCCAGGGACCAGCCAAAACTTGTTGCTATGGGCAGGTTGTCACTATGGAAAGGTGAATGATGTAGAAATAAGCTCCTTGGGGATCCTTTGAGATGGTCGTTATGGGCCAGGACAGTTTCTTCAGTACCATCAACAATGACCACGATAGTTCATGAGCGTGCACACACAACACTTATGCCACGGACAGGGGATGGTAATATCTGGGATGTGGGATCGCAGATTGTAGGCAGATGGTGGTCTCTGATCTTGAATGGAGTGTGATTGTATTCATTCATTCATTCATTAATCACCTGATTGATGATTGCAGGCGCTTCAGCCCCCGTACCAGCATCCAATCCCATGGTGCTACTGTACAACAAGGAGGGAGAAAAAGGAGACGTGAAATATAATGTGAGTTCCTCCTGCTAGCCGTGTTGAGTGCATCAATCATATTATGCTCTTGCTACCTTGTATTGAGCACGGCTTACGAATTCTGGCCAAAACCGCCGCTTAAGTTCGCCCAGTTGCATGCTGTAATTTGACCCGCCAGGCTAGTGATAAGAGCTGAGGCTGGCAGCGAGTGTTTCTAGGTCACTCCTTGGCTCTGGAATTCGTTCTGTTTTCTGTGTTGTGGAGTATACTGGTCTGCTGCTGTCTCTTCTGTTTTCAAAGTGGATTATCTTCTACATTGCAGTTGTTGTGCCGATATTAATTGGTGATTCCAATTGCTATGTGTGTGTGTTTTATAGTGTGACTGACAGATTTCCGAGAACACCCTTTAGAGTAATGTAATTTAGACAGAAGTATAACCTGTGTATAGTCTATTTTCTGTGTTGTGGAGTATATTGGTCTGCTGCTGTCTCTTGTGTTTTCAAAGTGGATTATCTTCTATATCCCGATTTTTGTGCTGATATCAATTGCTGATGCCAATTGCTATGTGTGTGTGTAGTATTATGTGACTGACAGATTTCTGAGAACACTCTTTAGGGTAATGTAATTTAGACAGAAGTATAACCTGTGTATAATCTATTTTCTGTGTTGTGGAGTACACTGGTCTGCTGCTGTCTCTTGTGTTCTCAAAATAGATTATCTTGTGCATCACGATTTGTGTGCCGATATCATTTATGATTCCAGTTGCTTGATGTGTGCTCTTTAGTATGTGACTAACAGATTTCCGAGAACACTCTTTAGCTTAATGTTATTGAGACAGAAATAAAACTAGCGTATAGAGAAGCTTCTGTACAAAAATGGATGCCACAGTGCACTCGGAATCAAGTCATTTAGAAAAACTAAATGCTCTTTGTAGAATCTGTGGTAAAAGATTTCAGAGAAAAAGGGACAGCAAACCTGCTAAATTATGTGTTAACTTTGCCTCCGACTTGAAACTTTATCATGGAATTGTCATTAACAAAGACACTGACAGGATCTTATATTCCAAGACAATGTGCATTAAATGTCATAAGAGACTATTTATGTTGAAACATAGGCCATGTTCATCAGGAAAAGCACTCGAAACCGCATCTTCTGCCTTGGATAAGAGCACCACAATTTGGACATTGTTTGACAGCTCTGCAGTGTGTGTAGCCAATTTAAACAGCTGGGAAAAGGCGGTCGGCCTTTGAAACCCGACCATAGCAGCCATGTAGGCCTACTTGTACAGCAGAGTTGCCAGAGTGACAGTGTCAGTGATGTGACTTGCTTTTCACCTCCATCTACCTCCACCCCTTCGAAGAATGACAGTGTAAGTGATGTGACTTGCTTTTCACCACCATCTGCCTCCACCCCTTCTAAGCCAGCAACTGTTACGTCACCGAGTCTACTCCCTGACCAATTCCCCTTCTACGTACCCCCACCGCCAAAACAGTTGTTGAGGTGTGCCACACTCCTGTCAAATGTAAAGTGGCCAGAGTTTCCTTTGCAACTTCAATGACCAGCGCTACCAAGTCTCTCCCGGCAGCAAAAACCATACGGAGCATCCAAGAGTTAAATCTTCCATTTACAACAGCAGAAGAGAAGATGTTCACAAAAATTTGCAAATTAAAATTAAATGCTTCGGGAGACAAACACACAGTTGAATGTCGAACAGGAGGACAGAGTATTTTCCTGAAAAAAAATAGTCAAACCAATACTCCGATCAATACTTCATCCATTCAAGGATCAACTCACCACTCTATCCAACATGATCTGGCATGACAAGAAAGTCAAGTTGTTTCTTTTTGGCGACTACGACTTTTTGCTGAAGCTCTATGGACTGTCCGGCGCACAGGCCGTTCAAACCATGTCTGTGGTGCCAAGTTACAAAGCTACAAATACAGAGAGCCCCATCCAATAGACCGTCTGCTGTACCCAGGACTTTGAATAACATCAAGCAAGATCACAACAGATTCAAGAGAGCAGGAGGACGGAAAGTGACTGCACAGGCATTCAACAATGTTGTGACAGCACCGATATGGGACATTCAGCTGACACAGGTAGCTCCACCATACCTTCACCTGCTGCTGGGCATAGCAAAAAAACATCACGACTTGCTCGAGAAAAAATGCCACACTTGATGAACAAATTGCAGTCGCCCTTGCCAAAGAAAGCCACTTGGATTTGTTGGAAACTACACCGCAGTTTCAGAGCTACGTTAAATCGTCAAATGTCATCCAGGAAAAGATGAGAGAAAAAGTAGAGCTAGAAAGGGAAGGAACACGCGTAGTATTTGCACAGACGACACAATCTGCTGTCCCCACAGACCCACAACACAACGCTTCCAAAGACCCGCAAGAGTTCTATGGCGCTGTGCATGCACTGGATGTCAAAATTAAGACACTGAAAGAAGATGAAAGTGGACTTCAACTCCGCTCTGGGCCTGTCACAGCAAACCTAGAAGATGGTTTAAACCAACATAAGATAGTGGTGCAAGCCTTCCACAGTCGTTCATTTATCGGCAACCATTGTAACAAATACCTGAAGCCAGATGTTTACACAGCCATATGTGACAGCGTTGTCAAAAAAACGTTTGAGCTCACTGGCAGCGAAGAGCTTCACAATACAGCCCAGGACATTAGAGACGAGTTTTTACAACTCGACCGTTTATATTCTGAAGTCCATCAACTGCTCTCCCACAAACGGCCCATTGAAAAAGAAACAATTCCTGAAATAGACAAGTTCATTTCCAACTACATGCAATTCTACAGGACCAAATTTCCCCAGGTAAACATTGTCCCCAAACAACACATTTTGGAGACGCACTGCGTGGAATGGATCAGCAGGTGGGGATTTGGACTGGTGCTGCACGGAGAGCAGGGGGGGGGGGGGAACAGATTCACGCCACTGTCAATCGACTCAAGCGAAGATTCTGGACGATCAAGAATGACAGCGAACGTCTTGTATTGATCACCAAAGAACAACACATTCTTTCTTCTCCTGCGATGCAAACAACTCCGAAGAAATTGAAGAAATAAAAACAAAGTAAAGAAAAAAAAGGTGCTATTGTAAATAATGTAACAGGAGAGAGTACAGGTCAACACATTGTTTGTATATATATCCAATAGGTAACTGAGTGCAAACCAACATCGGACAGTAACATTTCTGGTAGCTAATACTAGGCGAATAAGGAGGGGATAAACCAGTGGCACAAAGAACTGACAAACGGCCTTTGGCTCGCTGACTGTCTGTGTGAACCAACACAAAACTGGAGCATGCGCCGCAGACAGTGTGGAACCAGTCGGTTTATTGACCCCGACATCCACAGTGCTAATGGCGTGTTCTCGAAAAGTCAGTGAGTGATTCGTAGATAGGTTAAACTGTAGTCACGCTAATACCTAATTTCTTCTCTCAAAAATCTTACATGCACCACACAGCATGGGTGGAAGTTAGTGCTTGTTTGTGTTGTGTGCATGCGACTGTGCTGTAAGACGTGTAGAATGCATGAATCATAACGGGCTTAGTGCAAATCACGCTCACATTTCTCCAGGATTTTTTGGTGTCTATGTAAACTTTGTTCACTGGACTATGCGATGAGATGAAGAGCGTTGCAACTGCATGAATGGGAAGATTATTTTATCTATGATAATAAAGGCAGTGTGTTTCCCCGCGCAGACTGAAAGAGCAGTATCAGCCCGCTGACGGCTGGGGTATCGCGTAACAGCGTGCTCGCCGCTGGCAGCTCTCGGTGGCTCGCAGGCCGCTCAGGAGATTAGATCCGCGGTAGCGCAGCTGGTGTTGCTAAAAGTTAAGAGGCAAGCTATGCGCGTCCGTGTGAAGTTTTGGTATTTACAAGTGTGAAAGGCAACGTATTCTCATTCATCATTTTAGCCTTCTCAACACCACTCAAGTGTGTTTCTGATGTATAACAGTTTGGAAAATTTAGCTTTTGCGCAAATTATAGCAGGGGTGAAATTGGTTGATAGGATTGATGTTTCCACACATTTAATGAACCTTGAAGGCATTGCCGTGTGTTTCACTTTTTTTCCTTTTCTTCCCTCCGGTTCCTTCTTTTTTTCATTTCTTTTTTTCATTGTGTTTGCCTCAAATTTTATTCTCAAGCTGATTGCTCCAGAAATTTACCCTACACTTTCCTCTGTTTGCTGTCATGACTGTGTGGCCTTGCTGGGTTTTAACCTTGTGCTGTTTGTTCCAGAGTTTCCACAAGCAAGTTCGACAGAAAAAGAAGAAGGAAAAAGAAACTAAAACTAAAAACGTCTTGAACCTGGATTTTAATTTCAACGACGACGTAGAACGAGAAGCCAACCGCTTTGGTGAACAGGAAGCCATAGATAACCAGGGGAACCAAGGGAACGCTCCAGTCAGGTGGGAGAAGTGAGTTCTTTTTTTATGTTTTGTCACATATGACCGTAGAGAGATCCAACAAGTCATCGCCCACAGCGCTCTTTCTGTGTCTCCCCTCTCTCGCATACAATCATACCCTACCTGTTGGCCATGAAGTGAATGCAGACCCGCGCAGACATAGGTTAACCTGTAATCACACTGTACATAGACTTTGACTCACTCGCTCTCATTCTCCCTCGTGTTGCCTCAGCCTGACGTGTATATGGGCATGCTCACACACACGCACACCCACATTTAATCCTCCAATACCTGTGATGTTTTACAGACCACCAAGACTATCGGCACCCCAACAAGTGTCACAGCCACAACCGCAGCCAGACAACAATGTGTTTGCTGTGCCACCTCACCTGCGAGAACAGTGTGAATCCTTCTCCAACATCGTGGCCAGCAAACCCTCAAGGAACCCCAGCCAGTCTCAGAAAGAGGAGGACATCAAAAGCACTTTCAATGCGTAAGTACATTGTATACAGTAAGATATTGCGTGTGTTCTTCAGGCTGTGTCTTGTGTCTGTGTGTGTGTGTGTCAGTGTGTGTAGTGCTTTGCATTGAAGATTCGGGATCATATCCTGAACTTGTTTTTATTTGTATCTTAATTTAACCTTTAGCACTCCAGCGGCGATTTGCGTCGCCCAGCCACTCTCCCCCCTTTGCCAGCCAGCGGCGATTTGCGTCGCCAGCGCTAGGCGTGTTCGTATGACCAACTTCTCGTTCGTATTTGTATACGAAAATGACGGGTTTTCTAACGACACGTGAGCCAGAACGAGGCTTGTTGTCGTCCGCAACCGTTTCGCGTCTTGCGCTGAATTCTAATCCGTTTCGTCGAATTGTTTTGATTTTTGTCCATCTCTGAAGTACTTTGGTGCTTCGACAAGCAAGATGGAGGACAACTAGTTCGAAACTTTCTTGGAGTTGTTTCTTGACGATGATTCGGACGTGAAAATTGAAGGAATGAGCAATCTCGCCGCAGATTAAGAATTATCATCATTCATATGTGTCTGTTATGTGTTTTGCTTGTCTACTTTACTGACTCATATGTCTATGATTAAACGTTCTATCAGCGTACCTGTCTTGGTTTTTGATTTTTCCACACACACACACCGTGCCTTTGCTTTGTGTGTACCTTTGCATACGAGAATAACGGTATTTTTAACGGCACTTGAGCCAAAGCGAGGCTCACTTCCTTCCGTTATCTCGTCGTGTCGTCTGCGCTGCATTTGAGTCGGTTTCGTCGAAGTTTTCTGCTTTTGTTTTTGCATCGATAAAGTACTTTAGCGCTTCGACAAGCAAGATGGAGGATGATGATTTTGAAACTTTCTTTTGAGTTGTTTCTTGACAACAAATCGTACGCTGAATTGGAACGAATTACTGAGGAAGATCTTCACAATGAACTGTGTATCGCGGTGAAAAAAAATGACAGTTCGTCAAGTGACAGTGACGGTTACGAAACGGAATTTACGAAAGTGCAGATGGATACTAACAGTGGCTGGTCCAGTTTAGTGAAATGACAGGACCAGCAAACATTACCGATAATCTGACTGCGTAGCAAATGCTTGACTTGCTTGTCGAAGAAACACTGCGTAGAAACTGACTCAAATTCAGCGCAAAGCAAGCCAGTGACAAGACTTAAAAAGTTTGCGTGTTCGGAAATGGCGACCTGTGGATCTAGTGCAGATCAAAGCTTTTCTCTGCTTGTTGTTGCTAACTGAACTATTAAAAAAATCGTCCCATGACATGCACTGGTCCACAAATATATTTATTTAGATACCAGGATCAGGAAGTTGGATGGTCAACATGATTACCTGATCAAAGGAGTTTCACCAGACATAGACTGGTTAGTTTCACAAAATTCCACGGAACCCCTTTTCATTTTGTATTTGTATTTAAGAAAATTAATGCAAACAAAACTATTTTAATGTTAAATATAGCCCCATCACAACCACAACATTTCATGCTTATTAGTGCATTTTCAAAGAAGTTGTAAGTGTTGAAAGTTAGTGGGTGTTGTTCTTACGCTAGGTAAGCAAAATAATGTGGCTACAGGGGAAGTAATGCTGGCTGGAATCTGGAGTGCTAAAGGTTAAAGAGATTTTGTTGTCAAAGCAAGGAGTCAAACAGAAATAGAAGCAAATGATGATAGCTCTACTGACTCATGTATCAACATACTGGCTGTGATTGGTCCACTGTACTTTAAACTGGCAATGAAAAGAAGGAAAGTATGGACAAAATGGCATGTTCACTCAATGACCAAGATTTTGTGTTTCTCTTTCAACAGGTATCTGTACAATTTTCTGCGAGAGGCAGGGCCTCAAGACATAGAAGGTCCGCGTCTGATTCAAGAACTGGAAGATATTCCCGAGGAAGTGATTCGTGTGATCAAACAGTTTGGAGGCAAACGCCGCTATTTTGAGACCAACTCTGAGTTCACGGTGATAGGCAACTTTGTGGGTGTGCGCGAAGACGCTGAAAAGGTTAAGAGATGTGCAAAGGAGTTGTACGACCCTCCCCTTGTTTCTAGGTCTTCTGTGATGAACGGTGCTCTCTCCGATTCTTTTAAACCTCCCAATAGCAACAATGTTTGTGTGCAACCTCAAGAGACCTCTGACAGTAATCACACATTGTTGACCTCACAGACTTGTGATAGTTATCCTCCAGAGACTGCTAGTGCTAGACTAGGCGACCATACTAAGCAGAGGGTGCGGGAGACACACATGACTCTGCCGGCCCCTTCCATTAGTGATCAAGGACTCAACCCAACAGCTCCCGAGTTTCAGCCATCATGGAGTTCTAAACCCGAGCAACCAACCACAAACGGCTGTGACACGGATGAGGAGTCGTCCTCTTCGTACAAGTCCAGTAACAACCGCTGGTACAACGGCGTGGATTCTCTCGACAACTTCTCCTCCTCCCCTATCACCAACGGCGACATGGACGACATTGACGATTGCGACGTAAACGAGATGGACATGATCGACGAGGTGGACATTCAGCCTTCGGTCAGCACCGCCTACATCGACCTGGACGACATCACTGCAGGACGGCAGGCGGCTTCCGCACAGGACGGTCTCAGCAGGAGGAGTTCAAGGTCAGACTTGTCTCAGACCAGCGACCTCTCCACTGGTGCACTGTTCCGAGGAGCGTCTCCCAGTTCGTCTGTGTCATCGCACAAAGGAGCGCCCAGCCGCGACGTGGGGTCACCGTTCAGCGCACGTGACACCTCTTCCCCTGGAGTGCTGCAAAGCACCGCTCGTAACGGTGACATGTACCGTAAAACTGGGTCGCCCGCCGCGCTTTCTTTTCCACCTTCATCGACGGAGGAAGCGGACAGTTCAGAACTGGGCCTAGGGGAAAGTTTTGTGACCAATATTGTGTTGTCGTCTAGACAGAATGATCACATGTTGTCAGACTCTACAGACAGGACTCACAACTCCAGTGCCCCTAAACCTCTCAAACCTTTGACCCTCAGAGGGGGTTCAGCCTCAGGCATGAGAGATGCTGGTTCATCTGCGGAAAGTGTAGGTACATCTGCACCAAATGCAAGTATCAGTGCTCCTGTGGGAAGTCTGAGTGCAACGTTCAGAGATGCTGCTGCACCCATTGGAAGTGTAAGTGCACCTGTGATTGTTGAAAATGTAGTGACCTCAGGCCGTGTTTCTGCCTCGTCAGGACTGTCGAAGATTCCATCATCATCATCATTGCCATTGTCGTCATCATTCTCATCGTCAGCCCTAGACACAGGATTATCATCGTTCTCATTCTCATCCACATTATCCAACCCATGGGGATCGCCGTCACTCTCCACCACAGACACCAGCAGCGCCTGGCCCACAAACACCTTCCCCTCCTCCGTCCGCCCCGACGAACAGGTCACCGTCCCCCCTTTCTGTACCGCCAGCCTCTACCCCAAGGCCCCACCCGCCTCCTCGACCTCGGCGGTCCCCCCTCCCATCTCCTTCCCTAGCTTCTCCTCGTCTGCGTGGCCGACTGAAAGTGGTTGGTCCGCACCCAACCACAACTGGTCAGCGACTGAGCCCTCGCTCCCCTGCAAGGTGGAAAAGATGGAGGTGGGGTCGCAGGTGAGCGTGGACGTGAGGTCGGCGGAGGTCAATACGGAGATGACGGAGCGAGATATCGCAGCGTTCTTTGTGCAGCAGGAAAAGCTGGTGGAGATGCACCAACAGATGCAGCACCTGCACATGATGTATGAGCAGTCGCAGGTATGTCAGTGTGTGTGTGTGTGTGTGTGTGAGTGAGTGTGACAGTGCCTGCCTCTGTCTATGTATGTGTGTGTGCCGGTGCCAGAGTGCCTCTGTCTATGTGTGTGTGACAGTGCCTGTCTATGTGTGTGTGTGACAGTGCCAGAGTGCCTCTGTCTATGTGTGTGTGTGTGTGACAGTGCCTGTCTATGTGTGTGTGTGACAGTGCCAGAGTGCCTCTGTCTATGTGTGTGTGTGTGGGTGTGTGACAGTGCCTGTCTATGTGTGTGTGTGACAGTGCCAGAGTGCCTCTGTCTATGTGTGTGTGTGTGACAGTGCCTGTCTATGTGTGTGTGTGACAGTGCCAGAGTGCCTCTGTCTATGTGTGTGTGTGTGACAGTACCTGTCTATGTGTGTGTGTGACAGTGCCAGAGTGCCTCTGTCTATGTGTGTGTGTGTGTGTGTGTGACAGTGCCTGTCTATGTGTGTGTGTGTGACAGTGCCAGAGTGCCTCTGTCTATGTGTGTGTGTGTGACAGTGCCTGTCTATGTGTGTGTGTGTGACAGTGCCAGAGTGCCTCTGTCTATGTGTGTGTGTGTGTGTGACAGTACCTGTCTATGTGTGTGTGACAGTGCCAGAGTGCCTCTGTCTATGTGTGTGTGTGTGACAGTGCCAGAGTGCCTCTGTCTGTGTGTGTGTGTGACAGTGCCTGTCTATGTGTGTGTGTGACAGTGCCAGAGTGCCTCTGTCTATGTGTGTGTGTGTGACAGTGCCTGTCTATGTGTGTGTGTGACAGTGCCAGAGTGCCTCTGTCTATGTGTGTGTGTGACAGTGCCTGTCTATATGTGTGTGTGTGACAGTGCCAGAGTGCCTAGATCTGTCTGTGTGTGTGTGTGTGTGACAGTGCCTGTCTATGTGTGTGACAGTGCCTGTCTATGTGTGTGTGTGACAGTGCCAGAGTGCCTCTGTCTATGTGTGTGTGTGTGACAGTGCCAGAGTGCCTCTGTCTATGTGTGTGTGTGTGACAGTGCCAGAGTGCCTCTGTCTATGTGTGTGTGTCACAGTGTGACAGTGCCAGAGTGCCTCTGTCTATGTGTGTATGTGCAGGGCCTCACATCCATGAGAGGTAGCATAGGACAAATGTCCTGGCCAATGTAAAAGTGATAGGACATTTGTCCTGAACAAAAACAAATCAATAGGACATTTTTTTCCCGTAACAAAACGTAAATATAATTAAACTTGACTAGTTTCTTGGCACGAGGGTAAAAGAACAAAAATACTTTTCTTGGCAAAAAGTGAGCAGCTTTGACTGTCACAGCTGTCCCCTTTTCTTGTTTTGTCAGCTGTCGGGTTTCAACTATCTCCTTGTCTCTCTGGAGAGATGGCACATGCACACTAACAGCATGGTCTATGGTTTCTTGATGGGCCGATTTGCGAAAGTTGGAACAGCCAACGGTAAAAGTGTTGGACTTCCCTGCGGACTGGGTGGCCGAGTGGTAACGCACTTGCGCTCGGAATCGAGAGGTTGCGTGTTCAGGCCTGGGTCAGGCCGCAATTTTCTCCCCCCTTTCCTAACCTAGGTGGTGGGTTCAAGTGCTAGTCTTTCGGATGAGACGAAAAACCGAGGTCCCTTCGTGTACACTACATTGGGGTGTGCACGTTAAAAGATCCCACGATTGACAAAAGGGTCTTTCCTGGCAAAATTGAAAAGGCATAGCTAAAAATGTCCACCAAATACCCGTGTGACTTGGAATAAAGGCCGTGAAAGGTGAATGCTCGCCCTAATAGGCTTGAGGTTTGCTGGCCGATGTGAATGCGTGACATATTGTGTAAAAAATTCCATCTCACACGGCAGAAATTAATATGTAAATCGCCGTGAGCTCTTGTGAGAAACGGCGATTAATAAAAATGTCCATTTTCTTTTTCTCTTCTCTGACATGAGGTGCAAAACATAAGTTTCCTCTCTGGGTCATGCGACATCCACGGGAATGATGTCGCCCAGCTTGACTGAGACGAAGTTACAAGTGGGGGTGAGGGAGGGGGTAGTGTCTTTCTTCGGCTCCGATGTTTGACTATCGCGTTCGACATTCTCACCTGGGCGATCGGGCTCTAACTGCTCTGGGGCTGGAGGAAGCTCAGTTTCCGTGCTACTGACAGATGATGAGGGAAGGGACTTGAAGTGTAATTTCTTCTGTCCCTTTTCTGGGATCACGGTTTTCGTTTAGGCGGCATGTTTGTTATTTTCGGGGAAAGCGCGAAGGGAGGCAACTCTCAACTGGCTTCGAGCATTCCGAGTTGCGAGCCTTGGAAACTCTTTGGTACTAGAGGCACAAAGTGTCTAATTTCGTCTGCTACACATCGCTTCGCAATACATCGATAACATAGCATTCAAACTACTGTAAATTGAGAAGTACTGACGATGTCCGGATCAAATGATAGAATAATCGGACATTGACCACTTTGTGACAAAAACAATAGGACATTTGTCCTCCTGCATGAAAAATGTATAGGACATTTGGAAAAAATATCCTCATATGTCCGATGTCCGACGTGGATGTGAGGTCCTGTGTGTGACAGTGCCAGAGTGCCTCTGTTGTGTGTGACAGTGCCTGCCTCTGTTTGTGTGACACTGACAGTGTATGTCTGCCTCAGAGTGTGTTTGTGTGTATGACAGATTCTGTCTGTCTCTTCCCAGTGTGTGTGTGAGAGAGTTTGTATGACAGATTCTGTCTGTCTCTCCCCAGTGTGTGTGAGAGTGTGTATGACAGATTCTGTCTGTCTCTCCCAGTGTGTGTGTGAGAGTGTAACAAACAAATGTAAAGTAGGCTAGTTTTGGAAGGAGTGTGTGTGTTATCATATATTACATGTTCCTCACTTCCTGCAGTGTATTTGTTGTATGCTTACATTTAACATGTGTTGCACGTGTATACATACATGTTTTGGTTCAATTGTGTGTACCTCCACCTGTCCTATTTTGTGACTACACTTTGGTAAGTTTGATGGCACCTGGTGTCAGTGAATGAGTGATGTCCATGGGAAGCAGTTTCAGGTTTGATTTTGTTAACATGTTTAAGTTGTATATTGCACGGTGTTGTAATGTAATGCTGCGTTTCGAACAATATAGATCTATAAACTAAAGACACATTTTTCAAAGAGCACATCAACATCAACAATTTGATTCACTTATCATCCACTTATCCTGTGTTCTTTTTCTAATGACTCAACAGCAACAGTTGAAAACAGTGAAAGAAGAGAAAGCGTTGGTCAAGAGAGACGCAGATGTTCTGAAGGGAGACTTGAACAAGGCTGTGCAGCAAATGAGCAATATGGACGCCGAGTATTCCAGGTTTGGCAGTTATTCACAATTTTGTATTTCTTAATGTGGTTGAGCAGATGTTGAAGATGCTTTGGGGCTGTGGGAGATTGTTGTTTATCAGCTGCTTTATGTTCACTCCGCTGGAGCAGCAGCACAAACTTTTTTTTTTGGGGGGGGGGGAGGGGGGGGGGGGGTTCTGTTTGTTTCATAGGCTTTTTATATTCAGTATTGAAATCTGCCTGAATCTGCGTGTTAACATTGTATGTATTATCTTGTCCAGAGCCAAGGAGCATGAACAACAGCTTCACAAAAATGTACAGAGTCTGCAACAGCAAAAGTGAGTACTTTTATTTTGTCACACAGCTCAGTGGTATTATTAGTGCATAAGGAAGTTTGTTTCTTTATTTGCCAACAAAGTTAGTGTGTCTCTTCTCTCTCGACCTAGACACAATCATTTGTCGTAGTAAGCGTAGACATCCGGTCTGCTCCCCGCCTAATGGCCGATGTCTTCCGTCTTCGGGGGACTACGTGGGTTTAAATTTGGAGTGGTCTTTCTCCTAGAGGAGTTTCCTTGCAGGGATAGTGAGCCTCCTCTGCCCTCGTTTTAATTTTGGAGTGATCTTCTCCTAGGACAGCTGCCTTCCAGGGTTGACGAGCCTGTCCTGCCCGGCTATTTAACCCATAGTTGGGGGTTGGTTCGTGGGCACCAGGGCGTATCCACACGCCGGTGGGCCTGCATGCCACAAGTCTAGGGGCCAACCTCCTCCGAGTCCTTGTAGTTCAGCCTGGGGCCTTTCAGTACCCAGTTCACGCCTGTCGCCACGATGGAGGCACTACAAAGGGCTTGCTGTGGAGAGGTTATGTACTGGCAGGAGAGACTGACGCAAGCTGCTCTCTTTTCGCGTTGTCCTGAAAAGGACGGTGCTAGCCAGCGGTGAGGGCTGAAAGCGAGAGGTGACAAGCACAAAACACTTCGCCAACACACTAGACACATCACACAACCATTTTGACAGGCAGTGTGTCTCATAAACTGAAACTGGTTTTCATTTCATGCTGGTGATGTTAGTAGTTTGTTAGTTTGAGGATGAAAGTCGCCTGTTTATTTCAATGCTTGTTGTTCTCTCAGGTGCTTAGAGACATAACTCTGATTCTGCATGTAACACTCACTTACTCTTGTTGTATGTTTGGAGCGTTTACGTCTCTTTGTTTCTTAGATAGTAGGGTGTGTTTTGGGGGGTTATTAAGGAGTGTACCGTTTTGTTTCAGCCAAATGAGTACCATTGAGACGCAGGGCTTGCTGCAGAAAGTGTCACACATGGATGAACAGTTGAACAAGGAGCGAACCAGAGCTAAGCAAGCGGAAGTAGGTCTCAGTTGTGTGTAGACCTGCCCCATGTCATGGCAGATGTGTCTGTGTGTCATTTGAATGTGCGTGGGTGTATGTGTGACCACAAAAGCTAACCTTCCAGAACTCTCAGTAAAGAAGTCAGAACATATATGATTTCTTTTACTCACTTTTGGAGTTTTGTACAAAGGTGGGTCTAGAAAAAGACAAAAGTTACCTGTCTGTCAGTGTGTGTTCCGGAATATAATTGTATGGTTATATGCAAGGTTATGGTTGTATCTCACTCTCTGTCAGAATGTGTGAATTTTTATCTTTCTTGTCTCCTGTTGTAAGTTATGTAACTTATCTATCGCTGAATGCTGGGCTGGGTTTTTCATCGGAGTCAATATGTGTATGTAGGTCTCTGTTGATTGTTTTGGTCATCATTGGGGCGGGGATATAGCTCAGTTGGTAGCGCGCTGGATTTGTATTCAGTTGGCCGCTGTCAGCTTGAGTTCGATCCCAGGTTCGGCGGAAATTTATTTCACAGAGTCAACTTTGTGTGCAGACTCTCTTCGGTGTCCGAACCTCCCCCCGTGTACACTACATTGGGTGTGCACGTTAAAGATCCCACGATTGACAAAAGGGTCTTTCCTGGCAAAATTGCTTAGGCACAGTTAATAATTGTCTACCTATACCCGTGTGACTTGGAATAATAGGCCGTGAAAGGTAAATATGCGCCGAAATGGCTGCAATCTACTGGCCGTATAAAATTTCATCTCACACGGCATCACTGCAGAGCGCCTAGAACTGTACCCACGGAATATGCGCGATATAAGACTCATTGATTGATTGATCACTGGCTGACATTTTTGTGTGTTACTGAAAGAATATTCTCTTGCTTCATATTTGTGTTATACTTTGAGTAGTACTTTGTCTGTGTGTGTGTGTGCGTACGTTTGTTCGTGCGTGCTTGTGTTTGAGTAAAATATGAATGTTGAAAGTTGTTGTGATGCATGAAACCTGCCACACCTTTTTACAAAACAGTGAAACCTCCATGTTTCAGTGCCAGGTGATCCGGGAACAGATGGAGAATTTCAAGATGAACATCGACAGGAAGATCAAAGAAGCAGAGGTGTACAGGATTCAGGCCTCGAGCAATGCTAAGAGGTGTGTACACTTGTGTGTGGGTATTTTCCCCCACTAGGCAGCCATGTGTCATCTTAATGAGGATGGTGCATTGGTTTAGTTGGTGTGTATCCTTCTTCTCCTCCTCCTCCTCCTCCTCCCTCCTCCCTCCTCCTCCTCCTTTTTGACTCACATGCGAAGCAAAAGTGAGTCTATGTACTCACCCGAGTCGTCCGTCCGTCCGTCCGTCCGTCCGGCCGTCCGGCCGTCCGGAAAACTTTAACGTTGGATATTTCTTGGACACTATTCAGTCTATCAGTACCAAATTTGGCAAGATGGTGTATGATGACAAGGCCCCAAAAAACATACATAGCATCTTGACCTTGCTTCAAGGTCAAGGTCGCAGCGGCCATAAATGTTGTCTAAAAAACAGCTATTTTTCACATTTTTCCCATTTTCTCTGAAGTTTTTGAGATTGAATACCTCACCTATATATGATATATAGGGCAAAGTAAGCCCCATCTTTTGATACCAGTTTGGTTTAACTTGCTTCAAGGTCAAGGTCACAGGAGCTCTTCAAAGTTGGATTGTATACATATTTTGAAGTGACCTTGACCCTGAACTATGGAAGATAACTGTTTCAAACTTAAAAATTATGTGGGGCACATGTTATGCTTTCATCATGAGACACATTTGGTCACATATGATCAAGGTCAAGGTCACTTTGACCCTTATGAAATGTGACCAAAATAAGGTAGTGAACCACTAAAAGTGACCATATCTCATGGTAGAAAGAGCCAATAAGCACCATTGTACTTCCTATGTCTTGAATTAACAGCTTTGTGTTGCATGACCTTGGATGACCTTGACCTTGGGTCAAGGTCACATGTATTTTGGTAGGAAAAATGTGTAAAGCAGTTCTTAGTGTATGATGTCATTGCTAGGTTTAGGTCAAGCATGTGAGTCGTATGGGCTTTGCCCTTCTTGTTTATATTTAGTCAAGTTTTGACTAAATATTTTAACATCGAGGGGGAATCGAAACGAGGGTCGTGGTGTATGTGCGTGCGTGTGTGTGTGTGTCTGTGTGTGTGTGTGTGTCTGTGTGTGTGTGTGTGTGTAGAGAGATTCAGACTAAACTACTGGACCGATCTTTATGAAATTTGACATGAGAGTTCCTGGGTATGAAATCCCCGAACGTTTTTTTCATTTTTTTGATAAATGTCTTTGATGACGTCATATCCGGCTTTTCGTGAAAGTTGAGGCGGCACTGTCACGCCCTCATTTTTCAACCAAATTGGTTGAAATTTTGGTCAAGTAATCTTCGACGAAGCCCGGGGTTCGGTATTGCATTTCAGCTTGGTGGCTTAAAAATTAATTAATGACTTTGGTCATTAAAAATCTGAAAATTGTAAAAAAAAAAAATAATTATAAAACGATCCAAATTTACATTTATCTTATTCTCCATCATTTGCTGATTCCAAAAACATATAAATATGTTATATTCGGATTAAAAACAAGCTCTGAAAATTAAATATATAAAAATTATTATCAAAATTAAATTGTCCAAATCAATTTAAAAACACTTTCATCTTATTCCTTGTCGGTTCCTGATTCCAAAAACATATAGATATGATATGTTTGGATTAAAAACACGCTCAGAAAGTTAAAACAAAGAGAGGTACAGAAAAGCGTGCTATCCTTCTTAGCGCAACTACTACCCCGCTCTTCTTGTCAATTTCACTGCCTTTGCCATGAGCGGTGGACTGACGATGCTACGAGTATACGGTCTTGCTGAAAAATGGCAGCTACTTGACTAAATATTGTATTTTCGCCTTACGCGACTTGTCTTTTCTTCTTCTTCTTCTTTTCCTTCTTCTTTTCCTTCTTCTTTTCCTTCTTCTTTTTCTTCTGCATTCATGGGCCCAGGTACTCTTGTAGGCATGATCAGGCTTTATGTGCATAGCCGTTTTTCCCAGCCATTTTGGCAGTCATACTCTGATACCAAGGGATGGATGGTGGGAGTTTTCTTTTTTCTATAACCCACGTAACTCGGACACAGATGATAGAATGTTCATGGTTTTGCCAATTTGTACAAATGTTCACTTGATGTGCCCCCTTAAAGTGAAAAGCCAGAGTCAAAAACAAAACTACTAAGTGCTGGATGAGTGAGTAATGCAAAACGCAGCCAATTGGAATTGGTAAGATATTTTGATAGTGCAGTGTGTAATATTGCTGTTCAAGTTATCAAGTTCAAGTTATCAAGTTCAGGTGCAGTGGAAAAGAATTGGTGAGATATTTGAGGAATTGGTCAGATATTGTGATAGTGCAGTGTGCAATGTTGCTGTTCCAGTTACCAAGATGCCAACCCGGGCCAGCCGATGCCCAAGCACCTGGAAGAGTGCCAGGCCTACACTCAGCAAGTCATCGAGGCCTGGACAACCAAGAAGACTGACATCATGGTACGACTTGCTTAGCGCCTTGGTGTAAACTATACAAATCTCAAGAGAATGAAGAAAGAAATAGCATGAAAGAGGGTTGGAGGGAAAAATATTCAATAGGCATTTATTACATTAAAGTGGTTGGTGGTCAAGAAACGAAAGGAAGCAAAAACCTGTAGTTTAAAAAGTGAAAACATAAACACTTTTGAACGAACAACAACAGAAGGTTAGCCTGTCGGGAATGGTACATTCTCACAATCTCTGCCCTGCTGTTGCATTGGAATCTTCCTAGAGGCAGGTCCATGATTGTTTCTTGTTGCACATGTAATGCCTCTCAAACTTCATGTGTGTGCACACTCCCCGCGGGTTAGGGGGAAGAATTTACCCGATGCTCCCCAGCATGTCGTAAGAGGCGACTAACGGATTTTGTTTCTCCTTTTACCCTTGTTAAGTGTTTCTTGTATAGAATATAGTCAATTTTTGTAAAGATTTTAGTCAAGCAGTATGTAAGAAATGTTAAGTCCTCTGTACTGGAAACTTGCATTCTCCCAGTAAGGTAATATATTGTACTACGTTGCAAGCCCCTGGAGCAAATTTTTGATTAGTGCTTTTGTGAACAAGAAACAATTGACAAGTGGCTCTATCCCATCTCCCCCCTTTCCCCGTCGCGATATAACCTTTGTGGTTGAAAACGACGTTAAACACCAAATAAAGAAAGAAAGAATGTGTGTGCACACACTTACTCATAGCTGCCAACTGCTACGCTTTCGGCGTAGCATGCTATGATTTATGACCAATTGCTACGCTGTAACACCAAACTTAAAATTGCTACGCTCAAACAAATAATCACAAGCATGCAACAGTTCCCTCTTTCTTGTGAGTCCTGGATTCTCACTCCATTAATGGTCGGACTTTAGGTCATACAACATGGTTCACACTGAAAAGTGGCACTGCAAACACTCTCTATTGATAATTATGTTCCTGCTTTCTAAATAAACTTTTAAGAAATGTATATATTCTTGCACGAAATAGCAAAAATGCAGATGTGCAAATACATTTTAGACAATGCTACACTTAAACACCATTTGCTACTCTGAAAATTCTTCATTGTTACACTTGAGGCTTCACACGGGTTGGCAGGTCTGCTAACTGGTACATTTGGAGGGGGGGGGGGGCTCTAAACCCTAGCATGAAACATAGGTCTCTCTTATACTTAGTTGGGTGCGTGAATTGCAGACACAGCTGAAGGAACAGCAAGAGCAGATCATGGCAGGCCGGCTACGCTCAGACATGCCCCCCATCGACGTCTACCCAGCACTGCCCCGGCCTCCAGAGGGTTTGGTAAGGATGCTGGATTTTTCTGTGATTGGTGGGCGGAGTGCTTGTGGTTTTGACCTTTGTGCTGGAGTGTGGTGTGTGCTCTTGTAGGTGTTGTGTGTGTTGATGTGTGTTGTGGCTGTGATGGTGTGGGCTAAGGGCTTGTCATGTTGCACTTTCTGCTTTGTGCTGGAGTGTGGTGTGTGCACGTCTAGGCGTTGTGTGTGTTGATGTGTGTTGTGGCTGTGATGGTGTGGGCTAAGGGCTTGTCATGTTGCACTTTCTGCTTTGTGCTCAAATCTATTGTGTTGTGACTTGTGTGCTCTTTCAAGTCTTATGTGTGTTGATATAGGTGGTTCTGCTGTGATGGTGTGTGCTAAGGGCTTGTGATGGTGTGTGCTAAGGGCTTGTCATGTTGCACTTTCCTTCCATCAGCTTTGTGCTCAAGTCTCTTGTATGCTCTTGTAGCTTGTGTGGGGCGTTGATGGGAATGAAGGCATGTGTTAATAAAAGATTGCCTCATTTTACAAAAGAAAGAAACATGAAGTTAGCAGTGTGGTGCTATATGTATGGCTTCATTGCATTGATAGAAAATTACCTATCCAGATATCCAGACCCTCGTGCTAAAATTTTGGTATGCCAGTACAATATACTGGTACGACACAAGAAAACCAAAATAAACCGGCATGAGAATTCGAACATTCAAAATTCAAAATATGGTACAGTAGTACCTGCCATATCCGGTCACCCATTAGTCATTGCAAAGGTGACCGCAAATATCAGGTGGCCGTTCATTACAGGCCCCCTCCTCCTCCAAAAAAAAACCCAAAACACGATCAAGTTTTCATGAAGAAAAGAAAGCGATCATCCACGAGCCGCCGATTCATTGTCTCTGTTAGTTTTGCTTTCGTTTATACATCTTAATTATTTGCGTGTTTAACTCAATCGTCCTGGCTAAGCTATTGTTTCGTATGTTTCTATGTGTGTTGTTTGGATTATTATATATGTATTTGAGTGTCAGATAAACAAGTGTTTCAAACTCACATCAGCTGTGATCGATCCGGAAGTGACTGCCGTAAATGTACATGTATGCGCATGTCTGTATTTACAGTTTGCGCATGCGTAAGTATTCATGTCGTCTGCTCGTGGTGTGCCGTCTGCCGTCTGTCAATAATCACTCAACAATCACTCACGTCTTCATTCACACCTCATTCGCACACGTACGAAACAAACAAACACAAACACGCAGCGATCGCTCACACTCCAATGTAAACAAAAACAATCTTGAGTTTGACTCGTCAGCTTTATTAACAGGCGATACATGTGTTAACAGTTATAGAAAGTGGACAGGTGCTGATTTCTAACGGCCAGATAGCAGGTGGGTGGGCGGGGAGAGCCACAGGCGCTCGCCCGCGAGAGTGACAAGTGGCCGTTAAGTGGCCGCTCCTGTCGACTAAGAGGGGCACCTTAGGGCAAAAATCAGTGACCGTTGACCGCGTCAGACAGGTTAACGGCCATTAAGAGTCAATTATAGAAGGAAAACTCATTAGTCATGGGAAAGCTGGCCGCTCCGGGCAGGTTCACGCCCACGAAAGGGCCGGAAATGGAAGGGACTACTGTACAAATATTTGTTGGCCAAGTTTACACTTTAACGGCACATAACTTTCATGGTAACTTTCATAGCCTTTGAGTTTGACTTCGAGAGATTTTTATTTCCACATTTTATTCATTTTTGCGGGCCTTTCTTTCTTCTCCTTTTTAAAGACAGATTTTCTGTCTTTTTTGTTGTATTTTAGCATCTGCAGTTTCATCGTCTTATGCATCATCCACAGAAGCCCGTGAGACAAGTTCGTTTGTGCTTTAAGTTTTCCTTATGTTATGTTCCGTCCATTGTTTCAAGTTTTCTTCCACAGTCTTTGTCCCCGTTCAGTTTTCCTCTGTTTAAATGCGTGTGAATATGACTTGAGGATAACATTAACACCTTGCAGAATGCAGCCCACTTTTCACCTTTTGTTGTTTCATCTGTTTATTGACGGTGACACTGTTCTTTACTAACGTAGTGAAAATCAACAGTTTTAAAGTTTTTGTTGTGGCACGCAATCGTACAATGCACTGCCACACTCTGCAATTTGGCTGTAACTCTTCCCCAGGCTTCCTTTATGATGAATCTATTAGTGTTTTGCTGAGGATAAGTTTTTGTTGCAATGCAATGCAGTTTAAAATACTTTGTGGTTATGTGGCTTCAATTAATCGCAATGGTTTATTCCTGGATGCCTAACTTGTACTACAAGAAAAAAAAGTGTTCAAATCAGTATGGGATACTGTAAGCCAATTAATCTTTCTTGTGACATGAATGGCTTTGTATTTCCTGTGCTACCAATAGTCATTCAAATCACAATGAAAATAAATGGGAGTAGAATTATTGTAAGTTTTGTTCTCAACAAAACTGAATGACGAGTCAGTACCAACTCAAGCAAATGACTATATCATGTGGCCGGAGAGTCTCTCTGTGCTTTCTTCACGATTGGGAATTTCTATAGGTATGCTGTTTTGTTTAAAGCTTGGTTCAAAATGTATTACGCTGATGATACATTAAGAGTGATAATGCACCAAATAAATAACAAAGCAGCGAGTGTTATTGTGTTGTCATTTGATTGTGTCATTGTAAAGCGTAGAGAGCTCAGAATAATTTTGCAGTGTAAGCATCATTTCTATTGCTAACGTTTGCAGGGTTCTAACCACAATGGACAGCTGCCTGTGGCAGACCTCCAGCGCCACAGTCCCCCACGCTCTGCCCTGCCCGCCCCCGAGCCCCCAGTGGACTCTTCCACCTGTGACACCATGGCAACCAGTGTGGGTCAGCTGAGACCCGTGGGGACTGGACCCCCGGGTTTCTCCACGCAGCGCCCCCCTGCCCCTCTGCGCCCGCCGCTCAGTCTGCCGGGGATGCCGCTCACCAGACCGCCCATCTTTACAAGTACGTGTCCTGAGTGTTGAGTGGATGTGGTGCACATATTGTTCAAAGGGCTTCAAGTGTTTGTTGTGGCTTTCAATCATGGCATCATCACACGATTGCACGATTAGTTTTCATATTTCTTCCTTTTTCTTCTTCCTTTTTTTGTTGTTTTTATTGTTTGGAGGGGGGGAAGGGGGTGATGTTTTTTGTTTGGAGGGGGGGAAGGGGCATCCTGAACTCAGGTCAAAATGAGTTCAGCTCATTTTCTCCCTGACTGGACGCGACAGTCCTACGCAAATCTATCAAAACTAGGAATACAGAGTTATCTCCCATATGTTTTTCGCGAGCGCTGATCTAAATTTGAGATCAGTGTTCGCGAGACGAAAATGATTGCAGATTGGCCAACTTCGACAGTGATTTCCGTTCTGTTCTTCACAGTTATGATAAAGACATCGTTCTAAGGTCAAAACAAGTCGAAATTTTGGGACTGCTGCCGGAAGGAGACCGTAATATATGGTTGCATCACTACAGAAAAAATCGTCTGCTTCAGCGAACGCCGAAACCAAACGGTTGATTATCCCGTGACACTTTTGCCATATTTAGAGTTGTTTGCACAGTAAATACAGCCGCGAAAAATAGCTCCCTTGAAACTGTCTTACAAATCAATTCCTTTGTAATTTAAAAATTACACAACACCATGAAAAATCATTATCGACGAACGCGAATCTGTCTATATCAATAAAAGCTCTAAATATGTAAAAAAAAAAAAATTGGTTCCTTGCCAGACAATTTTCTCAAGGCATCCTGTCAGGGAGAGAATGAACCGAACTCATTTTGACCTGAGTTCAGGATGGGGGAAGGGGTGATGTTTTTTGTTTGGAGGGGGGGAAGGGGGTGATGTTTTTTGTTAGGAGGGGGGAAGGGGGTGATGTTTTTTGTTTGGAGGGGGGGAAGGGGGTGATGTTTTTTGTTTGGAGGGGGGGAAGGGGGTGATGTTTTTTGTTTGGAGGGGGGAAGGGGGTGATGTTTTTTGTTTGGAGGGGGGGAAGGGGGTGATGTTTTTTGTTAGGAGGGGGGAAGGGGGGATGTTTTTTGTTTGGAGGGGGGAAGGGGGTGATGTTTTTTGTTTGGAGGGGGGGAAGGGGGTGATGTTTTTTGTTTGGAGGGGGGGAAGGGGGTGATGTTTTTTGTTTGGAGGGGGGGAAGGGGGTGATGTTTTTTGTTTGTTTGTTGTCTTGATTTGTTTTGTTGATTTCAGTTGTAGTTTTGGAGAAGGTATTTTTATTCACCTTAAATTCTGTTTGTTTTTTCTCTTGCAATCATCGGGGGAGTAGAGTAGGGTTGGAAGAAGAGATTTAGTGTTTTCTGTTTAAACCATTATAGATCCATCCAGGCTTTGATAGATTCTTTGACATCTATAGTTCTGTTTTATTAAACTCAATTGCTTTGATTTTAGGTTGAGTATCTAGTTAAAAAAAGACAAACAAAATGTGTCCCATGGACCCATGCTTCAATGCAGGTATTCAGGTTTGAAAATTAGATTTTTTTTTTTTTAATTTTAAAAGATTAAAGAGACAGTATACAGAACATTGGCCTTCAACTGGGCGATTGAGTGAGTATGTTCATTTGCACTGCTTGTGTGAGTTTGGCTGGTACTGTTGATCACTTAACCACGAGGCTTGTGACCATTCTCTCCCTTGCCAGATGCCCCGTCAGTGCCAGCAGCCAGGCCCCTGTTGCAGAAACCAGCGGAAGCAGCCAGGGTCACCCCTCCCCCTCTTCGTCCTATTTTACCCAGTTTGTGCCTCACTCTTTTTTTATGGTTTTTTTTTTGCATTTTGCTCTTGATACTCACACTTCCATATTGACATGGCATTGGAGTGCCAAAAGTTCTTTATTTCAAACAGCAGCATTATGATGTTGTGGTGATTAGTTTTTTTAGTGATTTAAAAGCAGTTTGAATGTGCTTCATCAAAGGACTACATGGTTATTGTTTTTTGTAGCTTTAAGTTAGATATGAAGAAATAATCTGCTTCTCGCAGCTTTGTTTATTTTTGTTCTATGTTATTTGTCTGTCGGCAAGCAGAGGAGGCAAAGCGGCAACAAATTAGCGCTAGTTGTTTGGTTTTCGTGATCATTTGAAGAGACAGCACTCTCCTTCGCCTCTAGTATTTTAATAGTTGCCTACATCCACAGAACATTATTTCATGTTTCATGCTCAAATGAAGATTTGTGTACTTTCCTTCATAATACTTGGTTTTGGTTTGAGAAAAATTGTGTCCAGAGTTTCAGCGACTGTTATTCAGGCAGCACTCTTTTGACATCAGACACAGTCAGCTGATCCAGAACATAAGAATAATGTTCAAGCATTATTTTCCAAAACAAAACATGCCAAACTCTTAATTGTATGAAGTAAAAAATATTACTATAAAAGAACATAAATGAAGCTTTTTTTGATGCTTCGTAGCAGTGGAAGAGGAATTTGTGCTGTCACTTTAAATATCACACACGTAGTACAGTGGAACCCCCCTTTTAAGACCTCCACAAATCTGAGAAAATCAGGTCTTAGAAAGGGCGGAGTCTTAAAATGAAGTAAATGTACAGTTATGGACAGAAAGTGTGAACAAGTAAGGTCTTACAAGGGGCGGTTCCACTGTGCACATTTCTCATCTCCTCCGTCTCTGTGTCACTAACAACACCCTTTGTCCAGCAGGTACTCAGCCTCTGATCTCCATACCACTGCTGGCGACACCGGCAGAACCAGCACCACCCCCGCTTCGTCCCATCGGCACCGGCATAGGCATCGCTTCACAACCCAGGCCTCTGACACCCCCACTCTCCGCCTCCCCCCTTCCCACCCACAGACCGGCCTTGCTGTCGGGCACCCCTCCCCCTCTCAGGCCGGTGGGCAGTGTGAGCATGCGGCCAATTGGCACCCCTCGCCCCGCCACCAGCTTCGACAAGATGGTCATGGTGCTGCAGAAAAGCTTTCCTCACTGTGACAGGTAAGGGGTATGGGTTGCAAGCGCCCGAAGTCAACTTCTCGAAGACTGTGCAAAGTCTTTTTACCGAAAACTGGGTGCTAAAGCTTCGTGCGGCCAGCTTGGCGAAGTATCCGTCGACTTGACTCAGTTAAGGACAGGCTTTACAGTGGGAGTGCAATAGAATGGGAAATACTTGTGTCGTCAGATGTTCATTGCCCTTGTCGTCTTTGAACGTGACGTCATGTGAAATGGTGAAGAAATCAGCTATCAAGAGCTGACTAAATATGTAGCAACCCCCATTTTAAGACCCCCAATTTAAGACCCCCTCCCTTTTGGGGCCCTGTATTCTCACATTTTATTTCATTCATAACCTCTGTAGAATGACCCCCATTTTAAGACTCCCTCCTTTTTAATACTTGATTTTCTCTGAATTTGAATGTCTTTAAGGGGAGTACATGTTCCACTGTGTGGTAAATAAATACTGAAATACTGGTTCCTGTTGTGTTTTCTTTTGTGTTTCAACCAAAGTTAATGCCATTTTTCTGTCAGTTTTAATCTTTTCTTGAGAGGGGGAACTTTCTGGAGATTTGATATTTAGCAAAGCAAGACAACTCGCGTTGATTCTTTTCCAAAGTTGAAGCTGCTGCCATAAATAATTAAAATAGCTTTTAAGAAGTCATGCCACAAGCCACAATATATGATTGTCTTTTACAGAAATAACAAGCGGGAAACTAGGAAAAGAAGTTGATTTCAGTGACTTAGTGACAGCAGTAGTGAAAAAGTGACCAGTAAGACCGCCCAGCACTATACCATACATATCTTGGTGTTGTATACTTTAATGTACTGTTGACAGGGAGCACTTTCAGCGTGCGATACAAGAGCTGCGTCAGGCCCACCACTATACCATACCTGTCTTGGTGTTGTATACTTTAATGTACTGTTGACAGGGAGCACTTTCAGCGTGCGATACAAGAGCTGCGTCAGGCCCACAACGGCAGCTTGACGGGACTGGACCTGGAGTTCATCATCACCCATGTCACGCGCATGCTCATCGCTCGCGGCTTTAAGCCTCAAGGGGCCCCTGTGAGTCTTCACCACCCTCTCTCTGTGACTTTGTGTCTCTGTCTTGATGTCTCTCTGTCATTTTCTGTCTTGCTGTTTGTCTTGATGTCTGTCTTCATGGCCCTCTCACTGTCTGATTGTGTTGCTAAGTTTAATGTAGGAACGGGCTTGCTGACAAGGGCTGGTTTGGGAAAAGACAAAGTGCAACAAACTACATAGCTCTGTCTTGATGTCTTTCTGACTGCCTGTCTCTCTGTCTTCATGACCCTCAGACTGTCTGATCATGTGGCTTAGTTTAAAGTAGGGAGGAGCTTGCCGACGAGAGCTGCTTTTGAAGAGGATAAACGTGTAGTAAACTACATAGCTGCTTTTGATTAGAGGAAGTCGGTTCCTTTGAGCTCATATTAAGGGACTTTGTGATTTATATTGTTTCAACTAAGAGGTCGTGGGAAAAGTTCAGAAAAGAGAGAAAGAGAACAAACTTGGCATGAAGTGGACAAAAATTGCAACATTGTTTGAAGCAGTTGAAAGCATTGTGTCTATGTTTGGTTTGTTGGGTGAGTGTTTTTGAATTGTTTCAGTTCAGCCTGCTACCCACTGAAAGTATACCTTACCTTTCAATTTGAATTTATGATTCCCAGGTGGGCAATTTAAACTCCAACAACAGCAACAGCAGTGAATGGAGACGTGTGGCCCCGCCGCCAGGCCTGAGCGCGGCGTGGAGCGTGGAGGGCATAGAGCCCTTCGCTGGCGATCGCTTCGTGGAGGAGGAAGACCCCTGTGCCATCTGTCACGAAGAGTTGACCGCCGCACCCATCCTCACACTCGAGTGTATGCATCGCTATCACGATCAGGTACGTGTTTGTTGGAATTACAACTTACCACAAGAGCATTTGGTAAGAAGGACGCATGGTTGATTTCGTTCTGAGGTGGTAAGAAAATAAACACACAAACACGCACACATAGAGAATACTACATGGTTTGCTGTGTCGTACCAGATTTACACGAGTTGTTTTTTTAAATAGTGAACTGCGAGCGAAAGCGAGCTGTTCACTATTTGAAAAAGCAACGAGTGTAAATCTGGTACGAAACAGCAAGCCATGTAGTATTCTGTT
Organism: Littorina saxatilis; assembly: GCF_037325665.1. Classification (NCBI taxonomy): domain Eukaryota; kingdom Metazoa; phylum Mollusca; class Gastropoda; order Littorinimorpha; family Littorinidae; genus Littorina; species Littorina saxatilis. The sequence goes on along the minus strand of NC_090252.1, from coordinate 27,500,259 downwards.
TATCCTACATACTGTACTTAAGTGTATTTTACTAAAAATGTCCTGCAGTCAAGGCAGTTAAATTGAAGACGCTTGTTTTGGAACCTCGATCTCTTCTAAAGCCTCGTGCAATCTATTACGTCAAAGCAAAGAAACGTCACTCTGAAAGTGTGGCGTGACGTGTTCTAAAAATTCATCGAGGGTAATTAGCGAGCGCAATTTTTTTTTCTATAATGACGTTTGTCTTGGTGACTTTGGCATCATAAGCAGTGGAAAAACAGGTCCCTGCCAGACTTGCTTGACATGACCTCATTTACATGATATACACACGTGTGTTTTGAACGATTATTATCTCACGAGTGTCTCTCTCACGTATGTAGGATAAAATCATTTACAAAGAAAAGGATTATTTTGATGAATAATGACACAGAAAAATAGTAGAGATAAAGCACTCCGAACACGCTCACACAAATACAAACAAATGGATTATTGGGATAGATTATTAAATAATCAATCATACACAAAAATTTTAAAAAATCTCTCTCTCTCTCTCTCTCTCTCTCTCTCTCTCTCTCTCTCTCTCTCTCTCTCTCTCTCTCTCTCCCTCCCTCTCCAAGTACTTACATACACACATGCAAAAAATAACCTGCATTAGGGTGTTTGTATTAGTAGTTGCTTGTACATGCTCAGGTGGTCACACAACATGCATATGCCTCTCTATTTCTTGTACTCTTTCTTTCTTTCTTTCTTTCCCTTTTAACAGGGCCTAGCATTGTAAGCCGTTCGGCGTACTTTACGCCGAAATAACATCTCCAGTACGTGGAACTCGATTTGGTGTACGCCGAAATGCAAAAACCTGTTATTCCCAAACGGTCCCAGCTTTCGTTTTGTGCGCCGTTCGGTTCAATTCTCAATCGGTTTGACAGTTTGCTTGAGCACGCACTTCCTCTGGCCAAACACTGTCATTGTAGTTTCTTTGCTCTGGCATCGCGCGAGCATGCTTTGTGCCGGTGTTTTGTGGCTCTAAACTTGAAATAATGTCTCGAAGCGACATTGTTGAACGTGGTCAGCCATTCAGTGACAAAGAATCCAGGTATTCCTGGAAGTGGGAATGGCACTTTTAGGCCAAATAACACAAGATTGTCAGTTTTCTTGTTTTCTGTCTGTGTTTTGCTTGTTGGTGAAGGCATAATTTAGTTGCTCAATCTTCTTGGGGGGGGTGTCATTTTAGGTAAAAAATCTCCAAAAATTTTTCAAATTCGGGCCTCCTGCGGCCCCCAGACCCACCCACCCCCTCCCCCCCCCCCCCCCCCCCCCCCGCCTTTGTAAGCTGAACTCACTTTTTCCAATGCTAGGCCCTGCTTTTAAGCACAACCCTCACACCTACTTTCTTTGCAATTGCTTTTCAATGTGTCTCACTATGAGTATTTTATGTGTCTTTGTTGCAGTGTATTCGGACTTGGTTCAAGCAATCAGCCACCTGCCCCAAATGTCGAACATATACTCCACTTTTGGACGATTTTCCAACTCTGAAGTGATTCTGTCAGCTGAGATTCGGAGCACCAAAAGTTGTGGATGAAATTGAAGAACCAATCTAAATTGTGGAGCACCTTACCTGAGGTGACAGTGTGCAAAAATTAGATTCAGACCTGTTTACCAGTACGATTTGGGCGTATTTTGTACGCCAAATTATTATCGGTACGCAAATACGCGACACACGCATAAAATACTCCTAAGAAAAAGTCTAGAATACGTTTTCCAGTGTTGGTGTGCTGATTACGGAATGATACCGGTTTCGGTCAAAGGGAGATAACCATGACAGCGAGTCTTTAGCTGTGGAAACCTTGTTCAGTTGTTGGCACGTGCGATCGTCTGGACAATCGTGGCAAAATGAAGCGGAAAAATATGCCAGTTTCGGATGACTGTACCAAGTCTAAACAGCAGAAGCAGCAGATTTTCTTGGAGAAATATAAGAAAGAGCCAGGAATTGTGGAGTCTACTATGGGAAAAAGTCATGCACACTGCAAGTATTGTAAATCAGATTTCTCCGTTGCCCATGCTGGGAAATATGACATCGAACGACACTGCAGTTCTAAAACTCACCTGGACAAGGTTGCTGCAAAGAAATCCGCTGAAAGCTGCTAAGGAATTATGAAGTTCATTCCCGCAAAGCTAATCCTGCCAGAAGAAAAGGCTGTAGTCCGCGCTGAAGCAATGTTTTCTGAGATGATTGTAAAAATGAACTTGCCACTGTCAACCGCAGATGTTATTTCACGCACTTCATCTTTTCATTATCAATCTGTTTGGAAGACACTGGTTATAATGCTATAAACTGACAGGTAAATAAAATTGCTTTATTCCTGTTGTATTGGAAGGAGTTAAATGCTGAAGGTGTTCACAAGACATGCTATTCTTACTCAAACACGTTTGCACCCACGCGTACATTTTCCCTACCCCATATGGCTTTGCTTGCAAAGTACACCAACTTTTTGAAAAATACACTCAACTTTTTGGGAAAGTAATCTTGCCTCGGGTTTAGGGTAAACAGGTCTGTAGATTTTTGACTTTGAATTTGTGAATTTGAAGGAGAGCAGAAAGCAGCCAGCACAAACAATTGTCCCATCAAGTTTTCAATGCCACAGAAATGAGGTTTGAACAGTCTGCATTTTTGCCGCCTTTTCCATGTGACAAGAAATCCAAGCATTTGCCTTTTTAGCTGACATGATTTCAAATGACATTGAGATTGACATTTAATTTTACTCTGTTCATTTTGAACAAGACTTGACTTGAATATCTTTAGATTTACCAAGTTCTTCACACAAGCAAGGTGATCAGACTTACGACAATACCGACAGACAGACAGACAGACAGACAGACGGACAGACAGACAGACAGGACTCTGCGACATAACATATTATAGTAGAAAACTTCAGTGGTGCACACAATGTATGTGTACATCTTTTGAAGACGAGATTTTTGTCATGTCATGAGAGTTATAAGACACTGAAACATTTGGAGAATAAAGGTATACCCTGGAAGCACGCATACACACAAGTCTCAGAGAGAGAAAGAGAGATTATTATTTTTGCTAATATGTGTAAGTTTGTTGACAGGAGTAATGTATTATCTCCTGCGAATTATGTTTTCGTTGTTCTTGCCATTATTGTTGCCTTTGTAATCCCCATGAAATGGGCCGACGGCCTCTGTTCATTAAATCGTCAAATCAAAATCTCTCTCTCTCCTTCTTCTTCTTTTATTTTACCTGTTGTGTGGTGTTCCCAATGTGCGTGTCTGTCACTGTTTGCTGATAAAACCCTCTTCAATGGTGTTCCACACAATATACATGTGTCTGGTAACTGCTGTGTGGACTTTTGAGTATCTTGTGATTAACTGCTTAAAGAAATGCTACCCCCTAGCAGTCTTTTTCTGTTGCTTTATCTCCCCGAAAATTTTTATTTATTTATTTTGTTTTTCATGTTTTGTCTTATTTTTTGTGTTTGCTATTCCTATTTTAAGTGTTTTGCTTTGGTTTTAGTTAAAACAGGATGGTCACATAGAGCACACAGAGCAGGTTTTAAGTACTGTTGATGCTGGTTTATTTCATTGTACTTGTAGCTGTTTCCAGTACATGTTAAAGATCATTTTTAATGCTGGTGTTTTGTTTTCTGTTACATTATTTTTTTTGTTAACCGCTGTAGAGAAAAGACGGAGAAATGTGACTTGGCACAAACAAGAATACAGTTGTACGAACAATCTTAGTACAGGAAATGTTAGAGAGTTGTGCTCAAGTAGCTAGACATTGTGAAACTTTCCGTTGTTCAGCTTTTTTTGGAATAGTTCATCAGTGTGTGTGTGTGTATTTTATGAGTCACTGCTTTATTTGGGATTCTCTGTTGGAAAGAGAATCTCTTCCCCCTTTTGCTAATGTGTGGTTGTTGCGGTATTGGGCTTCCCTCTGCTGGGGTGAATGGATTCTTCTGGAGTCCATTCTCTTTAGATAAACTGCTTGTAATATCAATGTTGATATGTTTAATGTGACGTCAGTCTTGTGGACATCATGTTATTTGAAGCGATGTCTTTTTGTCTATAGACATCCTACTGCTTTTATGCAGCAGTATTATATCTCATGCCAAAAAAAGCGGAAAATGGTTCTGTCGCAGATATTTTGTTTTATTTTATTCATTTCAAAGTACAAGTGTAGTTTTCAGTTTTTTTTAACCAAGTGTTTAAAGACTGAATCTAATTAACACACCATGTTGAATATCTATTTTTAAACCCGTTTTGGGGTGTTGTCTCGGTTGTTTGATTCTTTTTAAATGAACGAAGACAAGACAAATTCTGCATAAATGTATTGCTCTTGACTGTATTGTTGCCTGCTTATCAAGCGTATCAAGCTATTCTATGACATAATCCACGAAGAAGAACACAGAACCTGTCTGTACTTGTGTATCTTGAATAAACATGGATACACTAACAATTCCTGATTCTTGTACTTCTTCGAGTATGAAAAAATGTTCATTGATTTTTCTTCAGCATAATTTTGTTCATGTTTAGCAGCATGCAGATGACGCCAAACACACACACACCACACACACAGTATATCTCCTTTTTATTTTGAACCAGATAACATCGCAACACAATATTTAAAGTGGTGGAACAAAACTATTGTCTGCGGTGCTTATATTTGTTCTTTCCAGTTTCATAGTTAGTTTCACCTCTGGCTCTGCACCTCAACATGCTCCTTTCATTTCATGCTGTTTATATAGGGAAGGAGTGGTGCAAATATATTCAAACTCACAACATTTTAAATGTTTATCTCCCCATTGTTAATTATGTATACATCAGGGTTGCTCTGATGAATAAAAGCTACAACGCCTAAATTGAAAACTCGCACCCAAAACTCACACCAACAAAAATAAAAATTCTGTGCCTGAATTGTGAAAATACATGCTTATCACTCACAGAGAGAATGAGCTATATTACATATGAATAATACTTATCTATAAATTGCATTTAACAAATGTCACACTTCAAAGAGACATAATTTAGGCATTAAGTGGCTTGAACAAATTTACAAATACAAAACAAGTTTTACCACTACTCATTCGGACACACACTCATACAAAATGATACACAAATTGTAATATTACAATATATAACTGGGTTATCATGCAAACAATACAAAGAGAAGACATCAATGAACTGAAATTCACGTTTATTTTTCTTTCTCGTAAACCCACATGCACTTTATTTGTAAAAACAACTCCATGCTGTGTGCACAACTTTAATCCCCATGCACAGTATTTTGCTTTCAACTTAGCTTTCATAGCATAAAATCATTAATGTTCTGATAAGCTGTTAATACTTTTAGACTGATAAAGCACTTCCCTGTTGTTACACAAAAACATTCCAAATAACATTTGTGCAAAAACATTGTACAACTTTAAAGAGAATAAATTATACTTTTTTTCCTTATAACTTCATAGCCTTTAACATATAGACCCTATCGGTATTCCAAGCTCTCGTAATCTCTCGCAAGCTTCAGAGCATAGCAAAGCATGCAGTACAGCGATCTCGTGCGAGCTGCACAAGCGAAGGTTCGAAGTTCTCGCAATGTTCAAAGCATAACAAAGAGCGTGTCTCGCGAGAGCTGCTCAGATACCGAAAAGGTCTACACTAGACCCCCAAAAATCTTGGTCCTGTTTTTCAATCTTAAATTTAAACTTCATGATCAGATGTTTCCAGTTGACTTAAACGCTGTCCAAAATGCTTTTCACAATAGGAAAGCAAATACCTCATAGAACTCTGTCACATAAATATCACAGACAACATCCCTCTTACAAAATACACACACTCTGTGCATATGTACACAATATGAATGATAGGAAACTTGGAAGCTCCTAAAGATAGCCAGGCATTAAACCACCAGAGCTCAAGAGCAAAAACGTGGACAATATTGGGTTTGGGAAAGGAAGAAATATCTAGAAGCCTTCCCAAATCTGACATGTAAAGGAAAGGGAGAAATGTCCAGCAAAATTGGACGTCTTCACTGAACAAAATCCTGTCTTTCGAAACGAAGATGTAAGGACAATGTCAGGTCCAACCAATATCAAGTACAGTCGATCACAAGTGTGAGAACTTGTAACAGTTTCAATGCTACTACAATGTCATGATTTTACCTGAAGGATGTGGAAAAGAAATGTAGGGGGGTTAAAGAAAACAAGATGATGTTGAACTCTGCACCTCAAAAAGTTGAAATCACAAAGTATTGAACAATAAACAGAGCTTGAAGGCCAAGGAATGACAAATCTGTGGAATAAGAACCGACAGGTAAGCTGTATAATCATGACTTTTTTTTCATTGTCTGGGTCCAGTGGGGAAGATTGAATCCAATTAAGCAGCGACTTGGGGCTGGTTGACCTTTCGTTCCACACCAGCCAGATACTTGTCGGGAATACCAGCATCTCTGCAACAAAGACCAAGGCGTTAGAAACCACATGTCAATTCATGTACAAGTTACCCCAAACAGTTCCACACAAAGTCTGCTTTCTGAAAAGAATGGAAATGACATGAATAGGTGTGTTGCCTTCAACTTAACCCTCATCACTTGGAACACGTGTAGTAGACTGCCGACACACACAGCCTTGAAGGATATTGGGGAAAGAACTATAGTATGAATGCATATTCTCGGAACTCCTTTACATAGTTGTCTTCTGTGTCAATGTGTAAGATTTAAAGAATCTGAAGAATGCGCTAATGTGACCATGCTTCATCAGACTTTTAAAAAAAATATTCTTTTACACTGTTTACTGAAAAGCGCAAAAAGAAACATACTCAAAATACGCTCTACAACTCCCCACACTTAACACTTTGAAGAATTCTGTACTAAAATGCTTCAGTTTGCTCTTTCCTAAATCGATCTGATAGCCAATGAGTCATTTATTTTTTTTACAATTTTTGACAGCATTTACTTTTACGCTTCAACAGAACCCTAGCTGGCTTACATCTACATGCAATTCATATCTGATATTTACAAAAGGTGGAGCATACACAACACACACACACACACATATATATCTGAAGACTGCCAACAAAATGATCTGCACAAATTTCTTGAATAATACCTAAAAAGCCCAAAGCCGTCTGAACATTAAAAGCAACGCAAAGCAGTATGAACATGACAAGCAGCAGCATACCACTCACTGAGGTGAACTAGCTATTCTTTGTCTTCTTTCACAGAGACTAAATAAAACAAAGTCTGTTCTCAAAGTTAGCCTCAACTGCAAGTATATATACCGACTACAGCAAAGAAAGAAAAGCAAGTATATACTGTAGATGAACTGATTCTACCAGCTACATAGACCGAAAAGCTGCTTTTCCTCTGCATAGATGAATTCCAGTAGAGATGTAAACAGTCCATTCACTACTGATTAGAAATAAAAACAAAAAAAGAAGCATCTTCTGCCAAGAAGCTGAGCGTAAAAACAGAAAAAAAAGAAAACACAGATAGATGCAAAGCCAATGGCATAAGCACAATATATAACACACACTGCAACAGCAAAACCCTAGAATGCCTTAAGCACTTATATGATAATAAAAGATATACTGCAAAGCCATGCAAAGCATTGGTCTGTGGGCAAAAACTAGCTACATCATATGTCAGCACAGGAGTCATTAGGATTCCTGCAACCAAAGCTCAATCATAAGCCAAACAAAAGATGAGGATACACAAAACATACACATGCAACCATCCGCACGTTCATTGTCCCAGCTTCATGTGTACAACTTTTCTCACAAAACAGATTGTGTGCTTTCCTCAAGCAGCACTGAACAAAATGTCTGAAGCATAGTGACATACAAACATAGCCAAACGCATAGCTACACCTCAACAAAAATGTTCACAGAACCGCAGCTACGTCAATGAAAGCAGCACAATTAACACCAGCTAGGCAATGAAAGCAGCACAATTAACACCAGCTAGGCAATGAAAGCAGCACAATTAACACCAGCTAGGCAATGCCATATATTACTTCTACACCGACACAACATTTACCGATGAACATGGCACACATTTAAGACTCTAAGCCGCGGCCTGGCTGATATCTCCCACTTTGGCTCTGTGGACAACATGGTGCAGGTATTTCTCTGGGAGACCGGCCTCCCTGCAAACAATGCCAAGGCCAACCGGATGTCACAACATGTGAAGATTTCCATAGAAGGAGATTAAAGTTCATAAAACTGTCAAAAGTGAAAGGTTAAACTGAGTTAGCCCTGATGATCAATCGGCAACCTTTTCACACTCTTGGATCTAAAATATGGGATTTTCTCTTGCATATATTGAAAACTAAATCCTGTCCCTTTTCTGTATCAAGCAATCTACAGGGGATGGTTTCCCTCTCTGTGAGGGTTTAGGTTCCGGAACCCCAAACCACCAACATCACAGCCCAGAGCACTTTCAACAGGTAGTTTCCTCAACTTTTTATGCACACAAAGATCTAATGTTTAGATCAGCAACATCTGTTGGACGACAGCTAGGTTCCTCAAATCATCCATAACAGACAATTTTGTATGAATATTATAAAAGGATGAAAGTGCTTCATTGCTTTTTTGATGCTTCTTACTCTGGCAGGTGCCTGGTGACAGGGACCACATAACTCCCACATACTGTCATTGTTTCTATTTCTATCACTTACTTCTCTTCTTTTCTTAGATCCAGACATTTTTACAATAATGTTCATAAAAAAGTCGTACAAACACCCACCTCAGCTCGCCAAGCTTCTTGCGCTTAACGTTATCCAGTCGTGTGCGGCGAGCGCGAGCCTCTTCGTCCAATTTGACACCCTCCTCAAAGAAGGCGTTGCGCTCCATGATGCGCTCCTGCTCCTTCTTACGGATCTGAGAGCGAACATCGTCAGCATGAGCCAGACGCTTGGAGCGGACATCCAGCTCCTCTCGCTTCTCCTTCTCCACCAGCTCCTTCTGCGCCCTGTCAACACAATAAAAAAAGTGTCTGTCTACTTCAAAGACCTACCATTTTGTTCATCTAACCCTGCCTGCCACCCTCCCCCTTCACGACACCCACCTCAAGACATGCTCACACTCCAGTGGCTTGATTGTAGAAATCAATCAATCAATCAATCAATCAATATGAGGCTTATATCGCGCGTATTCCGTGGGTACAGTTCTAAGCGCAGGGATTTTTTATTTTTTTACTTTTTGTATGCAATTTATGTCGCGCACATATTCAAGGCGCAGGGATTTATTTATGCCGTGTGAGATGGAATTTTTTTACACAATACATCACGCATTCACATCGGCCAGCAGATTGCAGCCGAAATAAGAAAGCGTTGTTTCTATACCGCTTAATGTCACCATCAAATGGTAGTCTCATGGTGCTTTTTGGATATCTCCAAGCCTGTATCAGGAAGTCCATACTATATCCGTCTTATCTGTAATCCACATACACACATACACCAATGAGCGGCCCAAACCCACAAAACCCACCTGAGAACACGCTCAAACTCCTGTCGTTCTCGCTGGGCCTGCACAGCCAGGTAGTGCTCCTTCTGCAGCATCTGCTGGTGTCGGGCATGCTCCAGCATGGCCTCAGTCTCCGCCTTCTTGCGTGCCTCGCTGGCCTCCTTGGAGCGCCAATCACGCTCCGCCTGTTCCTGGGCGCGCTTGGCTCGTAGGGCGTCACGCTCTGATTGCTCGTCTTTCGCGCGCTCCTGCAGTGCTCGCAGTCTGGCCGTCTCTTTCTCTTTCTCGATTCGGATTCTCTCTTGTTCGCGCTCGTACGCTTGTTCTCTTTCCTGGACAGAGAGATCATTAATATGTGCGTGTACGTCTCAAAATGCAGACAGAACAAAGTGTGTAAAACAGTCAAATTAATTTTAGAGGCAAACAGGAGTGAGTGTGGGGTAATAGCCTATCAGTGTCTCACCGGCAGTCATTCAACCTATCAGTGTCTCACCGGCAGTCATTCAACCTATCAGTGTCTCACCGGCAGTCATTCAACCTATAAATAGCCTATCAGTGTCTCACCGGCAGTCATTCAACCTATCAGTGTCTCACCGGCAGTCATTCAACCTATCAGTGTCTCACCGGCAGTCATTCAACCTATCAGTGTCTCACCGGCAGTCTTTCAACCTATCAGTGTCTCACCGGCAGTCATTCAACCTATCAGTGTCTCACCGGCAGTCATTCAACCTATCAGGGTCTCACCGGCAGTCATTCAACCTATCAGTGTCTCACTGGCAGTCATTCAACCTATCAGTGTCTCACCGGCAGTCATTCAACCTATCAGTGTCTCACCAGCAGTCATTCAACCTATCAGTGTCTCACCGGCAGTCATTCAACCTATCAGTGTCTCACCGGCAGTCATTCAACCTATAAATAGCTTAATGTGTTACTTACAGCTTTCTTCCTCTGGTACTCGAGGACTTTATGCTCCTCGTGCTTCTCCTGTTCTTTCTTCACGTCCTTACGTCGCAGAATTTCTCTGTTGGCCTTGTTCAGCTCTTCCTGTACACAGCACAAACAATTATTTAATTGATGGATGGATGGATGGATGGATGGATGGACAGATGGATGAATGGATGTTCTCTTCACACAGTATTCTCCGTGAGGTTAATTAATGAATGAGCGAGTACACAGATGTACAAAATGAAAGACGAAGAGTTGATGAAGTGTAGCTCACCCTGAGGTATGTCTGCTCATTCTTTCTCTTCTCCACCGCAGATTGGTCCTCGTCCATCAGTTTCTCAACGTACCTGAAAGCCACACAGGTAATAGGTTAACACCCATGATGGTCTCCCCATTTAGTGTGTGTGTATGTATGTGTGTGTGTGTGTGTGTGTCTGTGTATGCATCAGTGTCATTGTACATGTATCAGTTGTTCATCCCATGCTACAGGTAGATCTAATGGAACCAACATCACTTCAATCTCTCTCTCTCTCTCTCTCTCTCTCTCTCTCTCTCTCTCTCTCTCTCTCTCTCTCTCTCTCTCTCTCTCTCTCTCTCTCTCTCTCTCTCTCTCTCTCTCTCTCTCTCTCTCTCTCTCTCTCTCTCTCTCTCTCTCTCTCTCTCTCTCTCTCTCTCTCTCTCTCTGAAAAACAAAGGCCAAAGCCATGTCTGACTTCTGCATCTGGATGTTCTCCTGGTCTTTGCGCTCCAGCTCAAAGAGTCGCTCCTGCTCGTTCTCGTGGATCTGCTCCATCAGCTTGGCGGCGCCCATCAGCTGCTCACCCTTCCGCTGCCGCTCGATCTCCTCCTGGATTTTGATGGAGGACTGTCGGTCCACCTGACACACACACAAGTCACCAGTGTTATAATTATGTTGTAAGGTTTCGGTAACAACGCAGACACAACAACCCGTGTTTTATTCAATTTTCACTTTGATACTTTTACGGTTTTGTTTGAAGTTCACGAATGGACCCGCAGCAAATATTCCCACCCTCATCACCAGTTTCTACCTGCCGTTAGTTGATATAGTGGAACCCCCCTTCAAAGACCTCCACAAATCTGAGAAAATCAGGTCTTAAAAAAGAAGGAGTCTTAAAATGGGGGTCAATTTAAAAAAGATATGAACAGAAAAACTGAACAATTAAGGTCTTATAATGGAGGAAGTCTTAAATTGGGGGTCTAAAACAGGGGGTCCCCTGTATTTCTCATGTCCTTCACCAATCCTGGTTTGCAAGTTACCAGTGTATCTGACAAAGAGGGCCCCAAAGGGGGGGGTATCATCACGATCACGGGAAGGGACATTTTTAGCTTTCACGATCACAGTTACCTTGATTTTTGTTTTCACGATCACGAACACCTTGACGAATAGAGGAGCATAGAGTGATACAGCTGTGAAAAATGTACGTTGAAAATAAATGCTTTGCAATAATGCCCATCACGACCACGAAAACAAATGACGATCATGATCATGAGACTTGATTTTTTTGTCATCACGGATCACGGGCAAAGTCCCATCACGATCACAGAAATGGAAATTTCGGCAATCACGGTCACAGAAAGGTCAAAAATCGCCAATCACGATCACGATTTTAAACCCTTTGGGGCCCTCGACAAACTAACAAGCTGACACACAAAGAAGAGGACGGAAACACAAACAAGTAAACTCACATACAAACAGACTACACAAACAAGTAAACTCACATACAAACAGACTCACAAACAAGTAAACTCACATACAAACAGACTACACAAACAAGTAAACTCACATACAAACAGACTACACAAACAAGTAAACTCACATACAAACAGACTACACAAACAAGTAAACTCACATACAAACAGACTCACCTCCATCATTGTATCCAGTCTCTTTTCTTCGTCACACAGTTCCTTTGAGATCTGTCCCTTCTCCAGGATCTGAGCGTCGCGAATGGCATGGCATTTTGCGTTCAGGATCATCTGCAGACAAACCATGAGCAATCTAAGTTAAAACAAGGGTGTTGATAAAACTCTTTCTATATCTTAATACTATGGACAAGTATGACAACTGAGCATAAGCATGACAACTGCTATTTTGTTTCTTTGTTCCGTTGTTCTGGATTCATCTGAGGGATTTTCACAGATGAAAAGAAATAGGACAAAGAATATAAAAAAGTATATTTAATGTGTATACACACACACTCTTTCTCTCTCTCTCTCATACTCACACACACAGACACGCACACACACACACACACACTTGCAGACACCGCACACACACACACACTCACACACACCACACACCACACACACACACACACACACTCGCAGACACCACACACACACACACCTCATTGAGATGCTTAATCTCATCCTCCTGTTCCACGCGCATGGCGTTAGCGCGTGCCAAGAGATGCTCAGCCTTTTCCTTGGCCTCCAGCTCCAGGTCACTGAGGGGAAGGTTCTTTTCACGCGCCATGTCAAGCTGCTTCATCTGGGTTTTGCGGTGACTAGCTGCCTCCTAGAAACCATACATACACACAACGTCACCATCTCTTGCTAGCAGAGGTACAAAAACATTACAACATTCAACAGTGAAACCCATGTTTTCAGAACACACCCCCCCCCCCCCCCCCCCCTCTCTGACTCTAAGGCTTTCCATGTTTTTGAAATGTTGTGTTGAGAACTACGGCCATTTTCAGGCCTGATGTTATCACCTGTTTGGTGGTCTGAAATGGCAGAGGAGGTGAGAGTCATACAAAGAAAAATGTGTACATGTGATGCCAATGCAGCACATTGGGAATATCTCTCTCTCCCTCCCCTTCCCCTTCCCCCCTCTCTATCTCTCTCTCCCATATCTCCACTTTTCTCTCTGTCTGTCTCTATCCCTCTCTCTCCCTCTCTGTTGCATACTTACGATGGAACACATCTTCTCTTCCTTCATTCTCTCAAGCTCCATCAGTCTTTCCTCTTTGCTCTGGACTCTGGAAGCTTGCAGGATGCGGTAAAACTGGTCGCGTGGCAAAATGAGGGACTCGCCTGAGGGATCCTCAGAGGGAACACTGTCAGAATAAAACAATCATTGTAGTTCCTGATTCAAGACACACGGTTGTGGTCAAGCTGTGTGTGTGCTTGAGTGGAACGTGATAGGATGGGTTGTGGTCAAGCTGTGTGTGTGCTTGAGTGGAACGTGATAGGATGGGTTGTGGTCAAGCTGTGTGTGTGCTTGAGTGGAACGTGATAGGATGGGTTGTGGTCAAGCTATGTGTGTGCTTGAGTGGAACGTGATAGGATGGGTTGTGGTCAAGCTATGTGTGTGCTTGAGTGGAACGTGATAGGATGGGTTGTGCACGTGAAGGGTACCAGAAAGCAGTGTGTATCCTATGACCTGCCTCTTTGTCTCTCTTACCTGAGGAGGTGAATACGCTAAGGAAATCTATGGTAAGCAAATGGATAATCTATGGTTACAGAAGCATTTCTCTATTTTGGTTGCAAGAATAATATATATTCATCAGCAAACAAGATTAGTCGCCTTTCTGAAAAAGTATTTATTAGAAACACTGTCATTGTTTTTTAAAAAGAAGTGATGAAATGCCATTCAAACAATACATGTACATTTGCTCAACTAGGACAACAATGTTACATTTGTTTTACCAAGCAATTACAAAATAAAACTCAAAAACAGATCATTTTTGAGAGAATGAAAAAAAAAATCCAGGGGGAAAACTCTGTTTGTCGAAGCCCCTCGCAAACGTTAACATTCACGCATTCGGCTCATTTCAAGTCATTCTAAGACAATCTCGTGAGTTTAAATACTGCTGACAAGTTTCGGCATTTGTTAACTATCCAAACTGTGCCGTTGAAGCACTACAATTACATGTAGCGGTTAATATTCAATCTGAAAGCGTCACCGGCACGCAGCCTCGGTTCAAAGGTCACTGTGTTGGTGTTCAATGCGAGTAACTCTCGAACAAACTAATCAAGGATCAATTTCAGCAGCAGAGTCATTATCTAACTAAGCTTTTTCGGCAAGAGAAAACTATAAATAAAAATATAGGCATTCTGTTTTATCAGTTTGATGTTCAAATTCAGTAATACATGCGGGGAACAGAATGAATATTGTTATGTGGAAGGTCTCTGTCGAGAGGAAAATAGACAAGAGCAGATTTGTGTTGAAAAAGTTAGTGTTTTCGATGAAAACATCGTGGTCAAGGAATAAATAGCCTTACAGTTACACACCTTGTCATGAATAGCTTGCATATTTTTCCTTGGGTAGATTTTCATGTACCTGACAAATATGCAAGCTATTCAGAACTCAGGGTGTGAAACCTATATATGTGAGAGTGTGTTTGTGTGTGTGTGTGTGTGTGTGTGTGTGTGTGTGTGTGTGTGTGTGTGTGTGTGTGTGTGTGTGTGATTTTTTTTATCTGGCAAGTGACTTCACACATGCACACACACACACACACACACACACACACACACACACACACACACACACACACACACACACACACACACACACACACACACACACACACACACACACCAGGCATGGGAATTGAAAATTGTAAAAAAGGCGGAAAATTTATAACTGAAGACGTGAAGCGTCAAGTCGACGGCGCAAAGCGCCTAGCCTTACTAGGGGGGTCCGGGGGCATGCCCCCCCGGAAATTTGTTTTCTCCAAAGAACCCAGATGGTGCAATCTGGTGTCATCTGAGCTCCAAGTTTGCCATTAAATTCTGTTTTTAGAATCAGAGTTTTTAGTACAAAAATGTACCAATTTTTGCTTCTTTGAAGAAAAAATATATATACATGTATTATATGGTTTAAATTTGTAAAAAAAATTGATCTGTTGAGACAAACAGGAAAATGTAACTTGTAACACAATCTGTGCAATCTGGTTTACTTTCAAACATAAAAGTTCAATAACTGAGGCGGGCGGTAGCAGTGCGTGAACAAAGTACGGAAAGTTTTCGAGGGCTTTTGCGCAAAGGCCAAAGTAACCGGTGCTTTTTTTGTGTGCCTCCCCCCTTTATTTTTTAGGCGGACACTTTTGCATTTTCGGCGGAACAATTCCCATGCCTGACACACACACACACACACACACACACACACACACACACACACACACACACACACACACACACACACACACCTGTCTCTGCCTGTTTGCCTGGCCTCCTGCCAGCCTCCATCAGTCTATCTCCTTCTCTTTCTCTCTTCCCCCTAGGCCCTCCTTCCCCTTTCCCCCCATCTTTCAGACACACTCACGTGAGACTTCTGATCAGATCTTTGGTGATGATTTGCACAGTCTCTTTGTTGTTCTTCTTCTTGCCGCTCCTGTTGTTCTTTCGGACCTGAGCCTCCCTCTCGATGGGCGCCTCGTTGCCAGCCCATTTATCCTTCAGCATGTCTTTCCTTGTCTTTTCAGCATTTGACCCACCAAACAACGCCTCATCGACATTTGAAGTGTGGCTGATGACACGATACTGTCGAGTTTTGCCGCGGCGAGAATTGCCTGAGGCAGAACTGCCAGAGACAGAAATGGCGCTCCCAGGCTGCAAACAAACAAGAAAATGTGTCATTTTTTGGTACAATCTGCTGGGTGGGTTTGTGATCTGAGGACTTATAAGATTGTTGGTGGGAGGGGCTGGGGGATCCTGTCTGTTTGAAATGCATGTCTCAAAGAGAAAAAGGGCTTTTTTTCTCTCACAACAATGTTTCTTTTTTTTAAAGTTTGCTGTTTAGATCTGCTCTCCCAACCATATCCTCATGTGAACATCTTTCTGTGAAGAAAAGTATAATTTGTTCACTGTGTACTATTCAGTGTGTGAGAAATGTAATGCAGTATCATTGACTCTTTCCAATGACAAAATCTCAGAAAAGAGGACACTTTCGTCCCAAAGTATTGAGCCTCTGTGTGAGTTCCAGTTGCTCAGTTATCTAAACAACAGTCTTGACAGTAGAGAGCAGCAAACTATTCATTAATGTAATCTTCCCTCTGCTTAATACCCAAGTCAATTTAGCTAAAGTAACACCCTTTACATGTTCTACTTGGCATAAATCAAAGAAGACGTAATTTGATATGCACTGCCTAGCTGTCGTATTTGTGTGGTGAGTACAAGCGTGTAACTGAGTTTTTCACAAATGTCAGCGAGAGATTTGATCAGATGCTGAGAAAAATTGACCGAACAGACCAATTTGCAAGTACAGGAAGATAAATTGTGCACTTACCATGTTGTGAGTTCAGAAAAATGTAGGAAAACAAGTCCCGAATGTGATGAAATTGTCCGAAGTAGTCACGTCAAAAGCTCAGAGGAGAAGCAGGCCATCATTTACAATGCGATCTCCTTGGATACAACGCCTGTGCGCATGCCTACGGGAAGACAACTCTTAGTACAATTTCCGCTTACCGGAGAAAACATGGCGACCTCCTGTCGAAGTCTTGCCCTTCTGAGGATTTTCCTCGCGAAATCAAAGCCTGCAGCGCGTATGTAAAATAACACATTTGCATCGATTAACTGTAGTTTATTTTGTGTTTCCTTTAGCGTTGCCAGTGTGCATTATTTTTGTTAACGTTTCGTGGAAACCGAGATAAGTAGAGGTTACATGCCGAGTCTCAGTGATTATCAAAAATAATGGTCGAACTCCAAGTTAGCGGATAATGAAAAATGCGAGCTTCAGCGAGCTTTTTCATGACCGCGAACTGAGACCATTATTTTTGATAAGGCAAAAAAAAAAAATAGTCTGTTTACGGTAACCCGACCGACCCTATTTTTTTCGCGCGACCCTAGACTTTTTTTTGGCATTTGGGAAAAAACAAAAACCTTTTGGTTTTTTTTGCAAAATAACGTAAAAATATGTTTTTTTGGAAAAAAAAAAAATTTCCC
The DNA here is from genome assembly GCF_037325665.1 of Littorina saxatilis. Classification (NCBI taxonomy): domain Eukaryota; kingdom Metazoa; phylum Mollusca; class Gastropoda; order Littorinimorpha; family Littorinidae; genus Littorina; species Littorina saxatilis. Next base: position 27,482,946 of record NC_090252.1, on the reverse strand, counting down.
GACCTACCGACCCTATTTTTTTGGCCTATGTAACCGTAAACAGACCTATTTTTTGGGGGGCCTAATCACTGAGACGAGGTATGTAACCTCTTTATTCCTCCTTTCTTCAGTTATTCAAATAAAAGAGGAGTTTTTGTGCGAAAGTTTGATCGAATCATATTCACCTAACCAGTCTACCTGCGCAGGCGATCGATTAATGCGCGGTTGTATAGTTCCGTGCAAATCATTCAATTCTGTTAACACTTCTTGTCAGTTTCCATGTTTTGAACTAAAATCAAGTACACAGTTATGTTGTCATTCTGCTGTGGCGGTACAGGCAGATAGTGTGTGTTCTGTTCATGTTTTGGTATCGCTCAGGAAATGTTCTTTCCTCGAATGTGACTAGCAGACGAAGTTTTACACCCGTGTTCCAACGTTAAAAACTGTATGAAGTTCAGTTTTCTGGGGCAAAATAGTGTATGAAACCGCTGCATATTCTTTAAGTTGATTAAATGTTTGCAATTGATTGCGTGTGATCTGTTTATAAAATGAAATATTGTTGAAAACTGACCGTCGGATTGCAGTCTTGTCGATGCACCCGAAATCTGGAAGGGGAACTACTCGTGTCGCTAGACAAAATATGAGAGTTACTTTTCCTTGGAATCTTGCAAGCGATAAACGATTGTGCACGGCAGATCTGAATTCAGAAAACAACCAAACTCATGGATTTTATATTGAGATTCATGTGTTCAAGCCTGTAGTTGCTGGTTTAAATGCGGCATGGTTGTATTGTTTGCTCCGGAAATGTACATTAGAGTGTTCTGAACTTTTGAGTCGCAAAAAGTAGATCCACAATGTGTACAGTCTCTACCCATGAGCTATCGAGGATTCAGGCCCGTTGTTGGGTAAGTGATTTTGGTTGTTGGGTAAGTTACCGAAAAATAACTAGCCCTACAAGTTTACAGAGAGAAAGAAGCAGAGGGGGGAATAAACTCTCTGGATCTGGATGTTGTTCGTGGGGTTTTAGGTCACACTCACAGGAGCCGACTTCGAATGTTATGTACACTACAGTAAACACAGTGTGTGTCTGTCGTCCAGGGTTAATTCACACAGTGCAGTGCGCATTCGTCACATACATATTTGTGTGTGTCTCTGAGTTGCATTTTGTTTAAAAATCAACGGAGTGGCTGGGGATCCGGAGCCCCCAGGATCGGGATCCGGCAGTCACCACAAAATAGACTTTCCTATTTTTCACCTATCAGTCAGTTTGCCTCTTTAGCTCAGTCGGTAGTGAAATGCGCTAGAGATCATGAGGTCGCCGGTTCGAGCCTTGCCATTGTCAGTCCATTTTTACTTTTGCTGTAAAAAAATAGTCTGATTAACTTAATTATTTCCCCCCCTTTTAAATTTTCTTGGCTCTATTCTTTATTCCAAAGCATTTCGGTGATCGAACTGAGATCGCTACAACAAATCAGCTTACGAGTCACTCAGTGATGCGGCATTGCATGGCCATTGCCCGGATCACTGAATTCGTTCGTGAACCAAGCAACGTGTATCACTGGTCCCAAGGCTAGACTGAAGCAGCATTAGTTAAAAACAAAAAGCAGTAAATAAATACTTAACATGGAAAAAAAAAAAACATGTTTTATTTATTGTTAAAGATAAATCTACTTTGCATCAAGATACTTGGACAGAATCTCGCTGACATCTGCGAACAAACCGCATCTCTCGCTACGGTCAGTCACTCATCAGTGACCGCGCTGTTGCCGAAATACACGTCTTTGTGAATTCAACACTGATCATTATCAATCTTTCTCCACAGTTCTTTGAATTGAACAGCGATTAGAAACTCCTACACAAACACAAAATAATGGTTTACAGGGTCAATGCCGTTTCCTGAGCCTGGGGGCTTGAGCACTGACTCGCCAGTGCTTGAGCCCCCAGGCTCGGGAACCGGCTCGCCGGACCTCCAGCCACGGCCAAAATTCAAGAGCAGTGTCTGAAAATGTCTGAAGTACCTCAAATATATATATAGATCGTGACAACTGACATAGACTTTTTTTACACCGCTGCACATTGCCACCTTTTTGTGTATTTTTTCATCAACTTTGGAAGGATGCCTCATGGACCTCAACCACTGATCAAGTCAAGTCAAGTCAAATTGAAATAAGCTGTGAGAACCGTGGTAATACGTTGAAACTGAGGGAAAATCGTGATGAAAAGTGATAATTTTGACTTTGAAATCCGGTTCATTTTGTAGCCTTATTTTACATGTTCAAGAGACAGACGCAACTGACGGACTGTTGACAGCCAGATTTAATTTCGGGCACTATTCTTGAATTTTACGCATTATGGTTGTGTGCAGATTGTCACTGTTGTTCTTTATAAACTTGCAGTTGTATCCAGTGAAGTTACAAAAGATTCAGCTTACTGATCAATAAACTATTTCTTTGCTTGCAGGTTGTATCCACACAGAGAGTAAAGTGACTAACTCCTTGGTTCGAGAGAAGCGAAATGCACTGTTCGAGTCAGAGAAACAGCGGCAACTGTCGCTGGTGTCACGCATTGAGAAAATCGAGGTGCAGTACAAAGGACAACCAGAAGACTGCACGCTTGTGATGAATAAAAACCTCTCCACACCCTTCAACTGTGCTATGCGTAAGTTGTCTGAGTTTGGTTGGGTGGAAGTGGAAGGTGGTCATATTGTGTCCTCTTGAAATACTTTTATTGAAGATGTTTGATAGAGCAGTGACTGTTTTATAAACAAGAAGTGTAAGTTGTAACTGTAAGCCACTTTCAGCTAGATTCTTAGTTTTGACGTTCTTCTGGCATATTGTCTGACACAGACAATCAATACTGGATGAGACTATGACAGCTTTCTGGCTGCGCGAATGATTAAAAATGGAAATAGATTTTTTTTTTTAATATCAGTACATCATTGCTGATCTTTGGAGTCAACAGAGACATAATTATATTTATTATTATTATGTATAATTCTAAATGAAATTCTGTGTTTTCAGACATTGAGGAAGTAGTGATGTCCAGGTCAGTCCTAGCGCTGGTGAATGGAGAGCCGTGGGACATGCACCGACCGCTCAAGGAGAGCTGTCAACTGCACTTCATGCACTTTGAGGATGAAAATCCAACCCTTGCAAATGAGGTAACAAAAATTCTGGAGAACAGTAAGTTTTGATTTCCTCTTAGCCTCAGGAATGTTCTTTTTTTCTCTAATGTTCTGCTTTGTCTGCTCATTTTTATCTTCATTTTCATTATTTTAATATCCCATTGCTAGAAATCTGATCAACAAAGGGAAGTAAGCGCTCTCAGCCCTGAAAGTCCAAACAATTGTGCACTAGCCAAAGGCTAGTGATTCTGAAAATGTACTAGACAGAGAGAAAACTTTACTATCCAAACCAATAATTTGTTCAGCAACTTTACTCGCATTGGCGAATAGATGAACATTTCTACTTGCCAGTTACATGTTTCTACTCGCCATGGCGAGTAAAATACTTGCCACTTTCAGGGCTGGCTCTAATGCACACAACATGTGTAATAGAGTAAATGAGAATTATGCGGAACCTGTCTCCTGGCACCTGAGAGAATAACAAGCATTGACATGAACAAGCGACTTTCATCCTCAAGAAAGAATGATCGCCGCAAACTCATATGTTCCTCATTCTACAAGGCACTCTAACTTCCATTGCTAGGAAATTCTGGTAAGAGCCTGGATGTTACTCTCTTGATCAGCTCTCTGCATCAGATGGAAGACATTGCCTATTCCTTTACCCTGTGGTTTCATTCTAGTGAAATAAAGTCTTTATGTGTATCTGTCTTCATTTGTGTTTAATAAGTATTATCAATAGGATGTTATTGTTTCTACTGTTAACGTTATTTGTTTTGTACATGTGATGAAGTAAAACCACATTTTACAGATCGTTAGTTTTCTTGTAAACATGTTTGATGCATGACATTTGTGAGGATGAGTCACATTGTGTGTGCAGGCATTCTGGAGGTCGTGCTCGTTCATGCTTGGCTATGTCCTGGAGACAGCGTTCAAAGAGCAGCATTATGTGCAGCTGTGCAGTTTTCCTGTACCAAACGGTACGCCATACGTTTTGTTGCTTGTGTTTTTATCGCTTTTTTGAAGTTTAAAACAACCTCACATGCTTGTCGAAAGAAAAGATAAAAACATTAAAATGATGTTGCAACAAGAAGGGTCACAGGTACAGTCTGAGCGTTGAATATGCTGACAAATTAATTGTGAGAAAGGCTTTAAATGAATAAATCAAATAGCTTCTTTTCTTCTGAACCTAGTCTGGGTTCTTGTTATCTGCTATCTGCAGTTTTTGAACGATTCTTGCAAAAACTCGAGATTCAGATTGATTTTACCGAGCTTTTTTTTCTTGTTTAACATTTCGCCTGAGTTTTTTGTTCTTGCTCAACATTTTGATTAAATAAGAAAAGAAGTCGGTGATGAGTTGATTCTTTACTGAAAACAAAAAACAAACATGACGTTTCGGATCATAGATCCTTCGACAGATCAAAAAAAAGTGAATGAAAATACGTCACAGCAAAAAACACGTCAAAAAAACGTCATTAATCTCTCTCGCAAAAAACGTCATACACACACAAGTCTTACGTCATACGTAGCGCGCAAAACGTCATTACTCTCTCCTGCTATAGACGTCATAAACACACAAGTCTTACGTAATACGTCACGCTCGCTTGCTCTCTCTCTCTCTCTCTCTCTCTCTCTCTCTCTCTCTCTCTCTCTCTCTCTCTCTCTCTCTCTCTCTCTCTCTCTCTCTCTCTCCTGGGATGTCTTTGATGAGGGTTGTCACTACTCTCTGATGTTGAGACCAAGAGGCTTTGTTGTTCCTAGCCTCATGATCAAGTTTGTCTCCAGAAATTTGCGATGCACAACATCGGTGTGGTTCTGCCACACAGCAGCGATGGACATGTGCTGCAGATGATGAAAGTTACTGTTGAAATGGTTTCCCACTGGGGTGTCCGTTTGGCACCTAACCGCTCTCACATGTTCCTCCAGTCTTAAATTTTGATTAAAGTTTAGAACAGAAGCTTGTAAAATTCACAGGTTTTGCTTTTGTTTAAGAGGAGGATTGCATAAGTTAAATCATAACCCCTTTTAAAAAAAAAAAAGGTTTTTACTGTTTGATTGTTTTCTTTTCAGTGAGAAGTGGCAGCTTTGTGTATGATGCAGACCTGGGACTTGAAGACTGGAGACCAAATTCTGTGAGCGCTGAATGTTGTAAATTACTGTGAATTTTGTAACACTAACAATGGTAAAGTCAACCGGCATGGTTGGCCTAGTGGTAAGGCGTCCGCTCCGTGATCGGGAGGTCGTGGGTTTGAACCCCGGCCGGGTCATACCTAAGACTTTAAAATTGGCAATCTAGTGGCTGCTCCGCCTGGCGTCTGGCATTATGGGGTTAGTGCTAGGACTGGTTGGTCCGGTGTCAGAATAATGTGACTGGGTGAGACATGAAGCCTGTGCTGCGACTTCTGTCTTGTGTGTGGCGCACGTTAAATGTCAAAGCAGCACCGCCCTGATATGGCCCTTCGTGGTCGGCTGGGCATTAAGCCATCAAACAAACAAACAAAAATGGTAAAGTCATTTCACAGAGACCCTTGGAATAGTAGGAACTATTTTCTTTGGTGAAGTGGTAGGTTTTTTATTCACAAAAGCAAGAGACACTTCTTTACTGCCCTATCAAATTTAAGAACAGGAAATCATCCCATCAGAATGAAACGCAGAAGTGGTAAAGAAAACAAAGGAGCAGGCAACAAAACTAACAAGCTATGTCTTGTACATTTTATGTAATGATGTGTGATTTTCTTCTTTTTGTGGATCGCCTTTACACTTGGAGTCCAGCTCTGGAAAGATGATGTGTGATGATTATTCTTGATCTACCCGACATTGTGATGATAAGTATATACCTCTGTCCAACAGATAGAACTGAACACACTGAGCCGTACAGGGTTCAAGCTGTTCTTCAAGGAATACCGCTTCGAGCGTCTTAAAGTTGATGCCTCCGTAGCGCTGAACATGTTTGCAGACAACCGTTTCAAGACGACACAGATCCCCTCCATTGCGAGCAGATCAGAGTCTGGGTCAACCGTGACGGTGTACCGCATGGGTGACCACGTAGACATCACAGGTGGACCTCTTATCTCCAACACTGGGCAGCTTGGGCGCTTCAATGTCACCGCGGTGAGTGTTTTGGAGTTTGCATGGAGAAAGGATGATGTGTGGTGCCATTCACCACAACAAAGGCTGTAAGAATGTTTGGAGAACAACCTATCTGTGTGTGTGCGTGTGTGAGTGTGATAAGGAGGTTTGTACTTGTGCAAAGGTTTGCCTGCAATGGAACTATGCATTGATTGATCTAGTGTTTGGTTGGTTGATTGATTTTCTCTTCGTTTTCTTTCACATCACTGCTTTGAGCTGATGAGTTTTTTGTGTGCATTCTCTAGTTCCATGACATAGAGAGCTCCAGCTACGGACCACTGACAAGAGTGCAAGGAACAGCTTTACCTGTCCAATTACCTGTAAGCTTGTGTGTGTGTGTGTGTGTGTGTGTGTGTGTGTGTGTGTGTGTGTGCGCGTGTATTCATATATGTGTGCAATATGTTCATACATGCATGTGTATGTATTCCTACTGAATAATCTATCATTATTAGTCACTTGAGAAAAAGTGACTCTATGTAATCGGTCAGTGTTAGTCTGTCCGGCCGGCCGTCCGTAGACACCACCTTAACGTTGGACTTTTCTCGGAAACTATCAAAGCGATCGGGCTCATATTTTGTTTAGTCGTGACCTCCAATGACCTCTACACTTTAACGATGGTTTCGTTGACCTTTGACCTTTTTCAAGGTCACAGGTCAGCGTCAAAGGAAAAATTAGACATTTTATATCTTTGACAAAGTTCATCGGATGTGATTGAAACTTTGTAGGATTATTCTTTACATCAAAGTATTTACATCTGTAGCCTTTTACGAACGTTATCAGAAAAACAAGGGAGATAACTAGCCTTTTCTGTTCGGCAACACACAACTTAACGTTGGGCTTTTCTCGGAAACTATAAAAGTGACCGGGCTCAAATTTTATGTGAACGTGACTCCCAGTGACCTCTACACTTTGACGTCTGCTTTGGTGACCTTTGACCTTTTTCAAGGTCACAGGTATGCTTCAGGTATGCATTGTGTTGTGAATAGCAATTTCTTCCTGTCCATCTGATGCCTCATATAATATTCAGAACTGCGAAAGTGACTCGATCGAGCGTTTGCTCTTCTTGTTTAACAGTGATATTATGTCATAAATGAATAAGCATGATGCTCAGTTTAAATGGAAACCGAACACAACAACGTTAGTCAGTCGAATCAAGCATTAAACAACAGTTATACAGTTTTAACTTTGTTGGTCTGGTCAGTGGACAATGTGTTTTGTAGTGGGGAGTGTGGCTCATTGGTTGTGCATGTATGTTTACAGATGCACTATTGGTCATATGAGAACATTATCGCAAAGAGAGCCCAAAAACTGGTGAGTGTTAGTTCATAGAACATATCTGATTGGTAAATGTTGATGCTTGTAGTGTGACATTGGATTTTGAATGTTCGTAGTTTGTTCAAGCAATCATGTTCACCACCATAGATCTGTCAAGATTTGTAAATGAAATAAGATCTGTCAAGATTTGTAAAAGAAATAAGGATGCTTTGTGTAGACACCAGGACAAATCTGTGACAGTAAACATGATTGTGTACGCGGGGAGGTGGTATTTTTAAAATCTCACAATCTCCAGGTACAATGACAAAAGTGCAGCTCAGAGAACATAACTACTTTTGATGTTCTAACAAGATTTTAGGTACCAACTGTAAAAGAATGTAAGTAAAATTCTACCTTTTATTGTGGTACGCCTTAAATGTAAATAGCTTTTAAAAAGTAGGCCAAGAACAACTCACAGAATAAGATTGATGGGTTCTCTAGACAATAAAGAACAAAACAAAGCAAACTTTTGAGTTAGTCTGATGTCTGCACTCTAATCACATCAAAAAGAAATCATACAGAAGGAAAAACAGTTGGTATTTAAATCAGAGGGGGAATTTTTTTTCTAGGGGGGTGGAATGACTAGGGTGTCACATTGATGACAAAAAGAAAAAACTGTTTCAGACAAAAACAATGTGGGTTTTGTTTCCATTATTGAGTGGTGAATGGTGTATTTTCAGAACACAGCTCCAGTGCCAGAACTGAAACAGGCTCAGCCACTGCAGTCATCAGCATCTTAGCGATAGGAGAGACGAACATGTGTTGATGGTTTCAAGTGTTTGTGGCTGTTGTGTATGAATTGTGTGTACAGCATGTAGAGTTTGTTTAACATGAAAAGAACGAATGGTGACTGATCAGTCTGCTTCCTTTGTTGTTCTGAGTGAATCATCGCATGCTGGAGAGTGTTTTGTAGTTAGGCTGTGGTGTGTACTCACACACACACACACACACACACACACACACACATCTGTATGATAAGGATAGAAATGTCAAAAATGTGTACGCTCAAATTTAAGCTGGCCGATAAAACATCTTTATTGAGATTTCTGCTTAGAAGCATGAGAAACAAAAATATTGCAAAAGTTTGAAATAATTATGTAAACCAAAGTACCAGCAAAACATATAACACAAATGATGTAGCCATAATTTCTAATAAATAAAATAAGTGAGATAGTTGCATTCTTATTTTGGCTGATATTTCGTCTTTTCAATTAACACTTCATCGAAATACAGGAGACAAAGAAGACTAGCTCTTCAACTTTTTGTCAAAAAGGTTGTGACCTACGTATTTACACACAAAACGCAATGTCTGTAGCAAAAAGAAGTCACAGTTTATTTTTATAATATTTGAATGGAGTATGATGAAAAGCTCATGAAAAGAAGGGTAAAGCGTGCTTGGGAACCGCACCACTTATCAGATAGAGTGAAAGATTTTGTTCTCTCTTATGAGACGATTACTTCATTGGAAAAGAGCAGCATGAGTTGCTCCTGAGTACACTGCCTATACACAAGGCCAAATTTAAAATTTAATTAGCAAGCATACAAAGAATTTTGGGGTTCATGATACTGTACTACTACTCGCATACCCTGTATTTTTCAGGCAAGGCCATTTTAGGATGGAAGCACAGACTAAACTTTGAATGATGGTATGCCCCTCTTTTCAGCGAACGGTGTGAAATGATTCTAAATAGAGTCAAATGCAGAGAAGCGTTTGCGCGTCAATAATTTGCAAAACTTGTTTCAAATTGCCAAATATTTTGCAGAGAGGAAAAGGTGGTGACAAGGACTGCCTAGAACTTCTGTAAACTGATATGGCCATATTGGCAAGTTTGCTGAGAAAAACCCCATCTAGCATCATCCCTTAAAGGTACTGAACTTGTCAAATCCAGGTGCACGGAGCCCCTGGGGCTTTTAGTCATACCTCAGGCAGCTATCCGTTAGAAGAACTACCAAGTTTCATTGACTTGCACCCAAAGAGTCAAGAACTGCAATTTTTTTACGAATTAATTTCGTACTCGGACCCGGCTGGTCTTGACCTATTTTTGGATCTAAATTTAGATCAGGTAGATCACCACATCATGCACAAAAAGACACGTCACTAAGCAAACTATGTCAGACGTCATCATGAGTTTGTGTAAAACAAAATGGAGGCCGGAATCACTCGGTTGAATCGAACTCCGACCAAACACCACTTAAAAACTAGGTTAATTTATGCACTCGCGTGAACAAGAAACTGTCGAGATGTTGTCGTTGGGTAGTTTTGGGTTTGTTTTACTACCATAGGATAATTTTTTAACTGTAAATGCACTCAGCTGCAACAAAAATGCAAACCGAAGGCTGTCAGCTGCACTGTGCCTTTAAAATAAAAAACGCTCGCGCTGGACTCGAGTACATGTACTCTTCAGACTGGCTCGCTCAATAAATATAAATGTTTGGAATGTCTGTGGTGTGAATGTTGGTTTCTAAACATAGGTCTATGATTCAACCTACAAACTGCGACCTCATCTGTGATCAGATATGTTTCGACAAGCATTAAACGGATGAAATTAACCACATGCAGTTTATTCTTCAGAAAAATGCACACAAAAAATGGGTTGGGTTCGGTGATTTGTACATAAACGTCTTCCTCGCGATAGATTCGCTTATTATTTTGTCTTATGAAGCCGTCATCAACACGAACACAATGATTGCAGAAGCAAACTCTGTACCTACACGACCGAGACACAAGACTGATTATTTCACAGCTGCAATGAGAATAGAGAACAAAGACGTTTTGGGTAAGCTTACTCACGTCAGGTCTTCACTGACAAGCTAGGAACAGACGGAAAATTCCGAACAAAAGTAAATGACGTCAAAGTCTCTTTCGCTTTGCGTGTAACTTTGTCATGACGTATTTTTGTGTGACGCGTTCGGCTGTTCTATCAGGTCAATGGCTGCGTGTTGCCCCGCCGGTGTGAACTCCTCCTACGGCCAAGTCGTTTTTGTGGTTTATTTCGCATTTAGGTCCCAGGTAACATTATGAAGTTTTAATACGATCAATCGGACCTATTATCAAGTTAGTGTATCAACTTTTGAACGAACTGCGCCCAGTAGTTTCCCAGCAATAAGCCGTTAAGTGGAGAAAGACAGATACACAGACAGACACACAATTAAAGTCTGCTGAGCCCTTGTACTAGCGTACTCGGGGATAAAATGCGTAAAGGAATGTGAAAGCAAAAGAAATGAGTCTGGCAGGACTGAGTTGCCTTGAGACCAAGTTTGACCATCGATGCCAAAAGTGATGCACCATACATACAACAACACTACTGTTCAGAGACTGTGTATCCATTGAACACTGGATTTCCCTTGTTTAGATGGCTGGCTTAGATTACAAACGAGGGCAAGTTTGTGTGCGTTCATTCGTACATAGATAAAAGGAATTATAACCATTTTATTTTTGACCAAAATATGACATTTTATACATATGTTGACAGTCATTGTTCACCTCGACCAATAGCATTGTCTTGTAGAACAATGACCATCTCAATCTGTGAAGAATGTCTTATTTTGGTCAAAATTATAAATAACGTATGATAAAAACGATTTGCCAAATGTAGCAGTAAGAGGGAGATCTCAATACCGATGAGGGTTTCAGATTTTCATGTCATCAAAAACTTTGTTGACATCAGGCAGGTAGTCGGAACAGTAGGCCTGGCGGGTAAGGGGATGGCAGGTGCACACCTCCAAAGGATCGGAACCCGAGCGCTCCCAGATCTCTCCCCACTGGTGGAGGCTGCTGTCTGTAGGATCCTTGCACGCGGCATCCGTCACTGTAGACATGGAGGAGAGAAACTGTATGTAAGGATCCCTTTGGCACTGTTGTGGGGTGGGGGTGGTGTGAGTGGATGGGTGTGGACATTTGACATTGCATGAGGAGTAAATTAAAGCGTCAGTCCAAACAGCAACAAAGGAAGATATGGTAATGGAATGATTGATAGATATATACATGCAAAACATTCACAAGCATCTCAACCTCGGGGTCTTTAATGACAAACAACGTCATAATGAACAAACCAAGACTTCTCTGCTTGACCCTTTCATCCAAAGTGACATCTCTGACGTCATAAGTTTTTTTTAAAAAGGTAGAGAAGACATCATAATGCGAAGCATCATGCCATTTAAAACATTGTGTCATATCTCCCAGGAATTGAGGAAGAAATTCGAAAAAGAAGTCTGTGTCTGTGACTTCAGCAGCAGAAAACAGGCGTAAGGTCACCGCCAGGCTGTGCATGTATTGGTGTCAGATCTCATTAAAGTGAACAAACATACACAACAGACAGACAGAATTGTGGAGATGAAAGATTAGTTTTAGCTTAATTTCCTTCCCAGAAAGATTGCTGACCGACTGCAATTTGAGTCCCCAGTTATAGCAACAATTTGGATCATGATGGAGTGATACTGCTACACAGGAAATGTTATATGAAGTCTTATATCGCGCGCGTATCTCCAGACTCGGACTCAAGGCGCAGGGATCTATTTATGCCGTGTGAGATGGAATTTTTTACACAATACATCACGCATTCACATCGACCAGCAGATCGCAGTCATTTCGGCGCATATCCTACTTTTCACGGCCTATTATTCCAAGTCACACGGGTATTTTGGTGGACATTTTTTATCTATGCCTATACCATTTTGCCAGGAAAGACCCTTTTGTCAATCGTTGGATCTTTAACGTGCACACCCCAATGTAGTGTACACGAAGGGACCTCGGTTTTTCGTTTCATCCGAAAGACTAGCACTTGAACCCACCACCTAGGTTAGGAAAGGGGGGAGAAAATTGCTAACGCCCTGACCCAGGGTCGAACTCGCAACCTCTCGCTTCCGAGCGCAAGTGCGTTACCACTCGGCCACCCAGTCCCAAGAAATATGGCAGGGGAACACTGGCAAAGGAAGAAAAGAAAAAAAAATACAGTGGACCGCCTCTTTTAGGATCCCCTTCCTTGTAAGACTTTTTTCTCCCACTTCTTCTTCATAACCTCTGTCAATTTACCATATTTGACGGATTACAAGACGCACCGTTTTATAAGCCGCACCCCCGACTTTTAACAAAAAAATTGGGACGAGCCACGTATAGGCCGCGTCACTATATTAGCCGCCGTCGAAAAAAATACAATCAGATCGTGTCAATCAATCAAAACAACCAGGCAAACGAAAGTACGGTATTTGGCGAAATCGGCTCCAAGAATAAACAAGTGAAACAAAGAAGAAAAGTGAAAAAGTTTGAAGAAAAATATCACACACACAATTTGTAACCAACACACACATGTAGTCCCGCCCGGAATAAGCTTTTTTGGGATGATTTACGACTTTTGCGCACATTTCGAGCAGACGAAAACACAACATGGCGGCTCTCGCTCCGCCAACTATCGCGAGACACAAAAAAACGAAATCTCGTGCGCGAAAGATCCTGATACATCCGGTGTTTCTCTGTACGCTATCTTGTCACGACGACTTGTTGACAAACGAAGATTCGCGAAAGAAAGAGAAAAGCGCCGAGTCTTGAGTAGAGAGCTAATAAAGTACCGGTAATCGCTAATCGAGCGAAATGAAAATCCGCGGCGACTTCCATTAGGTGAATGCTATTCAAGTTTAGGTAACGTTTTAGCCGCATCTTTTTATAAGCCGCAATGCGATTTTTTATTTTTAAATCGCGGCTTGTAGTCCGTCAAATACGGTACCCCCATTTTAAGACTCCCTCCTTTTTAAGACCTGATTTTCCCCCGTTTTTTTTTTTAGGTTTTAAAATGGGGGTACGGCTCCAGTGTAACATGATACAGAAGGAGAAGCTGACCTCCTTGCTGCGAGCAGAGGGAGGGTTTGTAGAAGGTGCCAATGCCCCCCCTGTTGTTGATGTCCATGTCCTGGGTACACAGGCACCGGGCGCCATCCCTGATGAACTTGTCTCCGATGTGGCGGTAGGGAGTCAGGTCCGTGTCCCTGCATGGCTCTGTTCAATCATAGGGAGAAAGCATGGTCATTGTTTCTCACTTTTGATAGACCAATTCCGAAATAACTCTGTCGGGTTTGTCTGTGTTGTGGGAGAGTGACCTTTTCTGGCAAAACCTTGCAGACATATATTATAATTCTCAAAAAAGATTATTGCGAAAATTTCGCACTACAATTAAAGTATCAAAGCAGCATATTTCACAATATACTCCCCTCCCCCTCCCCCACCCCCCCCCCCCCCCAAAAAAAAAAGAAGTTCTTTTTAATAAAAATCCAAGGAAAGATTGCTTGTGCCAAAGAGATAAATTGCCACTCACGGTCAAAGAACTGACAGACTTCATCGCAATGGTAGCCCCTCTTGATGCAGCGACCGTAAGGCCTGTAGAAGAACTCCTTCTTAAACAGCACTTTGCCAGTGTCGGGGTTGAATCCACACGTTTGGTTGTGATCCTCTGGGGTCACCAAGACAACAAAAACAGGCATTCTTACAATATTTGACTGTTCAATGATTTGTCGAAGGCAGAGGGAAACTTTATGTCTACCTAGGTGTGTGTGTGGGGATTGGGGAGAGGTAGGTGGGTGGAGGTGCACGTGTATGTATGTGTGTGCTTGCATGCGTGTGTCAGCCCGCCTTGTCTGTCTCAGTGTCTGTCTACGAGGGCAGTCGATTTTTGGTATGTGTCCAACTGAAACTGTGGGGTACAAAAATCATGTACAATAAAACGAACTTTGTCATCGTTTGTCATGAATACTATTCTCAACTCCACTGATATGCGACCAAGGTATAGAAATACTAAAATATTAACTTAAAGTTTTAAGATTGAAATAGTTTGGTGTCAGTCATAGTTATTATTAAAACGCAGATAACACTGAACTGAATGTGTGTTTCACACTTTATAAACCGTCATTTATATTAAAATTATCATTATTATCATCATTCTTATCATTAATAATAGAAGTAGTAGTATCATTATTTATTTATTTTAAATCAAACTCACCTGGCACATGCACAATAGAGGCTGAAAAGGAAAGAAAAAAGACTTGGAATTCAAATTTGTAATGCTGGATGTGTTTGAACTATGCTTCAGCTAACCACATCATAACAGCATATGCATTAAAGAACTTTGAAATTCGTAAAAAAGCAAATCATCATCATCATCATCATCTCTCTCTCTCTCTCTCCCTCTCTCTCTCCCTCTCTCTCTCTCCCTCTCTCTCCCTCTCTCTCCCTCTCTCTCTCTCTCTCCCCTCTCCCTCTCTCTCTCTCTCTCTCTCTCTCTCTCTCTCTCTCTCCCTCTCTCCCTCTCCCTCTCTTTCTCTGTCTCTCCCTCTCCCTCTCTCTCTCTCTCTCTTCCTCTCTCTCTCTCGGATTAAAAACAAGCTCTGAAAATTAAAGATATAAAAAATATGATTAAAATTAAATTTCCGAAATCGATTTAAAAACAACTTCATCTTATTCCTTGTCCGTTCCCGATTCCAAAAACATATAGATATATGTTTGGATTAGAAACACATTCAGAAAGTTAAAAAAGAATAGAGATATAGAAAAGCGTGCTATCCTCCTCAGCGCAACCGCTACCGCGCTTTTCTGGATTGTTAATTTCACTGCCTTTGCCACGAGCGGTGGACAGACGATGCTACGAGTGTATGGTCTTGCGGAAAAAATGCAATGCGTTCAGTTTCATTCTGTGAGTTCGACTGAGCTTCACTAAATGTTGTATTTTCGCCTTACGCGACTTTTTTTTTCTACGATAACATAGCCCTCTATCCTTATCCTTTAAAGATCAGTCTGTTAGTCAGTCTTTCACTCACTATCTTCCTCACTATCTCCCTCTCTCTAAACACACACTCTCTCTACCTCCCTCTTTCCTTCCTCCCCCCCCCCCCCTATTTCCCCCTCTCTCCCTCCCTCCCTCCCTCCACCCCTCTCTCTCTCTCTCTTTAATGTCAAATTACGAAAAGTCACAGTGATGGAAGACTTCGTTCTGATTATTTTCATATTGATCATATCTGTCCATAAAGCATCAGTGTTTCATAACGCAAGAATGTATGTATAGCCTACAACGTGTATATAGTCATGTGAATAGTTTCTCTGCCTTGCTTATCTTTTGTAATTGTTTTACGTATGTATATATATATATGTATTCAAGATTAGAATAGTCCCTCTCTGGGCGAGGGCTGGTTGAAAAGAAGCTCGTTTATATTGCTTATGCCACAACCCTCGTAAAATAAAATTTGATTTGATTTGATTTGATTTGATCTCTCTTCCTCCTTCCGAGTTTTCCCCCTGTCCTGTAGGATAACATTTCCAGCCCCCCTGTTAGCAGCACTGAACTCACTGTCAATAGGTTTCCTGATTTTGCCCCCCTGTTACCATAAATGAACTCACTGTCTATAGGGTTCCTGATTTTGCCCCACTGGTAGCATTGAATGAACTCACTGTCAATGGGGTTCCTGATTTGTTTCCCCTGTTAGCATTAAATGAACTCACTGTCTATAGGGTTCCTGATTTGTTTCCCCTGGTAGCATTGAATGAACTCACTGTCAATGGGGTTCCTGATTTGTTTCCCCTGTTAGCATTAAATGAACTCGCTGTCAATAGGGTTCCTGATTGTTTCCCCTGTCAGCATGAATGAACTCACTGTCAATAGGGTTCCTGATTTTGCCCCACTGGTAGCAGGAATACCAGATAGAACCCACCTTCGCCGAGTCTCCAACCTTCAGTTTCTCTCCGTTTGGTGCAACGCATGCTGAAAAGACAACAGAATACAATTTTAACCTTTCTACATTGAAAGTATGTGGCATTTATTATCTCTACAGTAGTAACTACAATGTCTGGCCCCTCGTATAACTGGAAACGTATCCCCACCCATCACCCTCCCCCCAGTTCCCGCCTTTTTCCCCTCTTTTATGTGTGTTGGTATTCATCTGTTTTCATGCCTGTAACAAATGAATTGCTAGCAAAGAATCACACCCTGCACAGAAAGCATCAAGGATGTGGATTGTTGGTATGTGTCCAAGTTGAGGCACTCCTCTCAGTTATCCCTACTGCTTGTTTGTTGTTTGGTCCACCTTTGGCATGTGACTGGCATGAAAAAAAATCTGGCCATTGATCTGAGATGCCGTGAGCCGAATCGTCTTTAGGGGAAGGACAGTGCTGTGAACAAACCCACCTTGGTGAAACACCGCAAGCTTTGTGCCCCATCCAGCCAGGTTGTAGTCACACCTGTAAGCGTTGAGCGTGTTGGGGTCCACATACTGCTCGCCGAGCTTCATGCAGCCCGTTGGACCGTAACAGCCTGACACGAAAACACACAATTTTCTTCTCTGACAACATTTTTGTTGTGAGGCACAGCCAGGATTCAAGCCGCACCTCGCCAAAAATTGAGAAAATGTTCAGAAGATCACTTAACATTACTGCAAATTTAATAATAAAATAGTTGAACATTGAAGTTTGTTTATCTGTTGCCTTCATCGTGCTCAGCATGAATGTGTCCGTTTGTAATTTTTGCCAGATGAAACTCTCTGATGCTAGCGGTAACAAAAAATAGATGGAAAATGCCACCGATGATTTAAAAAAAACTTGTTTATGTCTCATATTGCAAATCCGTTTCTTGGGGGAGAAATCCTAGTCCAAATGATTCCTACCCGTTGCCCTGGCCTCCCACTGGGGTAGCGGAGTGCCGTCTGTGTAGGTGCCGTTGTTGAGGCCAGCGTCGTCACTGTGACACACGTACTGGGTGCAGTTGTCCATCCTGATAACAGTCTTCACCGGGTGGCACTTGCCCTTGTGCTTGCACCCTGAAACATTACACTCAGTACTCAGTTACACCTGAACAAGAATACAAATGTGATACAAAATCAGTAAAATCGATTTAGGCAATAACTCAATTTAGAATTGTTTGAGAGTTCATGATCCCTCTGACTGAATCTTCCAGTACGCGACGTCACTTCCACGGGGTTAATTCAGAACTATGCCCCGATGTGAAGCCATTTTTCAAGCAAGAAAGGTGATATGAGAGAATGGGATCGGTCTCTCACACCGATTTTATTTGAAGAATGTGAGAAAAAGCTGTCAGTGTATTCTTTTTACATTTAGTCAAGTTTAATGTTTTAACATAGAGGGGGAATCGAGACGAGGGTCGTGGTGTATGTGTGTGTGTGTCTGTCTGTGCGTGTGTGTGTAGAGCGATTCAGAGTAAACTACTGGACCGATCTTTATGAAATTTGACATGAGAGTTCCTGGGTATAATATCCCCAGGCGTTTTTTTCTTTTTTTCGATAAATGTCTTTTATGACGTCATATCCGGCTTTTTGTAAAAAGTTGAGGCGGCACTGTCACACTTTCATTTTTCAATCAAATTGATTGAAATTTTGGCCAAGCAATCTTCGACGAAGGCCGGACTTCAGTATTGCATTTCAGCATGGAGGCTTAAAAATTAATTAATGACTTTGGTCATTAAAAATCTGAAAATTGTAATTAAAATTATTTTTTTATAAAACGATCCAACATTACTTTTGTTTTATTCTTAATCATGTTCTGATTCCAAAAACATATAAATATGTTATATTCGGATTAAAAACAAGCTCTGAAAATTAAAAATATAAAAATTATGATTAAAATTAAATTTCCGAAATCGTTTTAAAAACAATTTCATCTTATTCCTTGTCGGTTCCTGATTCCAAAAACATGATATGATATGTTTGGATTAAAAACACGCTCAGAAAGTTAAAACGAAGAGAGGTACAGTAAAGGGCGTGCTATGCAGCGCAGCGCATTGACCGCTACCGCGTTAAACAGGCTCGTCACTTTCACTGCCTTTTGCACTAGCGGCGGACAACGGTCATTGTGGTACCGGCACGGTTGGCCTAGTGGTAAGGCGTCCGCCCCGTGATCGAGAGGTCGTGGGTTCGAACCCCGGCCGGGTCATACCTAAGACTTTAAAATTGGCAATCTAGTGGCTGCTCCGCCTGGCGTCTGGCATTATGGGGTTAGTGCTAGGACTGGTTGGTCCGGTGTCAGAATAATGTGACTGGGTGAGACATGAAGCCTGTGCTGCGACTTCTGTCTTGTGTGTGGCGCACGTTATATGTCAAAGCAGCACCGCCCTGATATGGCCCTTTGTGGTCGGCTGGGCGTTAAGCAAACAAAAAAACAAAAAAACAAAAACGGTCATTGTGAAAAAATGCAGTCTTGTTTGTTTTTTATGAGGGACATATAAGTGTAGCCGGCGGAGAATATGACGGTTTTAAATCAATGCGTAGATATGTACTTGACAACTGTACCTGGTATTCCTTTTTTGCAGGTGCACTCTGCGTCCGAGGGCACGCAAGAGCCTGAAACATTTGTAACGGAGACTCCGACTGAATGGTTATGAAGGAGACAAAAATACATTGTACAATCGATTCACACACTGACACACACGCACACACACACACACACACACACACAGACACGCGCACACGCACGCACACACACATACACACACACATACAGACACACACACACACAAACACTTACATACATATACAGACACACACACACACACACATACAGACACACGCACCCGCACGCACGCATGCACGCAAACACATACACACGCACATACACATTCACCGACACACACACACCGTGGCACGCACGCACAAACACACACACACTCACACGTACTCTCTCTCTTTCTCTCGTCTCTCTCTCTCTCTCTCTCTCTCTCTCTCTCTCTCTCTCTCTCTCTCTCTTTCTCTCTCTCTCTTTGGCTCTCTGAATCACTGCCTCACTTCCTCACCAATGTTCTTGTGCCAGGTTTGCCATTTGCCCAAAGTGCGAGCCTGACACTTGACTCTGATGCAGTCTCCCTCCCAGTACACCTTGTTGTTCTTATGGGTGCACTCCTCGCCTCCCGGCTTGTAGCAACCTGAAAAATACACGGTCAGCTTGCAGCTCACCTTTATTTTCAGACACACTCCTTCCCGTGTAAACAGCTCACCTTTATTTTCAGATCTGGCTAGGCTTTCCCATGGGATAAGACCATCCCTCCACTTGGTCAAATACCAACAATCAACACTGGCTGTTTTCAGTGGTGTGTTGACATGTTTTTACGAATTAAATTCTGAAAAAAACACTGGCTGCAGTCACAACATTAACTCATAAAAAAAATCCCGCCGTGCACAGCGGGCACCTAGGCTATTCATTATTGGTCAGTATTTAACCACAGGCCGCGGAAGGTATCGTTCACTAGACCACTACTTTCATAGAAAGACTACAAGGTATGACACTCAACTTCGAGTCGTCTGTGTTCTTCGCCGGGTACGGTTTCGCCGGGAAGAAGTCGAGCCGAATACGCGGCTGCGCCGGGGACCCGGCTTTGCCGGTGTACGCCGGCTTCGCCGGCGCACCGCACGAAGGAAGGGAGATAAACGCGCAAAACACTGGAGAAGAGTAATACCCGGCTTCGCCGGGACAGTGACCTTCTAAAAATAGTATAACGGGAATATGGATTGAGCGTTGTCGACAGTGACCTTCTAAAAATAGAAACGGGAATATGGATTGACGCCACACGAAGGAAGGGAGATAAACACTGAAAACACTGGAGAAGACAAGGACTGGGTGGCCGAGTGGTAACGCACTTGCGCTCGGAAGCGAGAGGTTGCGAGTTCGACCCTGGGTCAGGGCGTTAGCAATTTTCTCCCCTCTTTCCTAACCTAGGTGGTGGGTTCAAGTGCTAGTCTTTCGGATGAGACGAAAAACCGAGGTCCCTTCGTGTACACTACATTGGGGTGTCACAGCACGTTAAAGATCCCACGATTGACAAAAGGGTCTTTCCTGGCAAAATTGTATAGGCATAGATAAAAATGTCCACCAAAATACCCGTGTGACTTGGAATAATAGGCCGTGAAAAGTAGGATATGCGCCGAAATGGCTGCGATCTGCTGGCCGATGTGAATGCGTGATGTATTGTGTATAGAAATTCCATCTCACACGGCATAAATAAATCCCTGCGCCTTGAATATGTGCGCGATATAAATTGCATAAAATAAAATAAAATAAAAAAATACCTGCGCTTAGAACTGTACCCACGGAATACGCGCGATATAAGCCTCATATTGATTGATTGATTGAAGATAAAGAAGAGTTACTGGGAATGGATCCAGAGAAAAACCAAAATCGGTTCAGCGCTGCGCGCTGAGAGCACGTGTTGAAATATCTCATCGACCAGGTTGTGTCCGGGGTGTACCTGAATATGGCCACCAAATTTGAAAGAGATCCATCGAGAACTTTGGCCGTGCATCGCGGACACACACACACACACACACACACACACACACACACACACACACACACAAGTCGTATATATATATATAGATACTCAACTCAACTCAAATTTTATTGGCTTCAATTTCCATAGAAGAATTTGTCTTGCGCTTGGGAGAAAGTAAGAGTATAACATATAAAAACAGCATTCATATCACATTTCATGTATCACACACAGTAATCACTAGTATAAGCCTACAATTATCACATTTGTACCTGTATCATACATGCAAATAAATAGTATCACATTTCCACGTATCACACACAATATATACATTACATAACATACAGCAAGCTTCCATCTCCCGCGCCCCCCCCCCCCCTCCCACACATACATGTATATCCTCGCACGCGCGTCGACTCCACACAAATGACATCATCAGTCCATCAACTAAAATGCACAATGACCAGCAGTGGGCACATGATACTTAATACGTGCTCAACTAGACCTGCTAACCAAAATAATAACAGAAACAAAAACAAGGACTGGGCACAACATTTACACGTGTGTGACCTACTTACATCAGGTGCCTGTGATCTATAAATAACAATGATTGCGTTTAAAGTAAAACATGAATAATGCCGATGTTTACTGACAATGAATACATAACAACTAAGATAAGAATGTATGTGCTTTCATAATATGATTATTTATAAAACACAGTGGGGAAATTTGGAAAATAATTTTTATACGAAACTGCGCACATCGAGTCGAGCTCTGTAGCGTGTGTGTTCGGAGGCAGGAGACACACATGGCTGTGGATATTAATTGTTCGGTGGATTAAAAAGGATACCCCGACTTCGGCAGGGCAGAAGGAGGTACAAGACGGTGTGCTGTATTGCTGTGTGTGTGTGTGTGCTGTGCAGACATTCTGTGTTATGTGCATGTTCTATTCTAGTCTGTCCGTAGGCTTCCTCTGAGGGCCTATTGTGTACAAGGGGAGGTCACTTCCGCCTTATAAACAAACACATGTGGAGACCCACAGAAATACCATAGCATCGTAATGAAAGAGGGCAAAAATACTGATAACAGCAAGGTAAAACAGGTCTAGGACATTATTTCTAGGACTGACTAAGCAATAGAACAACATCATGATCTTCATAAGCAAATGGTAGTGAGAACAAAACAAAATTCTTACTCTTCTGACTGCTCCCAGTGATTGACATTCAAAACATCCATCCTGTTCTATTCTAAATAGTTGTAAAAAAAACTTCATAAGAATAATATTAAACATACATACTTAATTTGTTTAAACATAATTCTAGTGTAAAAGTATACTTTATAAGTTGTGGAGATAATTTTAAAACATGAAGATAAAAAACACAACAATAACATGACAACATTAGAGTACAATGCATTCCTAGCTAGCTCTGAGGAAAACACCATTGTAGATAGTTGTTCGTCCCGATCGCATGATACAGCCAATCGGAAGCGTGGAACATGCACTGGATGTTGTGAAAACCTTGTCCGAGGTACAAGGGCTCTTACTCCTCCAGACCGCTGATAATCCTGACAGGTTTTTAACCTAAATCGTCGCACAAGTACAAGTAAGTAAGTAATTAAGTAGAGGTATTTTCGAAAATCGTCCATTTGGGTTCAATGACGTCACACAACAACAAACAAATCGCCTCCTAGTGTATCTGCTATGTTGAACGGTCTGGGTCAGCGAGACACGACAGGGAGACACAGCGTTCACTTCTCGTTGGCGACACTTTTCCAAAACTCCCAACAGGAGTAAAATGAGCTTTGTATTGCCAATGTGACCCAGGACTACGGTGACTTGGAATCAGTTGCCTCCTAGTTAATTGTGGAGGGAGCTGGGGTAGAATGTGAACATATAATGTTCATTTGACCACGCTTAGAAGTGTTTCACTAGTTGTACTCCTTTTCGTGGTATCATCATTATTTCTTGGCATTATCAATTCCTGAATAAACTCTTGCTTTGAAACAAGACATGTGAGTGGAGAGGGAGTGATGGGTGGACTAAAGTGACTGAAAGACAAAACAAAATCGACCTGAAAAGGCTTAATATTCATTAGTCACGCTTACCTGTAAATTTCTATCCCAATAGTAGCTTACGTTCCCTCAGAGGTGGTGACTTTGCACACCAGTTTATCACGCTTACCTGTAAACTTTCTATCCCAATAGTACGTTTCCTCAGAAGTGCTGACTTTGCACACCAGTTTATCACGCTTACCTGTAAACTTTCTATCCCAATAGTACGTTCCCTCAGAGGTGCTGACTTTGCACACCAGTTGATCACACTCTCCGTCAGTGTCCACCTTCTTTCCTTCCTTGTAGCACTTGCCATCATGCAGACAACCTGGAGAGGAGGAGTTGATCGTTTAGTTGCAGCAAACACATCACATGTATGTTTTTTCATGGCTAACATACACCCACGTGCACACACACGCACATACCAACGTGCGTACGCATGCACGCACGTACGCACGCACTGGCACGCGCACACACACACACACACACACACATATACACACACACACACACACCAGGGCCGGACCAAATGAGTTGTAAGGGGGGGGTTCCTCCTTTTTTGGGGGGGCAAATCAGCGAAGTGGCGAAGCCACAAGCGCGCGCCTGCTAGGGGGGTCCGGGGGCATGCTCCCCCGGAAATTTTTTGAAAAACGGTTAAAATCTGTGCAATCTGGTGCATTCTGGGCCTTGTTTTGAGGGTTAAGAGCAGCATTGTTTTGGTGCTAAAACTAGTAAAAAAAACAAAACACTCAAAGCAAGGTACATGCTTTTTCCAGGGGTGGGGTTCCGGAACCCCTGGAACCCCCCCCCCCCCCCCCTGGGTCCGGCCCTGCACACACACACACACACACACACACACACACACACACACACACACAGATGTTTCTATAAAATTGTTTTTACAGCTTAGAAAGGTAGGGGAAAGTCCCCAAATGTCGAACAGGTGACTAATACCGAACAGCTGATTTCTCGAAAACAAGAAGTGGCTGCTCAAATTTGACTGCACGAGGTGATATAGTACCATCCCTTATTACCCTGTACGAAAAAATATGACTTCGAAAGGCTGCACAAGAAAACGATGAGTGATTTTATGATTGTATGATCCTCAAAGGTATTTTCGACCGACAGAAAACCAATCGTAGCATGAATTTGAGTTGCTTTTAGTGAAAAGTTATGGTTGAAATGAACAGTGTGATCTATCTGCTGGCCCAATATGTCTGTTTCAAAGCATTCGTCTTAATCGTGCCTGAGCACCATGTGGTTTTAAAACTGTTAGATAGATTTCAATTACTGATCACCCCTATGGTTCAAATACCGAACTATACAGAAGCTGACATTATCACGTCAAGTCCATACACACGTAAACTTGAAGTGTCGCAGGCACAAACAAACAAGTCGCGTAAGGCGAAATTACTACATTTAGTCAAGCTGTGGAACTCACAGAATGAAACTGAACGCACTGCATTTTTTCACAATGACCGTAGTCCGCCGCTAGTGCAAAAGGCAATGAAAGTGACGAGCCTGTTCAGCGCGGTAGCGGTTGCGCTGTGCTGCATAGCGCGCTTTACTGTACCTCTCTTCGTTTTAACTTTCTGAGCGTGTTTTTAATCCAAACATATCATATATATTTTTTTTTTCGGAATCAGGAACGGACAAGGAATAAGATGAAATTGTTTTTAAAACGATTTCGAAAATTTAATTTTAATCATAATTTTTATATTCTTAATTTTCAGAGCTTGTTTTTAATCCGAATATAACATAATTATATGTTTTTGGAATCAGAAAATGATGAACAATACGATAAACGTATTTTTGGATCGTTTTATAAAAAAATAATTTTAATTACAATTTTCAGATTTTTAATGACCAAAATCATCAATGAAATGTTAAGCCTCCAAGCTGAAATGCAATACCGAAGTCCGGCCTTTGTCGAAGATTGCTTGGCCAAAATTTCAATCAATTTAATTGAAAAATGAGGGTGTGACAGTGCCGCTTCAACTTTTACAAAATGCCGGATATGACGTCATCAAAGACATTTATCGAAAAAAATAAAAATAAATATCCGGGGATATCATTCCCAGGAACTCTCATGTCAAATTTTATAAAGATCGGTCCAGTAGTTTAGTCAGAATCGCTCTACACACACACACACACACAGACAGACAGACAGACACACACACACACATACACCACGACCCTCGTCTTGATTCCCCCCTCTATGTTAAAACATTTAGTCAAAACTTGACTAAATGTAAAAACAAAGAAAACAAGCAAATCAAAGGCAAACACAGAGAACAGAGAGAAATAGAAAGCTAAAAACAAGAGGGCTAGAAATGTTAGACATCAACAGGAAGCTAACTGGTTCTGGTTTTTTTGTGCCGAGAATACACCTGTGAGGACATGATGTGTTTGATTTGCTCAAAATGGGTACATGTGTATTGTGCTGGAGTAACAGAATGCCAAAGAGATTACTTTTGTGCTGTTTGTCAGTCAAAGTAACTTTAGTTTGTGCTGTTTGGATTTTGAACCTCGTTGTTCGAATTTAGGTAACAGGTGTTGTAATTCCGAACATATTTTAGATTTTTTGAAATTAAGATAACTTTCTTTTATGTTGATTTCTTTCCACAAAAAGTGGTATGAATGTTGCTGATTATTTTCTCTATTCCAATTCACATTCACAAACGGTCTGTCTTTTGTTGTTTTTGAAAAAATGGCAGATTTCCTTAAGTGTTCGGTATTTGGGGACTTTCCCTTACGTAGCCTATGTTTTGCGCTGTTGCATGTTTGTATGAGTGTGTGGATTTGTTTGTGCGTGCGTGCTTATGAGCGTGCGTCTGTCTGTCTGTACAAGCGGGAGCGTATGCTTCAATACAAGCGTCTGCCTGGCTGTCTGTCTGTCCGCCCGTTTATCTGTCTACCTGTGAGCCCAAGAAAGCCTAGTGTCCTTTTGTCTGTCCGTTGGTATGTTTGTCAGCTTGTCTTGTCAGTCTTTTTTTAACATGAGCAAATGCTCCCATGTAAGAGTATGTCTGTCTGTCTGTCCACCTGTGTGTCCGCCCAGTGTCACAATACCCACCGGTCTGCGCCACGTCGAAGTGGAAAGGGTCCTGGCGAGACGTGTCCTTGCGGCAGGTGAGATTAGCACAGGTGTAGCCCACCTCCCCCGCCGTTGTGTCCCCCACCCCCACACACTGGTCCTGGTACACACACCCCTCGCCGTCTGCACGTCAACAACGTCATTCTTTAATGATGGACGATACCGATACATGCACACCCTGGTGGTGACCTTACGCAACATTTTCCATTGCTGGTTGGTGACAGATTTCTTTTTTATGTGACGCCATTATTTGCATGGTCTTCTCGACCGTTGTTTGAATTTTGGCGTCAGTGGTTTTACTTTCGATAAGAAAGGGCCAAAAAGAGACGTCTTCTTTTTTTACTATTGTTTTTAAATATTTTGTTGTAGTGGTTGTCCTATCTTATCAAAGGCGGTTCTGTCTAATACCCTGTTCCTGTAGTTTTTCACAAAATAATGTTTGAAATTCAAAACGAAATCTTCCTCCCAAGACCAATAAGTGACCTTGTCGAATCACGCCTTTTCTAATATGCAGGTGCACTATTTGAAGTTCTTCATCATTTAATTTGAAACTCTCCCTTACACATTAATGAGCATTTAACTGCTTCACTGACGACACAACAATGTAACGCGTGCAATTAATAAGCTAAGTAAAATTGGCGTTCGCGAGAAATATAGATTTTTATCGAAATGTTCTTTTATGAAGACAGTTTTTCTTTCTCTGAAAGATTTCTCATGAGGGCTTGACTGTACCTTTGAAGGAGGTGACGAGTTTCCCGGCCGTTCCCTCGTCTTCCACGACGCAGACAGTGTGATAGCACGGGTCACTCCACGTCACAGTACCCTCTGGTACAAAGCTGCCCTTGTTGTCACAACCTGTACACACCACCACACTGTTAGTTGGTCAGTCAGTCAGTCAGTCAGTGTGATAGCACGGGTCACTCCATGTCACAGTGCCCTCTGGTACAAAGCTGTCCTCGTTGTCACAACCTGTACACATCCACCACACTGTTAGTTGGTCAGTCAGTCAGTCAGTCAGTGTGATAGCACGGGTCACTCCATGTCACAGTGCCCTCTGGTACAAAGCTGTCCTCGTTGTCACAACCTGTACACACCACCACACTGTTAGTTGGTCAGTCAGTCAGTCAGTGTGATAGCACGGGTCACTCCTTGTCACAGTACCCTCTGGTACAAATCTGTCCTCGTTGTCACAACCTGTACACACCACCACACTGTTAGTTGGTCAGTCAGTCAGACAGTGTGATAGCACGGGTCACTCCATGTCACAGTGCCCTCTGGTACAAAGCTGCCCTTGTTGTCACAACCTGTACACACCACCACACTGTTAGTTGGTCAGTCAGTCAGTCAGTGTGATAGCACGGGTCACTCCATGTCACAGTGCCCTCTGGTACAAAGCTGCCCTTGTTGTCACAACCTGTACACACCACCACACTGTTAGGTAACTACTTCGTTGGTCAGTAACCATGACCCTAACCAGTGAGTCACTCACTCACTCACTCACTTACATACATACACACATACATACTTACTCACTCACTCAACCGCTCAACAACCCATCCACCAACCAACCCACTCACTCACTCACTCACTCGGCTTTCATACTGACTGACTTACTTACTCTTCGGCTGGTCAGATGTTTGGAGAACCGATACAGGCAGTATGATAGAAAACGAAGGCCATGCACTGACGTCTTCTTTGGCAAAAATCAATCAATAAAGACACACACAAATGGATCACCAAATCAAGCAGTCCGCCAATAGTTTGACTCACCGGTCTGAGACAAAGTGAGTTCAACGTAAGTGTCGGAAGCACAGGTGTTCTTCTCCTGACAGGTGTACACCTTGCTGTCCCTGGTCCAGCTCGCTCCCTTGTCCACACAGTGCTTGACGTCTGCGGCGTCACTCCTGGGGTCAGCATGGGGGTTGAAGCACTGGTCACCGGAACAGTGACCACTACCTGCACAACGACAGACACCCTAATCCTAAGAAAGACTGGTGTTTAACTTAAGAAGATAAGATCTGATCAGATCAAATCAGATCAGATCAGATCAGATCAGATACATTTGTATATATGAGGATTATGATATAAGCTTTTGCTGTTTTGATACAATCAGCCCTCGTCCATGAGTTATATACTACTGTAGAACCTGTCTATGACCACCACCAAAGGGATCGACCGAAAGGGGTCGTTATAGGCAGGTGATCGCTATGGAAAGATGACTCAATTGGAAACAAACTCGTCGGGGATCGTTTTGGGTTTCGTAATGGGCAGGTGGTCGTCATGGAGAGGGTGTCGCCAGGGCAGGTTCCACTGTATCTATCAATGGTACCATCAGTGTCCTGATTGGCGTCCGGACAGCATGACGGAGAGAAGACATTACAGTTTTCAACCGGATGTTACCAGCCGCTGGGTCAGATTGGTTAAATTTGGTTGATTTATTATTTCGATCAATCTGACTCCGCGGCTGGCTCCCACCCGATTGGTGACTTTTTCATGCACAATAGTCCAGGGGACGAAGACTTGAAAGGTAGAAGCTGCCACAGACCTAGTAGACGAACTCTTGAAATTACTGAGTCTGTCGGGTTTGTAAGAGTAGGGGAGACCGGGGCAGGTTGATACAGAAAAATCATATTTGGCTCTCATTCGAAACACATCCATAGGAAAACATCAAGATTGGTTTTAAAACAAAATTTAATCATTTTTAAATCATGAAATCTGACACAAAAAATGAGCATTAGCCTTTTGTCTTGGCACAAAACGGTTTTTAAAAAAGAAAAATGTCCGGGGTAGGTTGATACAGACCGGGGCAGGTTGATACACAAGGTGGGGCAGGTCGATACAGTCTGGGGCAGGTTGATACAAACACAAAATAATAACTGAAAAACAACAACTATGCTGCAGTTATCATACTAGAAACACAATTGGCAACGCTTTTGAAGAAACAAAACAAAATGCAAGAGGCACCATTTCAGTTTTCAACTGAATGACTAGAGTATTTGCATGTAGCCTACTTTTCAAAAACATTAAGTAACATGAATGGGAAGTAAACCATAAAATGATATTTAAGTTGCGAAAAAGAAGAAAAAGAAGTTTTTACAGTGCATATCACGCAAAAAATAAGAAGTGACTTGAGTTATATGATCATTTGCAAAAGTCACAGGTGAAGAAATCCGTCATCCCGGTGTTGATACATGTATCAACCTGCCCCGTATCAACCTGCCCCAACGGGTGTTGCTGCAAAAAATAGCAAATAGACACTCCACCATCAAAGACAGATATTTTCTCGGTGTGTGATTAGCGTTCATAGATTCTTAACTAACACTCAATAGCTTGCCAACTTTGCCTGCAAGAAATTCGCGCCACAATAAAGATCAAGAGAGGTAGTTAAAATTTTACTCAGGCTTGTTAAATCAGCTCACCGAGTGGTTCCAGCGTACGCGTGTGTTGTTTCCCGCGCAATCTTGGTTGAGGGTATAAGTCGGACGTTGATAAAACGTGGATCGGAAGAGAAACGGCCAGATTCAGCGAAATTATTGTGATATTGAAGTTGTATCAACCTGCCCCGCGTATCAACCTGCCCCGGTCTCCCCTAAATACCCTTGCTTTCACTTACCAAAATCATCAAATCTTCATAATTCCTATTCACATAATCGAGTCATTACCTTATTTCAATTCTTTAACATTTTCCTTTCTTCAGTTCCTGAAACACTTACCAACATTTCCACACGTGTATCCAGAGAAGAAGGCGAACCAGCCGTGCCTGTACCTGTTGAAGTTAGTGTAGGTGTAGGCCGGAATGACGTCGTACAAAGCCGTGTAGCACGTGTACTTCTCCGAACACGACCCGCCTGTCTTGACCTCGCTGGAGCAGCTTGATCCGTAGGCACACGCTGAAAGCGAGGAGAACATTTACTTCAAGGCGTCATTCAAATGGGACATGCTGGAATTGTTTGACAAAAAGATTTTTCAAATGTCATGAACCTGAGCAAAAGATGCTGAGTAAAAAAAATATTAACAGCTATTGTGTTTTCAGCGTAGCAATAGGGTCCGATATTTAGACGAGACAAGTATAATGCCGACGAGTCGAAGACGAGTCGCATTATACTTGTTCGAGTCTAAATATCGGACCCTATTGCTACGCTGAAAACACAATAGCGATTATATAGCTGTTCTGACCTTGATTTGTTGTTCCAAACTTACAAAATGACAGTTTTTGCGTCAATGCGTTGATCTCAGGTTTTGATAGCAGACGCCGTTTCTTATGCGCATTAGTTTTGCGCAGGCGCCACACTGACTTTGGAAAAAATCTCGATTTTGACAACTCAGCTGTTAAACAGCTTTTTATTAGTTTATTCGAATACAACAAAAAGAAGTTTGAGTTTTTTTTAAATTTTGAACAAGACTACTTATGAAGAAGACCAAAACACAACATAAACGGAAAACTAGAAACAACTGAAGAACTAGGATGCAACAAGGGGAGGAGAAGAGAACAGCTAATCGCGAGCAGACGGCAGCGAATTTTTCAACCTCAGTTATAAACGACTTCATGAATGTTAGTGCCATGGGTTGTACATCAATACTTCAGAGGGGAAGTGGGGTATTTAGTGTGGAGTTACGAGACATCTTGAACACACGGCCAGTACTGTATAACTGGCCTTGATACGGAACGATTTCGGGGGGCAATCTCAGTCATCTGAAAGAGGGAAATCCAAACGCAATCCGCCTTGTTCGATTTTATGGGCTTGGACGATAGAGAAAAATAAGAAAAGCAAAAGCTGGAGTCCAGTCTGGACGAAACTGCTATCAAGAACGCAGAATTGATTTTTTCTGAGTTTTTTTTTTAGCCGTAAGCCCCATTTCTCATTTCGAATTTCTCATAACTGCTGTTCACAATGCGGCCGCAGTGAAACCAACAAAGGAACCTCACTCTGGAAGAGTTTCCTGCTCCGATAAACATGGCGCTTACGGCTAAAAAAAACTCAGGAAAATCAGGTCCCTGCCAGACTAGTTTGACACGACCTTATTTACATGATATATACCCACTAGTGAAGTGAACGATATTGTTATGTCATGGGTGGTCTCTCAGACGTGTGTAAGAAACGTTATTTGCATGTTTGGCAAACACAATGATGACATTTGAATACACAGATCGAGACAGTCAGTGTTCTCCGAGACCGCGCCAATCACGCCACATGGCTCAAAGATGGGAAACCATCCGGTGCTCAGTCAAAATATACAACTGTCAGCAACATATCAACTTGTTCAGCTTCTGTCATTTCACAAATCCCTTTGGTATCTAAAGTTTTACAGATTTGACCTTGAAGGGTTCCAAAAAGCTGAAGATGTACAGATCAGTCACATTTTACCTGTCGACACTTTATAGCACGTGCTTCGAAACTAGGTTTCCACAAGCACTATCACATTTGTGTCACTATCCTTTTATTTTTTAAAGATATAACGCACACACTCATGAAACTCTTTTGTAGTCATCTCCCTAAATATGAGTTTTTGTCGGACTCTGACGTCACATGGCTCAAAGAAGGAATGTTTATGTTCAATCGACTCATTCTTACGTTTACACCCTACAATCCAGACCATACACGTATACTATAACACTCACAGCTGGCTTCAGAGTCCAAGCGAAGAGTGGATCTGTCGC
The DNA here is from genome assembly GCF_037325665.1 of Littorina saxatilis. NCBI lineage: Eukaryota > Metazoa > Mollusca > Gastropoda > Littorinimorpha > Littorinidae > Littorina > Littorina saxatilis. The sequence goes on along the minus strand of NC_090252.1, from coordinate 27,451,351 downwards.
GGTCACACTTGAATTTGATGCAGTCGTTGCCGACCTCAGGCAGACTCTTGCTCTCCCCTTGACTGAAGGAATAGGTGGTGTTGCCTGACACTGTCACTGTACAGCTCGGGGACCAAAAGTCGTACGTCCACGTTATTTTCGCTGCAATCAAAAGCGAGCATTTGCAAAATGAGGTGTAAGGCGATCGAAGCACCAGACTTCTTATTGAGCCCGATAGTGATATCAATTGGGCGAAGTCGACTTTGTGAAGTCTACTCAACGAAGCTCGCTGCACGACATTTAGGCACTGAGTTTTCAGTGAAAACATTTCCGTGAAGTCTTCGCGAAATCAACTTCGTGCTCAATTACGTGCTAAATTAAGGAAGACCTTTAGGGGAGGAGAGAGAAGGGTCTGGTTATGGTAGCTCAGTGGTCATAGGTTCGAATCTGGGAGGGACATTCAATGTTGCTCAACATTGCATGATAACTCAAAAACGGTATCCATGTCCCACCCATATAAAAGACCTATCTGATTACAACAAAAACGCACACCTGGATAGGGAGTCTAGTTGCTGCCTGCTAGTTTTCCACTGGGAGGAAGCTACTCGAATAATGTGGCGATCAAGTATGAAATGGGGCTGGGCCGCTATTGCGCGGGTCCACTATTGCGCGGGGCCGCTATTGCGCGGGTCTAACCCTAACCCTAACCCTAACCCTAACCCTAATCCCCGCAATAGCAGACTCGCGCAATAGCGGACCCGCGCAATAGCGGGCCGACCCCGTATGAAATAACATAATAGTGGTAGGTAGGGAAGAAGGGGAGAGACAGACTTTCTTTTTCTGTTTCTTCTGCTGTTGCATTCTCTGGCCGTGCTAGATTTTAAGTCTCATCTGCGACGCAAAGTCTGCTGTTCGTCGGAGCAAATACCTGAGTATATAGAAATTCTGTTTCAAGCGTGTTTGTTGTTGTTTTGTTGGTTTTTTTCCCCGGCACATCGCGCACAGCAGTACATACCCTCTAAATGGGACAGAAATGGTAGGATATGAATTAAGACCACACAAACACACACACACACACACACACACACACACACACACACACACACACACACTCACACACACACACTCACACACACACACACACTCACACACAAAACCACAAGTCGCGTGAAGCAATATCAAAGAATTTAGTCAAAACGTTGATCTAAACATGAACACTGAACTAAAAAGTCTTCACCAGGACGACGCTTTCTTGGTATATACCATATGTAAACAGGAGTCATAATATGTGTTTTTTATACGATCACTCAAACTAAAAGGCATGCAGGTACCTTTAAAAACATCCGACAGCGATGGACCCCAAAATATTTTGCAAATATTTTGTTTGTGATAATTTTAGAATGTGTTGAAATAAATGTGAAACAATGAGAGAAATCAATCGGACAGACTTTATGATACAGACTTTATGATACAGACTTTATGATACAGACTTTATGATACAGACTTTATGATACAGACTTTATGATACAGACTTTATGATACAGACTTTATGATACAGACTTTATGATACACAATTTTGAATATGACTCGATGACATGCCAATAATAATATAAACGAGGTTGGGTAATTCAATTGGGTATCTAACCGGTCAATTACAACCACAGGATCTATTTTGGAAGTGGTCTAAATCCCTGGTTTACGTTTGTTGTGATGTTGTGTTTCTGTTTGAATTATTGTAACGTGTCTTTCTGATATGGCTGGAAATAGCGTAATTTCATGACGTTTTCGTAAACTAAAATTAGATGTGATTTTTTGATTCGCATCAACATATATTTTGGAGCATGCTATCAACACCACTTTTCAACACTGAGATAATGTTTTCTGTGTTCAAGCTACAGCCAATCGTTATTATATCCCCTTAGGTACAGTTTTATAACATTATTGGCACATGTAAACAATATTAATTAATTAATGAACGCTACGAATATGGCAGCCTTTAAAGTGATCGTACTATGAAAAATATACATGTTGAGTGATATGTAAGCACTGTTTCAAAGTGTTCACAATCTGTTATGTCCAAAAATAGATATAAGTTTATCACTTGACAAGCATAATTTTTAGAGAACGATCACTTTTCCTTCTTCTAATGACATTTTTCAAAATGGGGGGTAATGGTACGTTTTGCAGGTCGGTGCAAAAATGACACGGTCAATTGTTTAAATGTTTTCATAGGTAAATGTGTGGATTCTGCGCGGCATTGTTTCATTTTTTGGTTAAAATCAAGCGCATTCTCCAGAAAAAAATGTTAATGCGATTCGAGAAACTGATCTAATTCTAAACTACGAAAACGTTATGAAAATACGATATTTTCAGCCATATCGGAAAGACACGTTACAATAATACAAATAGAAACACATCATCACAACAAACGTAAACCAGGGTTTAATACCACTTCCAAAATAGGTCATGTGATTGTAATTGATTGGACAGATACCCCATTGAATTACCCAACCCACGTGTATCTGATTCTTTTTTTTTCTTTTTTTTGGGTCCTTACACCTGTTCCTTGTTCCGGTATTCTCTCACGCCGCCCCGTCCCTGCATTCGCTGCTCCATCCACATCTGAATTTTCGTTCCGCTGCCAGACCTGTCGATTTTACAGACGCTCCAGGGAGGGATGTCAGGTCGTTGCGGTAGGCTACCCTCGGAAGTTGACACTGCACTTCTGCTGAGTCACTTCGACGGTGTTCAGTAGTGGGTCTGTCCCGAGCTAACGGACTCAGCCCACTACCTACTATGCCCCCTACTAACGACATTGACTGCTAAGTCGCGGAGCCAGACTAAGTGAGCGTCCCCTCCAGAGAGCAGACCGCCACCACGTCCCTCCGTCGACCCCCCAGAACGTCACACGTTGAAGACTGACAGCAGAAGTACTATTCAGGGAAGGATGGAACAGGAACAATGAGACCAAGGTCACCATGAGAGCTCCGGGCATGAAGGGCCACAAGAGCAAGGACATTTTATAATTTTGGATGATTAATGAGATGAGGATGATTATAATGATGATGCTATGGATTTCCAATTTGGTTTGAGACTACGTGACAGGGCACCACTCTACGCTTACTGTCATAATATATCCTGGCATCAACCAGGCCCGAGAACTGCCGCACCTGCGGTGGTCAGGTATACAGAACCTGAGCACCCTCAAAGTCGCATTCGTTAAGTGAATGACACTCGGCTGTGTGATTCCAGCCTTCCCATAGGAACCATAGCACTTCCACTCTGGGTAGGAGCCGACCGTAGCCCGAAAAACCCACATGACCCTGATGGGATTCGAACCCACGACCTCCCGGCCCGCAGCCCGATGCGCTAATTACTGCGCTACGGGGGCCGGTAGTGTATCTGATTCTTGGCATGTCATAATATTTAAAAATCTGCATAATAAATTCTGTCCGATTGATTTCTCTCATTTGTTACACTCTGAAAATATCAGCGAAGTCTATTTTTGTTAGTCAATCGGTGTCCGAGCTCTTTAAATTGCATTGAAACGCACATTGACGTCACCCACCTGTCATGATGCCATTGGTGTTGGCGAGAGTAGGGCAGTCTGACGTCACTTCCACGAACACGCAGAACAGACACAGGATTCCCCACATCAGCTTCATTGCGGTCAGCGAATTCTGGAACCACCACCAAGAGGAAACTATCATCGTGTTAGTTATGGTTAACGGCTACCTGTCTCTTTAACAACGAAATGATGTTATTGTTGTTGTTGTTGTTGTTGTTGTTGTTGTTGAGAGTACACGCGCTTAAACACTCGCGGGGCCGCTTGGTACGGAAAATATGACTTTGTTATCCAAATTGTTATCCAAATGCCTCTCTCTGTGTTATCGTATTTGATTACATACGCAGCGTATAAGACAGTAATGATTATTATCGTTTGTCTTGTATTTGATATCCTACCAAATAACTGCCTTCCATAAAAATAAAAATAAAATGTACATTTACTTGAACTTACATGTTGCATGTCTTAGACTTAGTGTTCTCTTCCTACGCGCTTTCGTCCTTGTCTCTCCTTGTGGTTGTTTGTACTTTCTCCCCCCTCCCCCTCCCGCCCGACCGACACCCTCTTCTTTTTTCTCCTCTGTAGATTCTTCTGTTCTTATTTAGTTCCCCATCCCCATTCCTTCAATTTGTTCTTCTGGTTTATTTTTGTCGTGTCCACCTTCATGAAAATGTGTGTAATTGAGTATTGTTCTGGTCACGTAAGATAAGCATTTGCTTGAGTGCGTGTCCTAGTTGTATGTTTTGAATTGTTTCATGCGAAGAATTCTGAATAAAATTTTGTTTAAACCAAATGGGAAGTTAACGTGTAAGCCTACTTCTGTTTTCAATCACCGCGCAATATAGGCCTGGGTATTCGTACTCCGTCGTCGGAAAATTAATGATGAAATTAACAAACAAAGCTGAAGGGTGTGTCTCTGTTCCCCACTCTCTCGGTCTCTCTGTGCGTTTCGTCAGACGAACGTGCACAACTCCTTGGAGATCATTGTCTACGGCGGCGAATACTTGTTTAGATTCGATTTTTGAATGAGAGAAAGTACGATAAAAGCCCAAACAATGACATACCATAACTCAGCCATAAAATGTCTCTGCTGTCCTGAACGTTGCACGAGCTAACCTAAGTGAACATGCGATCGTTTACATAGCCGCTATCTTACGAATAATTACACCAACATAAATATTTGCACTGTCACACAAACGTTGAAACATTAATTCACAGCATCAGTTTGTCAGAGTCTGTCAAACAGTATGGACAAAGAGGACCCACCTTTGGTCGGAGAAGTTGATGTACTGTGCAGTTGCCGGCTCCAAATGGTGGCTGCGGCTATGAAAGCAGAGAGACGATATGCTTTTCACTTCTCTCCCTCGGTTCGAACTGCAACAGCTGACGACGAGATTCGCGATTCGCTGCTTATATATTTGGTACCCCCATTCTAATTTAACTATTTAAAGGGGTCTTCCTTCTAGCTTAAAACTCGAAGGAATGTTGGTCAGAAAAACTCTGAAGGTCCAATTCTGACCTTTAGACATGCGCAAGGATCTCGTCGATTTCTCCGTTTACAAATGCAAACAGCCAGTTAAACAAGGGTATGCTTATGAAATTAACTAATTCCTCAAAGTCGGTATGTGGCTGTTCATGTTACAGACACACACACAAATAAGAAATAAAAACATTAAAAAAATATTAAAAAAATAACACAATGTGACAGTAGGTCTGGTCAATATTTTGGTTTTTTTATTATAATTATTTTCGTTTTTTTTTTTTTTATTCGTATCCGATTTCAAAATATTTAGCGTGTGGTCTACAGTTTCAAGGACAACACTTGTCTCTTTTATATCAATGTAAATAAACATGTTTTTATTTTCGTCGATGTTTTTGTATGCTTATGTGAACAGCTCAGATCATGGGTCAATAAAGTGTTACACAGATGGTCAAAATTAAAGTACAAGATATTGCACTGGAAGTGGTACTACACTGTTGCTTAGTGTCTGTATGAAACTACAAGGTGAAAATAGAAAAAGAAAAACACGATTCTTGACTTTGATGCGCTTTTTTCTGCTCGTAAACACACATTCTTCTACTCATCACAGCATGCCCCATTATTGAGTTTAAAACACCAATTAAATTTGTTTTGAATAAAACTCACAATTTTACAATAAGAATTTAGAGACCTGAATCAATTAGGTATATCATACTTAGTTTGACTTTTGCAAAACTAAGTAATTACACATTTAATTGAATCAGTCAGACAGACGGAGACATAGAGAGACAGACAGAGGGCAAACACAAATCTGAGAAAGAAACCCCTTTAAAAATGTTACCATGTTTGAAATGAAACATCGCAAGGTGAAGCCATAATTCATCACCTTTCAGTATGACGTCATGAGCGTGTTCCACACTTGAAATGACGTGCTTTTGGAGCTTGGAAGTATAATTTCCATTCAACGATCCGAGTTTGTTAAGTTTGAACATATTTTCAACGTCAAACACCATGAAACTATATATATTTGGAATCAGAAAATGATAAGGAATAGATAGAAGTTGTTTTTAAGTGTCTTTTTTCATAAATAAAGATAGTGGTTATTTATCGGTTTTCTTCATTTTTAAGCATAATTATCAATACAAAACAACAAAACTATATAGTTTTAGATACAGGACGCAACAGGGAATACACCAATATAAATTTTCTGTTTCAAATATTAGTTTTTAAAAATGTGAAAAAATGACATATTTCGAACAAATATTTCAATAACAAAACTTTAAGTGACCAAGCTGAAATGCAATCCCATAATCCGGCCTAGATCTGAGATTGTGTGATAAGAAATTCGATCAAATTGATGAAAAACTGAAACTGTGAAAGTGCTGCCTCGACCTTTTGGCAAACGGTAAAATATGACGTCATCAAACTGTCCTATCAATAAACGGAAAAACCTTCTATGAGAAAATCCAATCAAAAATATCCATATCAAATTTCATAAAGATCCACTCAGTATATTATGAGATATGATCTGCAGTGTGAAAAAAAAACAATCTCACGCCCATAACGCAACTTATTTGGTCGTGTTCTGCCGATACTATAATGTTTTTCTTTCCTAAAACACACTATAATAGTAGCCCTTCCCAATGTCTATGCTAAAACTGACTTGTCTGTGTTGTCAATGATTTTGCAACAGTGTGAGAACAAAAAGTTTAACAAATCTCACGCCCATAACGTTGTGACACGAAAACTCATTTGGTCGTGTTCTGCCGATACTATAATGTTTTTCTTTCTTAAAACACACTATAATAGTAGCCCTTCCCAAATGCAATGCTAAAAATGACTGGTCTGTGTTGTCAATGATTTTCTGCGAGAATGCGATCTATCTGTTTGTCGCAAAGACCGTGTGACACGAAAGTTATGAGCGGAAGACAAATCTGCTGAGTGCAATTACGTTTCAGAAGATAGTTGGTTAAAACAGTTTATCACTCAGACACGCAAAGGAACACTATAACTTTATTATTCAGGCCATATATTTGCTTTCCTTTGTCATGTATGAAAGCACTGGCCTTGGTTGAAGAAAGTGACCTGACGCTGTGCAACAAATGTGTCGCCATTTTCCGCCGTGTTTTGTAAATAAAACGTGTTTACTACCTACACATAAAAAACGATGCTGTTGGTTCTTTTTATTTTCTTATTGTTTGATTCATGCTTAGCAGTTTAGTATGCTTTGTTTTCTTCTCAATTCAATGGATGGCTATAAAATAAGCATTTAAATGTGAAGGTGTTAACATTACCCATGATCTGAGCTGTTCACTTATACAGCACGTATAGAGAGATACTCATAGCAGCTTTAGCCAATCCTGAAAAAGCCGGGGGGTGGGAGCTGGGAGCAGGAGGGGGGTGCAGGAGGGAGGGTGCAGGGGGTGGGATGTGGGAGCAGGGGGGGGGGGAGTGCAGGGGTGGAGGAGGGAAGGTGGGTGTTGATGGGCCGGGATTCACCGTCCCCTAGTTATAGTATGGCTCTAGAATGGGACTATTAATGATACTTCAAGCAATCCCCTACTTGTACAGCCTTTTGAACACCGTGTTGTACAATATGTCCTACCCCCTATCATCCCTCCCATCACCCCTCCCTCCTATCATCCCTCCCATCACTCCTCCCTCCTATCATCCCTCCCTAGCCCCTACCTCCTATCATCCCTCCCTAGCCGCTGCCCCTATCAATCCTCCCCCCCCCCCCCTATCCTACCCCCCCCCCCCCCCCCCCCCCCCCCCCCCCCCATCCTCCCTCCCTCGCTAGCCCCTACCGCCTAGCCCCCCTCCCCTTATCGCCTCTCCAAAAAGAGACTAAACTTACTAGCACAGCTAATAATGAAGCAGACGCTTTATGAATTGTCCGTTTGATACGTATTTTTTGCTGAACCAGGTAATGATCCAGAGTTAACGTCCGGGCATGACCAGTACTCTTTGTCCTTTTGGATTGTCAGATGTTTCGTTATTTCAAAGGATTGTAAGAGAAAGATCGGGAAAGGACCATCCTCCACACACACACACACACACACACACACACACACGCACACACACACACACGCACACACACACACACACACACACACACACACACACACACACACACACACACACACACACACACTTTCTTTCTTTATTTGGTGTTTAACGTCGTTTTCAACCGTTCAAGGTTATATCGCGACGGGGAAAGGGGGGAGATGGGATAGAGCCACTTGTTAATTGTTTCTTGTTCACAAAAGCACTAATCAAAAAATTGCTCCAGGGGCTTGCAACGTAGTAGGGGAAGGGCTCCTAATATGGACCACTTTTTGTTTCATGCTAATAACTAGCTTGTTTTTTTGCGAAAAAGTTTCATTTTGTGTTTGGTAGTCCTTCTCTCTTAGGTGAACCGTTAGGCCTAATTAGAGTGAAATAGCTTTGATAGACATTCAGCAAAAATGAAATACAGAAAAAATCACAAATGGTCCATATTAGGCGCCCAGGCTCCTAATATGGACCAGTGAAGCGGCCTTCACGAATCACTGTCAGAAGCCCCCTATACTTCAAAATAACATGATACAACTTGGTGTGCATGTCAGACTAATTCAAATATGCTTTAGATTTATCTGTTTCGGGTTGATGAGAGCATTATTTGAAGCACACCAGGAAACAAAAGAAGCATATCAAAAACAGAGTGAAAATAGGTGAAATTATCAACTTCCACAAAAAAAGACAATTTGATATATTTTTTTGAAAGCTTGAGGGCTAGTTATAAGTTATTTTCAGCAAGCTTCTTAATCAATTAATGAAAATAGCCTTTAGCTTTTATTTTCTTCGATTTGCTGAAGGTGGTCCATATTAGGGGACTCACACATACTTTGAGATTTTGCTATTATTTTTTGTTTGCAGTAGAAACTCGGGGTCAAAACTGCTAAAATGTAACAAATACGGTCTTAGCTGTCATATATAGCAATTGTTGTGTGATAAAAGCTTTGGCTGTGGACAGAAACGAGTCCGTTTTAGGCGTCAAATTTAGAGTGAACGCTGCCAAAAGTGAAAACAAGTCGCGTAAGGCGAAAATACAATATTTAGTCAAGTAGCTGTCGAACTCACAGAATGAAACTGAACGCAATGCCATTTTTCAGCAAGACCGTATACTCGTAGCATCGTCAGTCCACCGCTCATGGCAAAGGCAGTGAAATTGACAAGAAGAGCGGGGTAGTAGTTGCGCTAAGAAGGATAGCACGCTTTTCTGTACCTCTCTTTGTTTTAACTTTCTGAGCGTGTTTTTAATCCAAACATATCATATCTATATGTTTTTGGAATCAGGAACCGACAAGGAATAAGATGAAAGTGTTTTTAAATTGATTTCGACAATTTAATTTTGATAATAATTTTTATATATTTAATTTTCAGAGCTTGTTTTTAATCCGAATATAACATATTTATATGTTTTTGGAATCAGCAAATGATGGAGAATAAGATAAACGTAAATTTGGATCGTTTTATAAATTTTTATTTTTTTTTTACAATTTTCAGATTTTTAATGACCAAAGTCATTAATTAATTTTTAAGCCACCAAGCTGAAATGCAATACCGAAGTCCGGGCTTCGTCGAACATTACTTGACCAAAATTTCAACCAATTTGGTTGAAAAATGAGGGCGTGACAGTGCCGCCTCAACTTTCACGAAAAGCCGGATATGACGTCATCAAAGACATTTATATAAAAAAAAAGAAAAAAACGTTCGGGGATTTCATACCCAGGAACTCTCATGTCAAATTTCATAAAGATCGGTCCAGTAGTTTAGTCTGAATCGCTCTACACACACACACACACACAGACAGACAGACAGACAGACAGACGCACATACACCACGACCCTCGTTTCGATTCCCCCTCGATGTTAAAATATTTAGTCAAAACTTGACTAAATATAAAAAAAGAAATTCCTCCGAGGTAGGAAAAACACCCCCGTCCTTACCATTCTCACTGCCACCAACTGAGAAGGTTATTTCCCTTTGACCATTAATATGTCCCTTTATAAGTCCTTGTAGAATCTTAATCCACCAATAACTCCCTAACCGTGTGTTTGACTGGTCCCAATTTTTGTAAGGACCGTCTCAGGAATGTATAGAACCTGTTCACCAAGTTTGGTGACGATCGGTCCGTTCATTCTTGAGATCTATATGCGAACACAAACACACAAACACACAAACAAACAAACAAACACATCGACCGAATCCTATACACACCCGTATACCGGGGGTGTAAAAAAAACAACACACAAAATCAACGGAGATTACCTAGAACCAACAGCTGTGTTAGGCAAACAATTCAGGTTTTAGCTAACAGCTGTTTTAGTCTTTATACGGTACCAAAATAAACTGCAACCCTAACTCCAAATCATTATCAACTGCATATTAAAAAAATTATTATGTCATACATACTCTTTAAAAAAAAGTTAAAGGACCGGTCAAGAACAATGAATACGATCTTCACAACCACAACTTGTTTAAAACAAAGAGGAAACAGCAAAGTGTTTCGAGAATGAAATTTGTCTCGGTGACTTTTGTCAGCATGACCAGGGAAAAAAATACTTCTGGTGACCTGCAATGTGACGCGATCTCATTTATATGATACACACACGTGTGAAGATATGGTTTAGTCCCTCTCACCTATGTAGAATAAAATAGGTTCCTGGTCCTGGTCAGGAACGGTGCTCACCAGTTTGTGTTTAAAAGATGACACACTGACTAAACAATGCACGGTAGCAACATGCCACCACTACGAAAACTGAGACATTTTCCTGATACGTCCGTAACTTTTTTTGAAGAGTATATTTGTTTTCATGGCACGCGCATTCTAATTTTTGTTACTTTATTGGATGGTAAACAATTATGTCATTGGAGGCTGAACAGATACACTAATATGCACGTTGTTATTTTTGAGTTGTATGAAAAGAACCAAGGTGATCAAGTACATTATTAAAGCTAAGATTACAAAGCAGCACCCTTTGTTCATTCTGTTGTTGGTTTTTGTGTGTTGGTTTTTATTTAAATATATGTTTTCATACGTTTACATCGATACTGTAAATAACTAACGGGCGAAGTGACTGATACGCTAACCAACTAACTGACGTAACTTACTATTTAATCAGACAGCTATGTCAGTAACTGAGAAATTAACTAACTAACCAACAAACTAGCTTACTAACAAAATAACGAAGTAAAGAACGAGCAAGCGAGCGAACGAACAGACGGACGGACGGACGGACGGACGGACTGACGGACGGACGGACGGGCGAGCAAGTGAGCGAGCTAACGAACAAATGAATAAAGTAACGAATAAAAATCATCATCATCAACATCAACATCATCATCAACATCAACAGGATCATTGAGCAGCAGTATGAAAAGTGCTGTACTCAATTACTTACATGATTTTATCAGCTCAGTGGTATTGTTTTTATCTGTATATTATATCTGCTGTCACTGTTATGACAACTGTCACCTCTTCACCGTGTCTGCAACTCTACAGTCAGCCGATGGGCGCAGTGGTTTAGTGGATAAGACGCCGGCATCCCAAGCAGAAGTTCGTGGGTTCGAATACCGGCAGCTTAAGGGTTAAGGTTGGGGATTTTTCCGATTTCCGACAGAGACTATAGAGTATACAGAGACGCGTCATCCTTCTTTGCGTTGCGGTGCGAAATTGAGACCGGCCAGCCCAGCGCGGGAAAAGAGCCACACCCTGCCGCACAAGGAAACTCGCGTTTCACGGCTGCTGTCGGCTGTGTTTATATCACGTTTATATTAACATACTGTCTGTTCTGTCCGGCTGACAGTGCTGCAAAAAGTAACTGGATGAAAAAATATGTTTGTTTGTGAACATTCTTTTTAAATGACCATAAAAACACCGCAGAAAATGGTATTAGTTTAAAATTAAATCAAATTTTCTCAGGCAATATTCGCTGCATCGCTGTAGTTATGCAAACATGATTCAAGTCAGTCTCTTTTCACGAACTAACCGTCGTTATTTTTGTGTGTTTTAATCAAATACAAATACATGGTCAGTTAAGCCTGAGAAAATATGTCAGGAATAAATCGTTTAACGAAATAGTTCCCGGTTAAATCGGTAACTGAGGCATTTAGTCAATTTGGTGTCGTCCCAGCACATCGAAACTGAAATGTAAGGCCTAAGAAAACTGTAAAATACAGCAACTTAAACCAGATTCTTGTGACCAAGCTGACTTTAAAGAATCTTGATCGATCGATGATTTTCTTATTTCTTTTCAGTTGCTTCTTTCTTGTTCAGAAAGCTCTCTCTCTCTCTCTCTCTCTCTCTCTCTCTCTCTCTCTCTCTCTCTCTCTCTCTCTCTCTCTCTCTCTCTCTCTCTCTCTCTTATTATGGCAAGATTCCGAGGTGGAATAACAGAGCTATTTGTGCACGTTAATCGATATAAGAGATACGATGCGGATATGTTGTTATGCCCATTGTGCAGGGAAAGTAAGGAAGATGAGTTTTCAAGTTTTGGTGCTTTGTTGCCCCGCACTTCGTGATTTGCGATGCCAGTTTATTCCTGCTAAGTTTTATAGAAACCCAAGTTTACACAAGTTTTCTATGCTTATGGCATCTGTAAATGAAGGTATTGTTCGAAAGTTGTCAGCTTATGTGTACAAAGCATTTCGGCTACGTAGTGTTATGTCTTAGTTCATGTAAGCCTACGGTATATTTTATTTGAAATGTAATGTCTTAGTTCGTGTATGATTTATTTCATTTGATTTGTGTGCAAATGTCATTATGTCATTGTATATATATATATATATGTTCACTTCCGTCACAACGGGGCTATGGCCTAAATAGTAAACAATCCAATCCAATCAAAATGGTGTACAAGAACAACAACAACAATAGCCATCATCATCATCATCATCATCATCATCATCATCATCATCAAAACGTTTACAATCAAAATATTAATCATGATAATACTAACGTTCGAAGCTGCAAGCTGTTATCCGTTGTAGATCTACTCTATAACCCCGCGACGGCCGTGTCAATCAAACGAGATGGTTATGTCTACCCTAATCGATCACCGACCGTATTTGCCACTATCAGTTCCAGACTTGGCATGCCGAAATGAGATAAAGTAGAGGAGAAATAAATCTTATACATGTGAAACTAGTAGTACCAACATGCACAGCTTGGACCGGTTTCAGTGAGGCTGTTGTGTGTACAGTGTGTGTTTTCTGTTCCGGTAGAATAGATCTACACGCAGTTCGACGCTACAACTTTTACTGATTTTCCAACATTTAACGAGAGAAAAATTGAAGAAACAATCCTCACCTGCTCTCTTCCTTGGGAAATTTAAACATCCTGAAGCCTTTAGCATGTGCGTTTGAGCAATTGATGGCCGAACACCATGCCCCACTGCGTTTTCGCGTTGGCGCGGCAATGCTTGTGCAGCACGATATCACTACTGCTGTGGAAAGAGAAAGTAGTTTTTTCCATGTTTCCGCATGGTGGCGCCACTGGGCTTCCGGTCTCACTTTTCAGCGCCGTATGGAGCGTCTCTGTATACTCTATAGTCTCTGTTTCCGAGGTCAACTTATGTGCAGACCTGCTAGTGCCTTATTCCCCTTCGTGTGTACACGCAAGCACAAGACCAAGTGCGCACGGAAAATATCCTGTAATCCATGTCAGAAGTTCGGTGGGTAATACATGTAGAAACACAAAAAAATACCCTCGAAAGCTTAAAATAGTTTATTTAACGTCACTCTGTTAAAAACATTGGCGACATTTGTCTTAGATTAAAAACACACACAGGCGCGCACACACACTTTCCCTTTATGTACAGTAACAAAATGGCGGGGTAAGAACGGTCATACACGTAAAACCTCACTCGTGCAAAAAGCACAAGTGGTCGTATGAGTTTTAACCCATGAACGCAGAAAAAGAAAACATTCAGCCAAACAAAAGTGGGCGTTGATATTAATAACACACACTTCGTCGCAAACTAGTTATATAATTGTAAATATACGCGGTGTAAGTTGTTTTCTAATCAGCTGAACTTTGACCAGAAGTAGGACATGTAATCAAGTCTGGGAGGTATGGTTCAAACCATGCCTCGAGCCGGCGTAGAGTATTAAAAGAGGGACATAATCATACGACGTTGTTGCATTGATTCACACCGTGAATGTCTCTTCAACAATAAGTGCAGTTTTATTACCCATGGAAGATTGCTCCGGGTTTTATTGGTGGTAGTCGCCTTTCACTTGCAGTTCATAGGTTTGATTGTTCTGCAATGTTACTTTTCTGGCTTTGTTTTTTTTATTGTCTAAGATCAGAGGCCTGATCTTGGGCGGAAGATTCAAGGCGCGCGACATCTTGTTTTTATAGCTTTTACACTTACTTGTGGTTTGGGTAGGGCTGTGAGTTTGTACTGTGAGTGGGTACTGTGATCTTAATCTCGCTTTTAATACCATTCATGTATTGATTTATTGTCTCTTTCTTTCTTTCTTTCTTTCATTCTTTCTTTCTTTCTTTCTTTCTTTCTTTCTTTCTTTCTTTCTTTCTTTCTTTCTTTCTTTCTTTCTTTCTTTTTGTCTTTCTTTCTTTTTGTCTTTCTTTCTTTCTTTCTATCTATTCTTTTCTTTCCTTTCTTTCTTTCTTTCTTTCTTGTGTGCATGTAATGCATTCATACCAGGTGACTGTAGGCTTGGGGCATAAACACGGATAGAGGGGTGGAGAAAATACCTGAATGGGAAGGATATGGTCGGGAGTTGTTCCAACGCCATTCCTTCTCAGCCCCGAGCCAAAGGCAAGGCAAAAATGTATTTTAAAAAAATCGAAAGTGTCCTTGAAAAGGATTAGGACATTACAGCTCCGACCAATCCTCGGCTACTGCATGGTTTAATATCATCGTTTGTCACCCAGCCCACAGACCATTTATCCTGGACCGCCAACTAGCTCTCTCTCCGCTTTTTTATGGGAGCCAGGAGGCTCCCATTTATACGGATAGTTTCGAGTTTTGATAGTTTTGACCATGGGCAGCGCCATTTTGTTGTGAAATACGTCATCAGTTTGTGTACACAGGAAGTTGTGACATCCGTCACCCTATGGGAGGGGTGAAGGCAACATTGTTTATCAGTAGAAAGTTGTGAAATCCGTCACCCTATGGGAGGGGTGAAGGCAAAATTGGTCATCACTGAGTTTGTGTAACACAGGAAGTTGTGAAATACGTCATCCTATGGGAGGGGTGACGGCAAAATTGTTCAACAAAAACATCATAGGTCGTACTGTGCAGGGTCAACCGCAACAAACCCAAACCGGGTCATTCATACTTTGCTGTATTTGAGTGACTTATATACCGACATTTTTATTTCTTATTTTCAGCACAGGTGTAGGAAAAATCATGAACCAAAATGTTATTTATTTTCTAATGTAACATTTGTTTTACAAATGTGACCATGGTCTTTGAAACATACAGTGACATTAAACATTGTTATGTTAAAAAAAAATAAAAAAAATAAAAAAGCTTTTGTGCACAAATCAGAAAATACATTGTACATTTTACCTACAGGCCAAACAGTGTCTCTGGCGGCAATTTACCCAGCACGTTGCACTGATCTATATTTTTAGATCAGTGGCACTGAAGTTGTCAAGAACAGTGTTACGAAGCGGTTTACTCGTATTTTTGGTAATGTGTATTGTTGTAAATAGAATAGACTATAGCGATGGTCAGACATTGGAAAGGGCTATAGGCTGCATACCGTCGCGTTGACCGCAGTTGAACCTTTGTGTAACTGACAAGGTTTTTCACGTGCAAGTAATGCAGGCGACAGCTCACTGGCAATGTCATAGCAAGAACGACTTTGTAAAATCAGTCGCCGTCAAGGAGCCAAGCTCGACTCATGTTTTTCGTAACACTTTAGCAGACGGGCTCCTGTTTTAGGTATCTGACTGAAGAAGGATGAAGACTGACGAACTTTCCCTATCAGCTTACATGATATCTTCCATTTTCATATTCATGCCAGGCCGGCGACTGTACTAAATGTTGGCTTTACACTCTTTTGAGGTATGTTTGAAACCGGTTATATTTTCATGTCATGTTGTCGTATGTGAGAAGAGTGACTGGTTCTGTGTTTAACGTTATTGTGTAGACCTAAGCTATTGTGCTACACTGCTTAAACATGTGAGGGTTTTACGTAACGTTTTCTTGGTTTTAGAAAACAGGAATTAACGTGTAAATAATTATATTGGCTCATGCAGCTTAATATGTTGGACGAGTGAGTATTTTTATTGTGCGAGTGAAAGAAACTAAAGACAAGTTGACTTATGGACTATAAACTTTACAGTGTTCCAACTGGAGGGTTTTCATCTACGGAGGCCGAACTGAACTGGTGACTGCGGCTTGGTGTACATGACCATGGCATGGAGAGCTGGCAGAGTTCTACAGGTAGCCGCCGAGACGGACTGGAAGGATCAAGGACTACGTCAAGCAATGGTTGCGGTGTCGTGAGGACTGGTGCACCCTTGTCAGTCGTCTGAAGGACTTACAGCCATACCAACATCTTGAAAGCCGAAAGATGGCAGTAGGGTAACGTACAGTAGAATACCTATTCGTCTTACCTGTTAAGCTGCTTTGTTTGAGCCAAAAGGTGTCTGCGTCTTGGACTGTAGAGTTTCTTGCGGTGTTGTCGACCTAGGGTACTGGTCGAAGCCCGGAAATGATTTTGTGATGTAAAAAGCTTTGTAAACAATAATAATTAGTCTTGGCAGTGTCAAGATACATTTAACACCAGGGTTTTGCGTGTGTGAGTGCGTGTGCGCTTGTGCCTTGTAAGCTACGGTAGCGGACAACTATTCAGATTACATTCAAGCTTGTAAACAAATACTAAATTTATAGAGTTGTGTAGAGGCATTTATGATTGTCTAAAAACCGGGCTATACCACTCCATAACAAACAGGCGCTTACATTTGGATGTGTTTACTGATAGGTTTGGTTGTGATCAATCAGAATGATGTGGGAATAAAAATGTATGACAGTTTGGTATGATGACATGTAATTCACATAATTATGCTGAAATGTAATATTATACATGATGTAATATTATTATGGCTGTTGCCATGACCATGAACCCCAAGAAAGGTTTAATGTTATGTAAAATCAAAATACCAAAATCAAGCACCTATTAATCTGGTCTACGGCGCAACCGTTCTCACGAGATCAGTTACATTTTTTTTCTCTCTCTCTCTGTCTGTATGTATGTCTTTGTCTTCCTCTGAGTCTCTCCGCTTCTGTCTTTCCGCTATGTCTGTCTCTGTCTATGTGTGCGTCTCTCTCTCTCTCTCTCTCTCTCTCTCTCTCTCTCTCTCTCTCTCTCTCTCTCTCTCTCTCTCTCTCTCTCTCTCTCTCGCTTTCTCTCTCTCAGTGACTCTTGGCATACAGGTCAAAGCAGAGGTTAACTTGAGTGCACGTGTACCTAGCAGGGGGGGTGAGGGCGATGAACATGTCACGGTCTCAAAGCAGAGGTTAACTTGAGTGCACGTGTCCCTAGCAGGAGGGGGGGGGTGATTTCTTGAATTAGCTGAGGGCGGTGAGCGTATGTCGTTGTTTGCCGTTGTCATGAGAACAGTTACTTTTGTTTTGTTTCTTTTTTTCCTCCAAATTTTTGCATTTTCACAACAGGTTTTTCTGTTTCATCTCTCATACACGGTGTCAATTGGAGAAAAAACAAGTCGCGTAAGGCGAAAACACAACATTTAGTCAAGTAGCTGTCGAACTCACAGAATGAAACTGAACGCAATGCAATTTTTCAGCAAGACCGTATACTCGTAGCATCGTCAGTCCACCGCTCATGGCAAAGGCAGTGAAATTGACAAGAAGAGCGGGGTAGTAGTTGCGCTGAGAAGGATAGCACGCTTTTCTGTACCTCTCTTCGTTTTAACTTTCTGAGCGTGTTTTTAATCCAAACATATCATATATGTTTTTGGAATCAGGAACCGACAAGGAATAAGATGAAAGTGTTTTTAAATTGATTTCGAAAGTTTAATTTTGATAATAATTGTTATATTTTTAATTTTCAGAGCTTGTTTTTAATCCAAATATAACATGTTTTTGGAATCAGAAAATGATGGAGAATAAGATGAACGTAAATTTGGATCGTTTTATATAAAAAAAAAAAATTTTGCAATTTTGTGACCCTCCACCACGGAATGAGTCGCATGTCACCTTTGCATGATTTTCATATTTTTACATTTTTCTAAAGAGTTTTTGATGCTCTATCCAGTGGTGAAAATCGTTTTAGAAAAGAGCGAAAACTGTTTGACTTATAAGCCTGTGACTAAGGTTACCAGACACTCCCCGGACTTTTATTAAGCCTAGCACAGAACCGCGCGAGGTGACATGCGACTCATTTCGTGGTGGAGGGTCACTTTTCAGATTTTTAATGATAAAGTCATTAATTAATTT
Source organism: Littorina saxatilis (assembly GCF_037325665.1). Classification (NCBI taxonomy): domain Eukaryota; kingdom Metazoa; phylum Mollusca; class Gastropoda; order Littorinimorpha; family Littorinidae; genus Littorina; species Littorina saxatilis. The sequence continues at coordinate 27,432,846 of NC_090252.1, read as the reverse complement.
TTAAGCCACCAAGCTGAAATGCAATACCGAAGTCCGGGCTTCGTCGAAGATTACTTGACCAAAATTTCAACCAATTTGGTTGAAAAATGAGAGCGTGACAGTGCCGCCTCAACTTTCACGAAAAGCCGGATATGACGTCATCAAAGACATTTATCAACAAGTCGCGTAAGGCGAAAATACAACATTTAGTCAAGTAGCTGTCGAACTCACAGAATGAAACTGAACGCAATGCAACGCAGAAAGACCGTATACTCGTAGCATCGTCAGTCCACCGCTCACGGCAAAGGCAGTGAAATTGACAAGAAGAGCGGGGTAGTACTTGCGCTGAGAAGGATAGCACGCTTTTCTGTACCTCTCTTCGTTTTAACTTTCTAAGCGTGTTTTTAATCCAAACATATCATATCTATATGTTTTTGGAATCAGGAACCGACAAGGAATAAGATGAAAGTGTTTTTAAATTGATTTTGACAGTTTAATTTTCATATTAATTTTTATATATTTAATTTTCAGAGCTTGTTTTTAATCCAAATATAGCATATTTATATGTTTTTGGAATCAGAAAATGATGGAAAATAAGATGAATGTAAATTTGGATCGTTTTATAAAAATGTGTTTTTTTTTACAATTTTCAGTTTTTTAATGACCAAAGTCATTAAGTAATTTTTAAGCCACCAAGCTGAAATGCAATACCGAAGTCCGGGCTTCGTCGAACATTACTTGACAAAAATTTCAACCAATTTGGTTGAAAAATGAGGGCGTGACAGTGCCGCCTCAACTTTCACGAAAAGCCGGATATGACGTCATCAAAGACATTTATCAAAAAAATGAAAAAAACGTATGGGGATTTCATACCCAGGAACTCTCATGTCAAATTTCATAAAGATCGGTCCAGTAGTTTAGTCTGAATCGCTCTACACACACACACACACACACACACACACACACACACACACACACAAATACACCACGACCCTCGTCTCGATTCCCCCCTCTACGTTAAAACATTTAGTCAAAACTTGACTAAATGTAAAACAAGTCGCGTAAGGCGAAAATACAACATTTAGTCAAGTAGCTGTCGAACTCACAGAATGAAACTGAACGCAATGCCATTTTTCAGCAAGACCGTATACTCGCAGCATCGTCAGTCCACCGCTCATGGCAAAGGCAGTGAAATTGACAAGAAGAGCGGGGTAGTAGTAGTTGCGCTGAGAAGGATAGCACGCTTTTCTGTACCTCTCTTTGTTTTAACTTTCTGAGCGTGTTTTTAATCCAAACATATCATATCTATATGTTTTTGGAATCAGGAACCGACAAGGAATAAGATGAAAGTGTTTTTAAATTGATTTCGACAATTTAATTTTGATAATACTTTTTATATATTTAATTTTCAGAGCTTGTTTTTAATCCAAATATAACATATTTATATGTTTTTGGAAATCAGAAAATGATGGAGAATAAGATGAACGTAAATTTGGATCGTTTTATAAATTTTTAATTTTTTTTTACAATTTTCAGATTTTTAATGACCAAAGTCATTAAGTAATTTTTAAGCCACCAAGCTGAAATGCAATACCGAAGTCCGGGCTTCGTCGAAGATTACTTGACCAAAATTTCAACTAATTTGGTTGAAAAATGAGGGCGTGACAGTGCCGCCTCAACTTTCACGAAAAGCCGGATATGACGTCATCAAAGACATTTATCAAAAAAATGAAAAAAACGTATGGGGATTTCATACCCAGGAACTCTCATGTCAAATTTCATAAAGATCGGTCCAGTAGTTTAGTCTGAATCGCTCTACACACACACACACAGACACACACACGCACATACACCACGACCCTCGTCTCGATTCCCCCCTCTACGTTAAAACATTTAGTCAAAACTTGACTAAATGTAAAAAGGAAAAAACGTCTGGGGATATCATACCCAGGAACTCTCATGTCAAATTTCATAAAGATCGGTCCAGTAGTTTAGCCGCCTGAATCGCTCTACACACACAGACAGACAGACAGACAGACACACACACACACACACACACACACACACACACACACACACACACATACACACACACACACACATACACCACGACCCTCGTCTCGATTCTCCCCTCTACGTTAAAACATTTAGTCAAAACTTGACCAAATGTAACAAGTCGCGTAAAGGCGAAAATACAACATTTAGTCAAGAAGCTGTCGAACTCACAGAATGAAACTGAACGCAATGCAAAGACCGTATGTACTCGTAGCATCGTCAGTCCACCGCTCATGCTCATGGCAAAGGCAGTGAAATTGACAAGAAGAGCGGTTTAGTAGTTGCGCTGAGAAGGATAGCACGCTTTTCTGTACCTCTCTTCGTTTTAACTTTCTGAGCGTGTTTTTAATCCAAACATATCATATCTATATGTTTTTGGAATCAGGAACCGACAAGGAATAAGATGAAAGTGTTTTTAAATTGATTTCGAAAATTTAATTTTGATAATAATTTTTATATTTTTAATTTTCAGAGCTTCAAAGACATTTATCGAAAAAAAGAAAAAAACGTTCGGGGATATCAATCCCAGGAACTCTCATGTAAAATTTCATAAAGATCGGTCCAGTAGTTTGGTCTGAATCGCTCTACACGCACGCACGCACGCACACACACACATACACACACACACACACACATACACCACGACCCTCGTTTCGATTCCCCCTCTATGTTAAAACATTTAGTCAAAACTTGACTAAATGTAAAAACGGAACAAAACAGAAGTAACTTATCTCGTGAGAACGCACTAGGTTTGAGAAAAAAACACGACAGTACCTTATCTCTTTCAACCCGAATGGGGCCCTTCAACATGTGACAGACTGACAAATGCACCGAACCCATTTGGCTCTTCGAGAGAATTTTTCCGTGAAAACCTTTTCAGTGCCTCACGGTCAGCTCAGGGTCAGTGTCATAAGAGCCGGCCATGCCGAAAGGGATATAAGACCGTTTTCAGCGGATTTTCACACTGCTCAATAAATATTACATTACTGTACTTGTCTTCTTTTTCTTAAACAATGTCTTTCCAAAAACAAAACTCAAAGACCACACAAGCTATTGCAACCTACTCTATCTCTCGTCTCTCTTCCTGGGTACAATGGTACCTAAGACTTACATTCAAATGCTTACATTTCCATGCTACCCACATTGTCAAAATACCAATAATTATTCAAAACAAATGTTAACTACTACCTAACTTCATTTCAGACCCACACCCATTATTATACACACATTTCACATTTAAACCATTAGTCGGCTCCCTGTCGATATTTATCGACTAAGTTCCTTGTCTCTCTATTACGAGGTAGCGGCCTCTCGCATTTAGGAACCTACGCTTACAAGCCTTTCAGAAATCAGGGGGACGTGATTATCCGGTGTCGATTGTAAACATGGACGAAGTTGCCGAGGTAAGTTCTGAAAATGCTAAAATAAACTCAGCAAAGGTGCATATGGAACATGTTTTTCGATGAGTTTTGTTAAGTTTAGTTTGGAGTTTTGGAAAATCCAGTTCATTGTCACTTCCCATTGTCATAAATAACTGGAGCGTGCTTTCTTTTCACTGTCTTCGAATCGCTGGCCTTTCAAACCGGACGCGACGCGCCCCTGAAAGTCGAGAGTCGTAACCTCGAAGGGTCACGTGACGAGTTGGCGGTCCAGGCTATTTGGTCTATGCCCAGCCCTATAACTTTTCTTTGGTCAAAGACCTCCAGCGAATAGTTAAAACGGTCCGTCCCTGATGCGATTATAACGTATCTTCTATATCTATATACGGCTTGTGTATGTGTGTGTGTGTGTGTGTTTGTCTGTCTGTCTGTCACTTCGCGATGCACGGCCAAAGTTCTCGATGGATCTGCTTCAAATTTGGTGGGCATATTCAGGTACACCCCGGACACAATCTGGTCGATGAAAATTTTCAACACGTGCTCTCAGCGCGCAGCGCTGAACCGATTTTGGTTTTTATGGTTTTTCTGTACATCCATTCCCAGGAACTCTTCCTTATCTTCTCCAGTGTTTTGCGCGTTTATCTCCCTTCCTTCGTGTGGCGTCAATCGCGTACGCCGGGTACCCGGTTCGGCTCTACTTCTTCCCGGCAAAGCCGGGTATTCATCTAGTATAAACTATGTGATCAAGTCAGCTATCTGACTATATATGTCTACGTATCGTCATCAGTTGTCTTAAACTCCATATCAAAGTCTGAATAATATCAACACAAGCCGGATTTACTCTCTCATTGGTCAGTCTGTGTACTACAGGAAAACAAAAACAACACACACACACACACACACACACACACACACACACACATACACACACATACACACACCACAAACACACATACACACGCACACATACATACGCACCACACACACACACACATATACACACACGCACACACTCACACATAACATGCACAAACACGCCCACACGCCCACACACACACACACACACACACACACACACACACACACACACACACACGTACATACACACACGTATATAGGCGCACACACATGGCATGCACAAACGCACGCACGCACACGCGAGCACACACACACACACACACACACAAACAAACAAACACACACGCACACACACATACACAAACACACACACACGCTTGCGCGCACACCAATTTACATACACAGTCTGAGGTACGAATGTCAAAGATGAAACTGAAGGGAATAATACAGCACCTCCGATGAAAGATGGCTAACACTCTGAAAAAATGAAGTCTGCAATGCGAGGGAGTCTTAATTAAAATGAAGGTTAATTAAAGATGTTATGAAATGAAAATCTGAGAAAGCATGGTCTTAAAAAGGGGGGATTGGGTGCATGGATGGTTGTGGGCAGTCGTAAAAGGGACTTTCCACTGGACAGGGACAGGTCAAGGAGGTGAGTCAGGGTGGGATATACACCTACACAGGCCGACACGCCAACTAAAAAGAAATGAACAATAACAAAAACGACATTAAATAAATTAAAATAAAATTAATATAATAACAAAAACGGTCTAACTGTCTCACATTACGTTCAATCTGTGACATGACTGGGGCCAGAACTAAAGAAACACACACTATCAGTTCACTATTTGCTTTTGACGCTTGCTCTAGCAGTGTTTTATTTAATGATGGTAATGCAGCACAACCGACAAACAAGAAACATTAACAGGATTGTGGTATGGTGGTCCTTACTTAAATAGATCTATGTTTCACGCTTGAAGCTAGACATGTACTTGTGTCATTGCGACACAGAGAGGGAGAGAGCAAAAACAAAAATAACAAAACAACAAAAACGACACAAGCTGTCTCCACTTTTCACATAAAAAAAATGTGCGACGTGAGAGTACTGTATATAAACACAATATTAAGTCGTTAAACATCGGTCTGATCTCAGACATATGATATATCTGTGCCCACGCTATGATCAATGTCATTTGACAGCACCTTTTTAAATGCATTCAAGCGTATTCATGTGAATGCACGGGGAATCGAGTGCACACACTTTGCACTTTAGTGAATGTTTGTTTAAAGATCTATCACTGTCATGTTATGGCGCTGACGTCTTTGATTCCCTCGACAGTGCTTTAATATTTATTTCATGCTTGGGAAAGAAATACTATAAAACACGTACGCTAATGATATCATAGATTCGGTTAACAGAGTGAGAGATTTCAAGAGAAAGAAAAAGAAAACAAGTCGCATAAAGCAACAATAATAGGGGAAGGGCTCCTAATATGGACCACTTTTTATATTTAGTCAAGTTTTGACTAAATATTTTAACATCGAGGGGGAATCGAAACGAGGGTCGTGGTGTATGTGTGTGTGTGTGTGTGTGTGTGTGTGTGTCTGTGTGTCTGTGTGTGTGTGTGTGTGTGTGTGTAGAGCGATTCAGACTAAACTACTGGACCGATCTTTATGAAATTTGACATGAGAGTTCCTGGGTATGAAATCCCCGAACGTTTTTTTCATTTTTTTGATAAATGTCTTTGATGACGTCATATCCGGCTTTTCGTGAAAGTTGAGGCGGCACTGTCACGCCCTCATTTTTCAACCAATTTGATTGAAATTTTGGTCAAGTAATCTTCGACGAAGCCCGGACTTCGGTATTGCATTTCCGCTTGGTGGCTTAAAAATTGATTAATGACTTTGGTCATTAAAAATCTGAAAATTGTAAAAAAAAATAAAAATTTATAAAACGATCCAAATTTACGTTTATTTTATTCTCCATCATTTGCTGATTCCAAAAACATATAAATATGTTATATTCGGATTAAAAACAAGCTCTGAAAATTAAATATATAAAAATTATTATCAAATTTTTTTTTTCGAAATCAATTTAAAAACACTTTCATCTTATTCCTTGTTGGTTCCTGATTCCAAAAACATATACATATGATATGTTTGGATTAAAAACACGCTCAGAAAGTTAAAACGAAGAGAGGTACAGAAAAGCGTGCTATCCTTCTCAGCGCAAGTACTACCCCGCTCTTCTTGTCAATTTCACTGCCTTTGCCGTGCGCGGTGGACTGACGATGCTACGGTCTTGCTGCGTTGCATTGCGTTCAGTTTCATTCTGTGAGTTCGACAGCTACTTGACTAAATATTGTATTTTCGCCGTACGCGACTTGTTGTTTCATGCTGATAACTAGCTTGCTTTCTTGCGAAGAAGTTTCATTTTGTGTTTGGTAGTCCTTCTCTCTTAGTTTAACCGTTAGGCCTAATTAGAGTGAAATAGCTTTGATAGACCTTCAGCAAAAATGAAATACAGAAAAAATCACAAGCTCAGTCGGTAGCGCGCTGGATTTGTATCCAGTTGGCCGCTGTCAGCGTGAGTTCGTCCCCCACGTTCGGCGAGAGATTTATTTCTTAGAGTCAACTTTGTGTGCAGACTCTCCTCGGTGTCAAGACCAAGTGCGCACGAAAAAGATCCTGTAATCCATGTCAGAGTTCGGTGGGTTATAGAAACACGAAAATACCCAGCATGCTTCCTCCGAAAACGGCGTATGGCTGCCTAAATGGCGGGGTAAAAAACGGTCATACACGTAAAATTCCACTCGTGCAAAAAACACGAGTGTACGTGGGAGTTTCAGCCCACGAACGCAGAAGAAGAAGAAGCAGCCTGGGCGCCTAATATGGACCAGTGAAGCGACCTTCACGAATCACTGTAAAAAGCCCCCTATATTTTAAAATAACATGATACAACTTAGTGTACAAGTCAGCCTAATTAAAATATGCTCTAGATTTATCTGTTTCGGGTTGATGAGAGCATTATTTGAAGCACACCATGAAACTAAAGAAGCTTATCAAAAACAGAGTGAAAATAAGTGAAAATATCAACTTCCACGAAAAGAAGACTTTTTGTTGCATTTTTTTTAAGTCTCGAGGGCTAGTTATAGGTTATTTCCAGCAAGCTTCTTAATGAATGAATGAAAATAGCCTTTAGCTTTTATTTTCTTCGATTTGTTGAAGGTGATCCATATTAGGGGACTCGCACATACTTTGAGATTTTGCTATTATTTTTTGTTTGCAGTAGAAACTCGGGGTCAACACTGCCAAAATGTAACAAATACGGTTTTAGCTGTCATATATAGCAATTTTTGTGTGAGAAAAGCTTTGGCTGTGGACAGAAACGAGTCCGTTTTAGGCGGCAAATTTAGAGTGAACGCTGCCAAAAGTGAAAAAAAGAGAAAAAGCCTAACGGTTTTGAGATTTCTGTTTCTGCAACTGTTTTGATATGTGCAAGTTATCCAGAGAGGGTGAATACAGCGAATAGAACTTTTTTGAGCGCTCTAGCGCCGTTAGTTTGTCAGAACAGAAGGTGGTCCATATTAGGAGCCGGTCCATTTTAGGAGCCCTTCCCCATTTTGTCAATCTGTCGAAATCACAGAATGAAACTGCACACACTCCATTTCACCAAGATAATAATAGCTTTGCCGATACCCCGCGGCCGAGAAAAGCTGACACACACACACACACCGCATACATCGTCTCGATTCCCAATCTATGCTAAAACATTTAGTCAAAACTTGGCGCGCGGGGGGGGGGGGGGGGGGGTGGAGTCACAAGACACAATCACAACTCGCACACACGTAGGCACACACATGTAGGCACACACACACACACACACACACACACACACACACACATAAAAACACACACGCACGCGCGCGCAAACAAACACACGTTTGTGTTGGTATTTCTGTATGAATCAGTATGTTTGTGTTTACGTTTAAAAAAAAAAGTCGTGTGCGTTCGCGTTTGTGTACGGAGCGCGTGCGCGCACGCGTATGTGAGTGTGTGTGTGTGTGTGTATGTGGGTGTGTGTGTGTGTGTGTGTGTGTGTGTGTGTGTGTGTGTGTGTGTGTGCCTACGTGTGCGTGCCTACGTGTGTGTGAGTTATGGTTGTCTTCCTGTGTGTGGTGTATGTTTGAGCGTGCGTGCATGAGTGTTTGTGTGTGCGTGTGTCTTTGTCTCTGTGTCCGTTGTTTTAAATGTGAGAAATATAACTTTGAAGAAATAGTGACAGCGATCATCAAAGTGACAGTTGGCGTCCATTTTAGCACTGCGTAGCGCTCCTGCACATCGCGACTTTGTTCGTTTATCTGTCTTTTCGTTTATCTGTATGTATGGATGTGCGTGTCTGTGTGTGTGTGTATGCATATGCGTATGTGTATTTGTGTGCATGTGTGTGTAAATATGTGTTGAGGGAGGGGGGACGTATGCGTTTGGCTTCATAGTATTTTCATACGAATCACTATCGCCAATCGATCGATGTAAAAAAAAAATCTTTTAAAACCCGCACTTTTTTGTTTCTAGTTATAGTTTGATCGTGTAGATCAGACACTTGGCCACAAATAACACCTGTTTTTTTTTAAAGAAATCATCACGTCGATTCCGTGCGAATAAGCTTTTGCCAAACAACTCTTTTTAACACTGTCTAAGTGATCTTTGCTCATTTATTTTAGTCTTAAACGCTTTGGCGAATAATTCTAATTAAATGGTGCTGTTGAGAAATGAATTTCCTCCAAAAATGTTATTTTTTTGTAATTGTTTTTTTTACGATTTTCTGAGCATGTTGAAGAGACATGTTTGCCTGCAATCACGACTCGCTTGACCCCTACCCTGTTTAACACAATTTATGAACAAGTAAACGATAAAAACGATTAAATACTATGCACTTGTCGTACAGCCAGTAAATTATCCTCTACGAATCTGGTTTTCTTTTTGATTTATCTTATCTGGTTCATATTTTACGACAATTTGAAAATGACGAAAAACCACACGCAACAGCGGGCGCGAATGAGTTGCGTTTCTTTCGCCGGGGACTGTACATGAATCGCCACACGGCTACAATAGTAGCAGCGTTTACAAGTTTTGCAAGAAAAACAGCATGTAATGTTCCTTGAATAATGTTTCACTGACTTGCATTTTAATTATATCAGGAATCGAGTTCCACATTAGGGCACCAGAATATGAGAGAGAGAGAGAGAGAGAGAGAGAGAGAGAGAGAGAGAGAGAGAGAGAGAGAGAGAGAGAGAGAGAGAGAGACACACACACACACACACATACACACACACACACACATACACACACACACACACACACACACACACGCGCGCGCGCGCGCGCACGCACACACAAGCACGCACTAATTTGAATTAATAAAAATAAAAACATTAACAAAAATAATATAAGATCAGCACCCAATAAATCAGTACCGCCCTGCTAGGGGAGAAAATCCGATTAGGATATGCTTCACAAGCTCTTCTTAAAGGCACAGTGCAGCTCACAGCCTTCGTTTTGCGTTTTTGTTGCAGCTGAGTGCATTTACAGTTCAAAAATCCTCCTATGGTAGTAAAACAAACCCAAAACTACCCAACGACGACATCTGTGAAGCTCGACAGTTTCTTGTTCACGCGAGTGCATAAATTAACCTAGTTATTCCGTGGTGTTCGGTCGGAGTTCGATTCAACTGAGCGATTCCGGCCTCCATTTTGTTTTACACAAACTCATGATGACGTCTGACATAGTTTGCTAGTGACGTGTCTTTTTGTGCATGATGTGGTGATCTACCTGATCTAAATTTAGATCCAAAAATAGGTCAAGACCAACCGGGTCCGAGTACGAAATTAATTCGTAAAAAAATCGCACTTCTTGACTCTTTGGGTGCAAGTCAATGAAACTTGGTAGTTCTTCTAACAGATAGCTGCCTGAGCTATGACTAAAAGCCCCAGGGGCTCCGTGCATCTGGATTTGACAAGTTCAGTACCTTTAATAACGTCCCTTTTGTAGACTATAAACCTTTGGAAAATGTTTTGTGAGGAATTTATTTTCTAAAGGGACAATGGCTGTAGCGAAGTTGAGAGGCACGTGCACACAGTTCAACTAGCTATGATAGTCAGTTAAAGCCCACACAAAAGCCTCCGGCGAACGTTCATTCTCTGTTTCTGCACCTCCCATCTGGAACAACATCCCACAAACTATCCGGCGTCGTTCAGATTCCCCCACTTCTTTCAAATTTGCCCTTAAAGGCCAACATCCAAAAGAATTTTTCTCCTGGAGCGACCTAAACTTGAACCCGTCGCTATTCTTGCATGTCTGTTTACTTCGTGCTGCACGCAAAAATCGAGCGACTTCCTTGCCGCGTGGATTGACGAAGCTATTTTATTCTCGTGACTGAAAACACGGCAGTGCGTGCAGTTTTTGACGAGCCGCAGGAGCGGCGACTCATATGGTCTCGGCTCGAAAGCTGTCTGTGGAGGCTGCGTGCTATAATTAGCTGACCTGCTGCGCGAGCAGTCACTGCAGAGTTTTGAGATAACTTTGTAACACGTTTTATTTTATGCTCCTCAAGAATACAACTTTGGGCAACGTGCCACGTAAAACTACACGCAACAAGGATTCAGTAGGTACCAAACATGCCTTGGTCAGAAGTAGAATGTAAATGAATCTTTATAAAGAAGTAGGCTACTTCAAACGACAGCCACAGCCACGGTTGGGTTCACGGCATCAAACCGATGCGACTCTCCGTCATATCATACACGTAATCTATCAAATAGATGACTAATAAACATGTAAACTACATGTATACGTCTATCGTCGGACATAAGAAAGGAGAGCTTCCCCCGGGCCTGTGCATGTGTTGTTCGTTGTGCGTGTGTAAATGTACACAACAAACTGACGACAAAACTGAGACAGACCTCTTTCGCTTCAGTCTTGCAGAATTTAAAGACGAATACAGGTAAATCGTGCATTATACTAACTGTTTGGTAAAAGTATCAAACGTTTCTTTTTATAAATAAGTGGCAGGCTTACAGGAATACAAAGAGGCGCAAGTTGAAAGTAATGGATATATCTCTGGAAGATGCCATCAGTCCAAGTTGTCAAATGAAATCAAAGATGACAGAAACAGAAGTTTTCCATACAAATGTTGGTGTTTCAAAGGAAGTTGGCATTCTTTCAGATAATGATATAGACGAGGTGGCTGTTTGTTATGAAGTTTCAACAAGCCAACATTCAAATGATTTTACTTCATCTACAGATTTTTTAAATTCAGCACTTTATAACTGTCATTATGAACTTGGAATCAGAGAGAGACCGTCTTTCCATTGTCATTCATGCCATAGATTTTTGTTTCAGAATCAATGTTTCACATGGCGTTCACAAGAGAGCATGCGAAGTTTCCGACAGTCTTTAGGATTTGTAAAAAAGGCCGTGTTTTGCTGTACATGCAAAAACTACCTGTCAAAAGGGAAAGTGCCTAACAGATTGCAACAACATTCCTATTTTAAGCTCAGCCACACGCCGACATGGAAGTTCAATGGTACTTTCAAACTTTTTCTTCTCTTCGTCGTATTTGATTTCTTTCTATTTCACAAGTCGAGTGCATATGATTTCGGCTCGTGTTCATCGTGAGATGGACTTAGTTTCTTGTATTCTGTGGGTTCGACAGATTAACTAAATGTTGTAATTTCGCCTTACGCGACTTGTTCTCTCTCTGTTGGCAGCGTGTAATGCAGCTGGTTAGAAATTAGAGTATTATTTTGCAAAGTGTGTACCAAAAGTTTGTCATGAGCTGCTTTAGGTTTGGGGTGTGGGTTGGTTTGATATTTCCTCCTTGCAGATCAAATCTGTATTCATTTTTGATGTTGTGTCTTATTTTGTGAAAGGAAACATGCAGACTGACTGAACGCATATATATAATTATGTAACTCATAAACACATGGGTGTAGTTATGTTCAAGAACACACACACACACACACTCACACACACACACATACACACACACACACACACACACACACACACACACACACACACACACACACACACAACTGTGTAGATGTATCGTACACCTGATATATTAAATTGAAGTTCACGAAGAAATCGTTTTATTTCTGTGTCATTCAACATCTATCAGACAAATTGAAACTGGTACAAATATTCAATAATGTTGCGATGTGGAAATGTATGGCATTCCGTTTGTCAAATAATTATTTGGATACTTTTTCATGTTTTTTTCACAAATGGACATGATATCGCAAAAGATAGACAACGGCAAGATCATTCAAGTATGTACATGCTTGTTGATGTCTACTTAGGCGATGCTCAGAACACTAGTTAGATCTTCCGAGATTAAAAAATGACGATGATCTGTAAACAAACCAGGACAAGGAAAGAAAGACAAAACGTATTTGAAAACAAATCATACTATACAGATTGACAAACTGAAACTTCGAACTCTGTTGATATTTCACGGGAGATGAGGTATGGTGCAAACGTATATAATTATACTGACTACATTTTGTTACGTACTCATCAACAACAACAAAAACCGATATAACCAAAGGCACACACACACACACACACACACACACACACACTTTGCTGGTTTGCTGATCAATGTCACAGGAAACGAATGAACAACAGAAAGCGTGATGAATTCCTGGCCAGAAATCAGTCACAAAGACCTGAAACGGTCTGCTGAATGGAACTGGTAAATGTACACATTTGAACTGCTGTCAAAATTACTATGTAATACGATATTCGGGTTTTAAAATTGGTAGCAAATTACAACCAATAATGATGTTTTTTGCTTCGGCATTGAAGCAATGTTCACTATTTACTAACAAAATAATTACGAAATAAACACAAAACCAAATCAGTGAGGCAGAGGGGACAAAAAGCCGAGCGGGTGTGTGTGTGTGTGTGTGTGTGCGTGTGTGTGTGTGTGTGTGTGTGTGCTAGTGTGTGCCTGTGTGTGTGTGAGTGTGTGTGTGTGTGCCAGTGTGTGTATGTGTATGTGTGTGTGTGTGTGTGTGTGTGCGCGTGTGTGTAGAGCAATTGAGACCAAACTACTGGACCGATCTGTCGAACCCACAGAATAAAACTGCACGCACTGCAGTGTTTTCAGTCACGAGAATAAAACAGCTTCGTCAATCCACGCGGCAAGGAAGTCGCGCAATTTTTGCGTGCAACACGAAGTAAACAGACATGCAAGAAGAGCGACGGGTTCAAGTTTAGGTCGCTCCAGGAGAAAAATTCTTTTGGATGTTGGCCTTTAAAGGCCAACATCCAAAAGAATTTTTCTCCTGGAGCGACCTAAACTTGAACCCGTCGCTATTCTTGCATGTCTGTTTACTTCGTGCTGCACGCAAAAATCGAGCGACTTCCTTGCCGCGTGGATTGACGAAGCTATTTTATTCTCGTGACTGAAAACACTGCAGTGCGTGCAGTTTTTGACGAGCCGCAGGAGCGGCGACTCATATGGTCTCGGCTCGAAAGCTGTCTGTGGAGGCTGCGTGCTATAATTAGCTGACCTGCTGCGCGAGCAGTCACTGCAGAGTTTTGAGATAACTTTGTAACACGTTTTATTTTATGCTCCTCAAGAATACAACTTTGGGCAACGTGCCACGTAAAACTACACGCAACAAGGATTCAGTAGGTACCAAACATGCCTTGGTCAGAAGTAGAATGTAAATGAATCTTTATAAAGAAGTAGGCTACTTCAAACGACAGCCACAGCCACGGTTGGGTTCACGGCATCAAACCGATGCGACTCTCCGTCATATCATACACGTAATCTATCAAATAGATGACTAATAAACATGTAAACTACATGTATACGTCTATGGTCGGACATAAGAAAGGAGAGCTTCCCCCGGGCCTGTGCATGTGTTGTTCGTTGTGCGTGTGTAAATGTACACAACAAACTGACCACAAAACTGAGACAGACCTCTTTCGCTTCAGTCTTGCAGAATTTAAAGACGAATACAGGTAGAGCGTGCATTATACTAACTGTTTGGTAAAAGTATCAAACGTTTCTTTTTATAAATAAGTGGCAGGCTTACAGGAATACAAAGAGGCGCAAGTTGAAAGTAATGGATATATCTCTGGAAGATGCCATCAGTCCAAGTTGTCAAATGAAATCAAAGATGACAGAAACAGAAGTTTTCCATACAAATGTTGGTGTTTCAAAGGAAGTTGGCATTCTTTCAGATAATGATATAGACGAGGTGGCTGTTTGTTATGAAGTTTCAACAAGCCAACATTCAAATGATTTTACTTCATCTACAGATTTTTTAAATTCAGCACTTTATAACTGTCATTATGAACTTGGAATCAGAGAGAGACCGTCTTTCCATTGTCATTCATGCCATAGATTTTTGTTTCAGAATCAATGTTTCACATGGCGTTCACAAGAGAGCATGCGAAGTTTCCGACAGTCTTTAGGATTTGTAAAAAAGGCCGTGTTTTGCTGTACATGCAAAAACTACCTGTCAAAAGGGAAAGTGCCTAACAGATTGCAACAACATTCCTATTTTAAGCTCAGCCACACGCCGACATGGAAGTTCAATGGTACTTTCAAACTTTTTCTTCTCTTCGTCGTATTTGATTTCTTTCTATTTCATAAGTCGAGTGCATATGATTTCGGCTCGTGTTCATCGTGAGATGGACTTAGTTTCTTGTATTCTGTGGGTTCGACAGATTAACTAAATGTTGTAATTTCGCCTTACGCGACTTGTTCTCTCTCTGTTGGCAGCGTGTAATGCAGCTGGTTAGAAATTAGAGTATTATTTTGCAAAGTGTGTACCAAAAGTTTGTCATGAGCTGCTTTAGGTTTGGGGTGTGGGTTGGTTTGATATTTCCTCCTTGCAGATCAAATCTGTATTCATTTTTGATGTTGTGTCTTATTTTGTGAAAGGAAACATGCAGACTGACTGAACGCATATATATAATTATGTAACTCATAAACACATGGGTGTAGTTATGTTCAAGAACACACACACACACACACACACACACACACACACACACACACACACACACACACACACACACACACGTACTCATCAACAACAACAAAAACCGATATAACCAAAGGCACACACCCACCCACACACACACACACACACACACACTTTGCTGGTTTGCTGATCAATGTCACAGGAAACGAATGAACAACAGAAAGCGTGATGAATTCCTGGCCAGAAATCAGTCACAAAGACCTGAAAGTCTGCTGAATGGAACTGGTAAATGTACACATTTGAACTGCTGTCAAAATTACTATGTAATACGATATTCGGGTTTTAAAATTGGTAGCAAATTACAACCAATAATGATGTTTTTTGCTTCGGCATTGAAGCAATGTTCACTATTTACTAACAAAATAATTACGAAATAAACACAAAACCAAATCAGTGAGGCAGAGGGGACAAAAAGCCGAGCGGGTGTGTGGTGTGTGTGTGTGCGTGTGTGTGTGTGTGTGTGCTAGTGTGTGCCTGTGTGTGTGTGTGAGTGTGTGTGTGTGTGCCAGTATGTGTATGTGTGTGTATGTGTGTGCGCGCGTGTGTGTAGAGCAATTGAGACCAAACTACTGGACCGATCTGTCGAACCCACAGAATAAAACTGCACGCACTGCAGTGTTTTCAGTCACGAGAATAAAACAGCTTCGTCAATCCACGCGGCAAGGAAGTCGCGCAATTTTTGCGTGCAACACGAAGTAAACAGACATGCAAGAAGAGCGACGGGTTCAAGTTTAGGTCGCTCCAGGAGAAAAATTCTTTTGGATGTTGGCCCTTAAACCTACTATCTCTTCCACATATGAAAACGAGCGTTAACTGTGGGGAAAAAAAGAAACAAGTCGCGTAAGGCGAAAATACAATATTTAGTCAAGTAGCTGTCGAACTCACAGAATGAAACTGAACGCAATGCCATTTTTCAGCAAGACCGTATACTCGTAGCATCGTCAGTCCACCGCTCATGGCGAAGGCAGTGAAATTGACAAGAAGAGCGGGGTAGTAGTTGCGCTAAGAAGGATAGCACGCTTTTCTGTACCTCTCTTTGTTTTAACTTTCTGAGCGTGTTTTTAATCCAAACATATCATATCTATAATATATGTTTTTGGAATCAGGAACCGACAAGGAATAAGATGAAAGTGTTTTTAAATTGATTTGGACAATTTAATTTTGATAATAATTTTTATATATTTAATTTTCAGAGCTTGTTTTTAATCCGAATATAACATATTTATATGTTTTTGGAATCAGCAAATGATGGAGAATAAGATAAACGTAAATTTGGATCGTTTTATAAATTTTTATTTTTTTTTACAATTTTTATATTTTTAATGACCAAAGTCATTAATTAATTTTTAAGCCTCTAAGCTGAAATGCAATACCAAAGTCCGGGCTTCATTGAAGATTACTTGACCAAAATTTCAACCAATTTGGTTGAAAAATGAGGGCATGACAGTGGTGCCTAAACTTTCACAAAAAGCCGGATATGATGTCATCAAAGACATTTATCAAAAAAATGAAAAAAACGTTCGGGGATATCATACCCAGGAACTCTCATGTCAAATTTCATAAAGATCGGTCCAGTAGTTTGGTCTGAATCGCTCTACACGCACGCACGCACGCACGCACACACGCACGCACACACGCACACACATACACCACGACCCTCGTTTCGATTCCCCCTCGATGTTAAAATATTTAGTCAAAACTTGACTAAATATAAAAACAAGTCGCGTAAGGCGAAAATACAACATTTAGTCAAGTAGCTGTCGAACTCACAGAATGAAACTGAACGCAATGCAACGCAGCAAGACCGTATACTCGTAGCATCGTCAGTCCACCGCTCACGGCATAGGCAGTGAAATTGACAAGAAGAGCGGGGTAGTAGTTGCGCTGGGAAGGATAGCACGCTTTTCTGTACCTCTCTTCGTTTTAACTTTCTGAGCGTGTTTTTAATCCAAACATATCATATCTATATGTTTTTGGAATCAGGAACCGACAAGGAATAAGATGAAAGTGTTTTTAAATTGATTTCGAAAATTTAATTTTGATAATAATTTGTATATATTTAATTTTCAGAGCTTGTTTTTAATCCGAATATAATATATTTATATGTTTTTGGAATCAGCAAATGATGGAGAATAAGATAAACGTAAATTTGGATCGTTTTATAAAAAACATATTTTTTTTACAATTTTCAGATTTTTAATGACCAAAGTCATTAATTAATTTTTAAGCCACCACGCTGAAATGCAATACCGAAGTCCGGGCTTCGTCGAACATTACCCGACCAAAATTTCAACCAATTTGGTTG